>NC_141696.1:36259794-36785397 GCF_964263255.1 Lissotriton vulgaris | reverse complement strand
CAGGCAGAAATGGTACAAGCAAGCGAGATTAAAACAATTTAACTTCCAAGCGAACTAATAATGGCACAGTTAGTCGCTATGCAGCACTGTTCTACAATACCGCGTCTCGGCAGAGAGACAGGGGAGCGACCACTCAGGGCAGGAGCGATGAGGAATCATAGTAATATAGTACTTGTTTAGAACCCTTGGAACTTGCTATATGGAAATGATGTTATATGCCTGCATGCAAATAAATATTATTTTTGGTGTGAAAAAGTTTAACATATGTATAATGATGGGCATCATTCCATTTACAGACTGATTGACTATGTCCAGTATCTAAAGATTTGAATCACTACTGTTATGATGCCAAATAAAGGTATATATTTTTCTCGCCTTTACATATTGAGTATTTAAAAAAGCTTTGAAATGTGAAAAAATAGAAAACCTTTCTGCAATGTATTAATGGTGCTTTTTGTGGAATAATATAACTGTTTGGATACAAAAAGTATGTATATAGGTTTTCTCGTGACATATTTGTGTTTAATTTCTAAAAACTTTAAGACAATGCATTTTTGTTCTGATGAGCGCTTGACCAAATGTATGTAATACAACTGTTAGGTAAAGATGTTTTCCCAAGCAAGAAAAAAGATTTTGTGTACATTTTGTGACTATGGACATACACTGTAATATCTATATCTGTTTTTTTAAGTAATGTATGTCTGCACTATCGTAAATATCATTTTTGTGTTTTTGTATTTTTATAGCCCTGAAGAAGTCCGGTAACGGACGCAATGCGTTGGCTATCCTTTTTAAAGAGAAAATTGAATAAAGAACTGATTTCAACTGAAGAGACTTCTTTACACTTTTTCTTGGGAAAACTATTAACTATTGTTGAATTGTATGCAATAGGACCATTGTCAAGAATACTTAAATAACATGTTGAATATCTGAAGGGTGCTGGGCCATCATTTGTGAATGACGTTTGACTTCGGACTTGCTTCATTTCTTTTTCAAGTACAGCGCAGCTGGGTGCTGATTGTGGGCCTTTGTGAAAGAAATTCTGTTAATTGCACCGCATGTCGGGCGCTGTGATTAACAGGAATCCTTTCACAAAGGCCTCAGGCAACCCAGAAATTGCTGTTTTTCGCTGCTCGCTTTTTAAATTAGGGCCTCAGTGCGAACGTGTGCGCGCTTCACACGCTACACTGCGCGCTCGGTGCCTTAAAGGGGCGCAGGTGCGTGCCTTACTGGGAACACTGCTCCTGTGTGCCAACGTTCATTCTGGTCTATCCTCTGCTTCAAATTCGTATCCAGAGCTCTGCTCTCCTTTTTATCAGTCATTTGACGACTTCTAATCGAAATTTAGTGTGCAAGCGGAACAGCGTTCCCTCTTAAAACGACATGCTTCAAACCATGACATGACCGCAGAAAATAGATTTCGGTCACAGCTATGTCTTAAGATACTTGGGTTCGGGCCATGATGCCAAGTTGTGTGATGAATGCGTCCCCATGCACCCGAAGGAGATCCAGGACTGCAGAGCTTTATGTCACCAGGACACAGGAAGAAGTCACAGGCCTTGCAGAAGCCCCTCTCCAAGTTGAGGGTGTGGACCCGCTCCCGATGCCATTCCTGCAAGCATCAGAAAGCGAAACAGGACTTGACCCCATCCCACCACTCTATGAAAAGAGAAGTTGCGAGGGCGTAAAGGGGAAAGTTGAGCTCTTTCCCGATCTTTGATTGAGGAGCCAATCCCTGAGTTGATCCTGGTGCACCCAAGTTTCCCGTTTCCTCAGGCAACACATCAGCAGGTCGAGGCCTATGGACCAACCGGTTGCTACTTTCTGACTGCGGTAGTGCTCCAAATCCGTGACAGCTCACCCAGTCCTCATAAAACTTGAGTGTGATCTGCTGCTTCTACTGCCTGTTTGGCTGTGGCTTGCCAGATGATGATGGTGGGCATGGGGATGATTTACCCCCCTGCTCCCACTATAATGATGACAGTCTTCACATGATGCTAGGGGGCTTGGTTCTTCCCCTGATACATGGTTAAATTGTCTTCTTGGGCTCCCAATGAAAGAGGATGCTTCCTTTGAAGTGCTAATTCGAAGAGCAGCTGAGTTCCTGGAGCTACAACTGCCTTGAGTTGGAGTCAAGACAAATGTCCTTATTGAAGTTTTGCAACCTGGGCCACCCTTTTCAGAGCCCTTGCTTCCATTCAATGAAGCCCACACTGACGCCTTATTGTGCACTTAGTCCAAGCCCTGTTTTAGTCAGACTTCATAGACAAACCCATTCACTAGCAGGCAGGGAGTCGAAAAGGGTGGAGGCATTCAGGAAATGAATGTTCTCTTCAGCTAGCGTAGCATTGAGGCCAGTCAGTGCTATTTGTTTATTTGGCCAATATATACGCATGCTGTCTGGGACATTGCTTGCAAGATCTTACCAGGTTGCTCAGGATGTGGCCACAGACATGATTCGTGCTGGCCTTGATGCTGCTGATTGTCTGGAACGGGTGAGAGACACCATTATTATGGTGCTACATTGCCATGTGTGTGTGAGCCACAGTTTTCTAAGATGTACAGGCCTCCTAATGGGTATGCCTTTTGATATCTCATGTCTATTTGGCAAAGAGGCTGATCTGCCTATCATAAGAGAGCACAGCCAAGGCACGCTTTCGGGGTCCTTCGGCCCCTGCCGAAGAATTACCTCACCAGTTCAAGAAATTCCATGGGGTTATCCTACAGGCAGTGCCAGTATCCCCAATCCCCTCTGCAGTCACCCCTGTCCTTCAGTGGCCGAGGACGTTAATCTGGCAGGCAGCTCACAGCACAACCTGTTTTTTAGTCCTCTAAGTATCACTTCTAAGTGGCAAGAGCTTCCAAGCCACTTTAGCTTCCCTTTAGTTGCGCATAACCATCATGTTAGGAGGCAGAAACCATTACTTTCTTCAAGGGTGGTGCACCATCGACAGATGGGTACTACAGATCGTACAGCATGGTTATCCATGGTCGCTTCTTTCTGCTCCACCACACCTAACTCACACCATGCAATCCCACAGACCTAACCTGAAGTTCAAGGTAGGCCAGAAGCATTTTCAGTTTGCTGTGTTCCTCTTCTGTCTCATCAGTGTCCCCTTGGTGTTCACAAAAGTGATGGAGGTCAGAGATATTAGTTCCCCTACCTGGAATAGTTGTTGTTAAAGGCAAGCTCACTCGTAGACCACTCGAGAGAATGGCAAACCTCTTGACTACATTGGGGCTCACGATCAACCAGGCTAAGTCAAACCTGATACCTTCACAGAGGATTCCTTTTATAGGAGCTGTCTTGGACACAGTGCAGTACAAGGCCTTCCCTCTGTTGGAAACGGCCCAGGGCATTTGGGCTATGATACCGATGTTTCATCTTCGCTCTTGGATCTTGATGAGATTAGCTCTAAAGCGTCTTGGCCTGCTAACCTCCTGCATCCTACTTGTTAACTACACCATCTGGAATATGCAGGCTCTGCAGTGGAATCTGAAGTCCCAATGAACCCAGCACCAAGGCAACCTCTCAGAAGCCATCCATGTTTTGGAGATGACAGCATGTGATTTGCAATGGTAGCTACTCAGTTGGAATTGAACCAATGGCAGTGCCTCTCTCTCTGCTGGGTTGTGGAGGTAGTAAATAGAAGACTCTGGTCTCCAGCACAAACCTTCGTCCATACTTTTAGGGCAGACAATCTCAGCTGGTGCTTCACGAATGGGATCTGCATCCGAAGTGGCACAAGGCGTCTTCCGACAAAGAAGAGAACCTTTGCTAACTCTTTTTGCCACTGTTTAGAATGCACAGTGTCAAACATTTTGCACATTGGAGCACAAGACTCCTGTACGCCTTCCTGCCTTTGCCTGTCATGCCCCTCCCCCGAGTTCATATGAAGATCAGGAGTGACGGGGCCAAGTCATCCTAGTAACTCCGGATGGGGCCATCAGGGTGTGGTACCTGGAACATCTGGTCATTAGTCCTGTCCACTGATCGCGTTACCACTCCAGAGCATCTTCTGTAGCATCAGCATGGGAGAGTTAGGCACCCAAACCTGCTCAATATACGGCTTTGTGCTTAAATGATATGAGCAATCAAATGATTAAGTATTCTCTACAGTTATGACCTACCTATTCGATTGTTTACTATCCAGGTGCGTAGGGGTTTCTTTATATAAACCCTTTGGATTGTTTTAGTCATTACAGAATATCTACTATCAAAGGTGAGTAAAGGTGGCATTAGCATAGTAAATGTACACTCACGACGTTAACTTGGCGATATGTTGAACATTAATATTGTGCATTTGATACAAGTAATATTATTATTATTAGTGTGTTTTATAAAGCGCACAGCTACCCCAACGGGGTGTCCCGGCACTATTGCTCAGTTAGCAGACATATGTAACAGAGGGCAGCTTTAAACAAAAAGGAACGTTTTTAGGGATCTGTGAAAAACGGGTTCTGATTGACTCAATCGGAGGGAAATCTGGAGTTTATTCCAATTGGTTGGAAGCACAGACTTGGAATGTTTTGCCACCCCTACGAGCTTTCTTGAATCTCGGGACGACTAATAACAGTTTGGAATTGGAGCGGAGGGCTCGGGAGTTGCAGTAAGGGCGCAGGCTCGATAAGAGAGAGGCTGATCCGAGTCCTTTTGTGGTCTGGAAAGCTAGGGTCATGGCTTTAAATTCGATCCTTTTGTGGACAGGAAGGCAGTGTAATTTCCGCAAATATGGGGAGATGTGTTCTCTGAGTGATATGCCACAGACTAGCCGGGCTGCGGCATTTTGGACCATCAGAAGTCTGTGGCACAGTCCTGTTGGTAGTCCAAGGTATAGGCCAGGTGCGATGTAATAAGTGCCTGGGCTACTGTTTTTCTGGGATTACTGGGCAGGTAATTGATACATTTTTTTATCATTTTAATTTTACTAAAACAGGCTACAGAAACGGTATGGATTTGATTGTGGAACGAGAGACACTTCTCCCAAGTATAGGTTGATAATATTGACTTCAGTATTTTGACAACCAAATATTCCAATATAAGTGTCCTCCAGTCTACCAGATCGTTACAATGTCCAAGGACAAAAGCAGAAACATCTTGGTCCACAACTGTACATTTGTCAGTGACTTTTTAGTAGAACTTAACATCCTCAATATAATATAAGAAACCCAAGTCCACCTGTTTCATTGCTGACCTCTCCAAGGGAGCAGGGGATACAGTCAAAGCAGCACACGGGCTCCCCTTCTCTGGCTGCCTTTCTGTACCCAGGAGGACAACTCTCACTGCAGACAGAGCGGGGGACCTGCAGGAAGAAAAGAAGACTGTATTCGAAAGATGGAGGACATGGGTAACACTTCCTGCCTGGGTAGAAGCAACACCTATCAGTAGGGCTGATGTAATTATTATTTTTTAATGTGGTAATACCAAAAAAAAGGGCCAGACCAGTCCCAGACTTCTATACGTGTTCATACTGAATTTGAACTGTTGCATGGGGTGGGGGAGGGGGGGCACAAAATCCAACTCACCTACCTATATACCCACCAAGCCATGTCTCACATAGTACTCAATGTCTACCCCTTTCTGCTTACATTTTATCAATTGCCCTTTCCCCTGAAGTGAAATACTTTTATTGGGCATTATCAACACTACTCAATGGGGGTGTTGTCCCTTGTATTTCACAGAGTCAATGCTCCTCAGAACAGGTGTTATAGTACTTATAGGGCAGTACCTGTACTTTTCTACAGTTCTCAATACTGTTGCTATATTTTTACTGGAAAGTTCTATGTCTCACGCTGTGACCAAAAAGCAAAGGCTCCTTGCTAGACCAAAGTGTCTGTTGCATCTGTCTGGATTTGGCAAGGCAGTGAATTTCACTCTTGACCCAGCATTTATATACACTTAACTTGTGTACCAAAGTGCAAGGCCAAAACACTTTCTCCGGAGACTACTGCAGAGTGCCAGGGTTTCCTCTTTCTTCTGCCACCCTGGAATTCATACCTCTTTATCACACTCATCCAGGTTATTTTTCAGCCCTTTTTTCTTACTTTTGTCACTGTTTACCCATATTTCTCTCTCCTCCTTTCTCTGCTTTTCTCAAGCAAATGTCTGATGCTGGAAAATAATTCCCAATCCACAAAAAAATGAGTGCCGGTGTTCAGCACCTGCAACCACCTGCAAACATTAAGCATTGCATTTACATTACTGTTAGTTAAAGTACTTCATTTGCTGAAGTGACTCTCATGACACTGGACCAGATGGCAGCCAAATGTGGGCAAGGGTGAAATGGAGAGTGTCATTCACAACAACAATAGGGTCCATTCGGTAAGCTCAGCTAATGCTTCCTCCTGCTTAGAAGGATGTGTTCTGTCAAGCTGAGGCGAAAACGCCAAAGGGCTCAGGCTGCTGCCCTTCATGGATGACAGATTTACTAAGATTATATAATCTATGCTCAGTGGCCTATCATGGTGCTGTATGCCCTTTATCAGCCTTGGTTGGGTGACTAAAGACAGCCATAAACAGGGTGCAATGAGTCTCTAGCACCTCCTTAAACTGTACATTCCAAGCAAATGATAGCAACACCACTGCTGCAGAAGAAAGAACAATACAGCTCCAAAGAACTGTACCCTACGTATGAGAAGAGACACCTTGTATTGACTCCTTAGATGCCAAACGACCACCCTCTCAATTCATAAATACTCCATTCACACATTGATGATTGTGACTGCTCAACTAATTCTTGCACCTGTTTTGATCTTGTTTTTTCCTAGGCGGTTGTAAGCACTTGTTCTATGAATGCATGCTGTTGCCTGCCCTTCAGAAATGCATTTTTGCAGAGGCACTTTAGTCTGAAAATAAATGTCAGAACAGGCTGGTGCTTGTGAGTGATTCGGACACACCTGCCCACCTTTGGCACATGACTTAATGATATTTCTCAATCCTCTTTACACACAAGGTAATTACCAAACTGAAGAGGGAGATAACAATCACTGGCCTAGATGCACTGAACCTCCATCATATCGTTCACACACCCACACACGTTGCTGGACACATTCTAGATGTCATTTTTAAGAATACAGAACTAGTTACCTTTCAAACAATAACTCAACTCACATGGTCAGACCACCATTTTCTTGCTTACCAACGTAGAACAACCCACCTAAAACCACCGTGCATGGAACAAACTCAATCTTAAACACTTAAAAACAGATCCAACTTCCCGTACAGATCTAGACACGATACATTTTGTTCAAAAACAATATGAGTGGCTACAGGAAGCTTTTAACATGTTCCGTGACGACGCGAGCACTACCTTCCAGGTGCTGCACACGACCAACGGCCGACGCTGCCCCGCCCACTGTGTAGAACGCCCGCACGATGCCGGAATGTCCGCTGCGGTAAACAGGTTAATATCCTAAAACCACTAAAACAACATAGCAGAACAAAAGAAAACAGATACCTTGTAGAACTACATAACTAAAAGAGATAACAACACAATTTAGAAAGCTGCAACGTGCATGGCTCAAAACTAACACCAATTAAAACAAACTTCGCCTACAGAAACTTAACAGGTTATACAAGCCAGCTATCAAAAAAGCTAAACTAAATACTATTCAGACCGAATAAAAAATGCTAAATATGCAAATAAAGAATTCTATAAAATTCTCACTGAACTTCCTAATCAAAATTGCAGAGCAAAAGCTCATCCCATTACTCAAGATTTCACAGACAAACTGACAAATCATTACACGGCCAAAGCAGACACATTGGACTCCTATTTAAAACTAAGAAAAACCACCATCACCAACCCTTTTCCAAAATAACAACCCCAGAATATGCTAACCCAGCCTCTTCATTCCTTGTAACAAATTTTGCATGATGAATTTATGGACCTGATCAAAGCAAGCCGGCCTGTCGGCAGCCGTTCTGACCAATGTCCACCCCAAACCTGTAAGAGAATTCTTCTAACAACCTCTGCTGCCACACCAGTAAGAAAAATCATCAACAATTCCTTAACTGCAGGAATATTTCCAGAAAAGTCATACCTGCTCCCATTACTAAAAAAAAGAAACCTGGACCCGCTAAACCCCGACAACTACAGACTGATTAAAAATGGACCCTTCCTGAGCAAACTGATAGAAAGAGCAGCATTTGCCCAGATGTCACAGTTCATTGAAGATTATGCCATACTTTCAGACTGTCAACCGGGATTCCACCCAGAAAGAGGCACTGAATCTGCCCTTCTTGCCTTCTGGGCTGACCTAAAGAACACAGTTGCCCAGAATGGGGTTGCTGCGCTACCTCTCTTTGATCTCTCAGTTTCCTTTGACACAGTTGTCAATGACACTCTGATAAAAAGACTCTACAAAGCCAGCAGAGAGAGGACTGCTCTAGACTGGATAACATCCTACCTTCACTACAGAACTAATGTATTTCATACCCCCTTTCTCTTCCGAACCATACTGCACAAAAGCATGGGTTTCTCAAGGCTCTATCATCTCACACATGCTTTTCAACATCTACATATTGTCATTACCAGCTCTAGTCAATCAAGTTCACTTCACGTGCTATAACTATGCAGATGACGCACAAATACTCCTTAAACTGGAATGCCTCAAATACAATGGAAACCCACCCGTTTTCTGTTGTATCAGAGCCATGGATCAGTGGATGACATGGAGACATCTCAAATTGAATGCTTCAAAAATGGAAATACTCGTGTGGCGACTGGAAAAATTATGACCCACTTGCCGCGTGGACTGATGATCTGGGAACCCTGCCTAAAGTATCCAAGATAGTAAGAAACCTCAGAATTATCATCCTCTCCAAGCTATCCCTGAATGCCCAAGTGGCCAAACTATCAAGATCAAGTTTCGTTACTATAAAAACTCTGTGTCGCATCTTCCCCCACCTGGGATTTTGACACAAGGTCCAGGCAACCATCTATCTTGTTCTGTCCAAACTTGATTGTGCCAGTAGCCTCTACCACAGATCATCTTTAACCACTATGAAAAGACTACAACGGATTCAGAACTGCCAGATGACTCTTACATATAAAGCAGCAAGCCCACATCTCCCTTGCTTTGAAAGCCCTACATTTGTTACCGGTTTCCAGAATATCCACAATCAAGCTGCTTCGTATCACCCACAAAGCAATACATGGAACAGGACCGCTCTTCATTCGGAATATAATCACAAAATACATTATTCAAATGAACCTCCTCTCTTGAGTGGCACCTCACCTCAAAATCCCACGATACAAGAATAAACCACCCACCACCTCCTCTTTACTCATCCCAAACCCCCTCCTACTGCTATGAAGGTTAAAAAATGTTTTAATCCTTCCCTCTTCTATTCCTTCACCCTTCCGTTTCAATCCAAATAGCAGACTAGCATGTCCACCGCTCAAGTAAATTTCATATTACCCTACACTAATTTCCCCATTAGTCCTGTTTGGGTTCCGGTGTAGCATTCGACCTGCCAAAATTGCTTCAACACCTCATCAGGTAGCAAGCACTATATAAATGCAAACAATTCCCTCTTTTATCCTTCCACTATGATTTTACAATCCAAATAACAGACTAACATGTCCACCGCTGAAATCAAATTAATTTCCTGATTCCATGCACTAATTCACTACTAATCCTTGTTGGGTTCTGCAGTTGTGTGATACTTGCAGAAAAGTGCTTTATCACCTTATCAGGATTGGAAAGCGCTATATAAATGCAAACCGTTCCCTCTTCTATCCTTCCACTAGGTTTTTACAATCCAAATAACAGACTAACATGTCCACCGCTGAAATCAAATTAATTTCCTGATTCCATGCACTAATTCACCACTAATCCTTGTTGGGTTCCGCAGTTGTGTGATACTTGCAGAAAAGTGCTTTATCACCTTATCAGGATTGGAAAGCACTATATAAATGCAAACTTTTCCCTCTTCTATGCCTCCACTATCCTTCTCAATCCAAATAACAGACTAACGTATGCATCGCTCAAATTAATTTAATGTTTCACTATACTAATTCACCACTAATCCTTTTGTGTTCCTGAGTAGCATTCTCCTCCCTTGTCAGGGGTAGTAAGCAATATAAAAATGCAATTACAATAACTAAGGCAGTCTTAATGACTGCTACTTCCATTCGGCTCTGTACGCATATATTACGCCTTTGTATTAACTCTGCCTACGTTGACCCCGAATTGCTACTTGCTGTGGCAGACTCTAGTGTTGCTGGTGTAGAGTGACCGACATGCCTTGTCCTTTGAAATGTTTGCCCTGCTTATGCATGTCTATATTTTCTGTTGCTGTGTTCGCCTTGTTGTAACTGTAGTGTTTTCTGGACTACAGCATCTGGTGACTTGACAGTACCCCTGCAAAGTCTCCCTTTTTAAGGGAACAGGCAAGTTGTATGCTTCAAGTCTATGAACATTCCGAATTCCCCCGACATCCTTGGGACCAGGAAAGCAATGTAGGAAACTCACAATCCCAATTATGATGCATGGGGGCTTTCACAGTTGCTTGTTTCTGAAGTAAGAATTGAACAGCATTGCCAACCTGTTATTTGGGCAGAATGGCCATGAAGTTGACCATTGATTCTGATGAAGGCTAAGAAAACTAAATTTTGTATCCTGATCTGACCACTTGAAGGACCCATTGATCTGAGGAAATGTTCTTCTCAGGCCTCAATGAAATAATGTTGGCATTCTCCTACCAAAAATCCATGGTAACTTTCAGCATTGATAGGACCACTGTTGATTTGATTACATCTGTTTCTGGTTCTTAAATTTGCAATCATTCTAGTTCTTCCTTTTGACTTTCCTGGCCTGAGTTTGAGCTGCTCCACTCTGGAAGGTTAACGAAAGCAATACTTCTTCCCATAACTCAATGACAAAGAAAAAAGATATGTGCTGTTGCTGCTGATGTAGTTATCTAAAATTGGAAATATGCACCCTCTCCCTAAAGAGCCTATGTATCTTCTCCTATGGACCAAGCTACTGAGTTCCCTCAAATGACAAAGGAAGAGCAACCGATTTTTGTGCTGTGTCAGTATGCCCCTCTTTACGTTCTGTTGTGCTGCAGTGAAGGGACTACTAACTAAAATGAGCCATGGACGGCATCCAAAGAGATATCCGAGAGTTCAGTCTGATGGTCCATCCCTTCAAGCAAATCAGAACATTCATTGCTATGTTTCCACAGATTTAAACATCTATGTGAAAGCTGTAATTTAGGATTGAGCTGTATATAACCCATGAATAATCACAAATATCCTTTTTTCACGGAAGAATCTATCTGATTTGATAGATCTTTCAAGATCTACCCCTCCACTCTTTATGCACAACCAGGTTGCACACCAGGGAAACTGCAGAAGCTGCTTCATGTAATTTATCCTCCATTAATGATAATATGTAAAGAAGAGCCATAAAGTGGGGAAGGACTATTTTATCCAGATCCTTCCAAGCCCTTAGTATCACATCCATAATGGTTGGATGAATAGTAAGACTTTGTTGAAGGGTACCCTAGAAGTGATGCAACAGTGCTTTCAGAATACCCCATTCAAATTGAAAGCCCACGCAGTGAGCTGTTTCCTGAAACTTATCACGCATGCGAGTACATTATTCAATATCTCTGCAAAGCAATGCAGCTAAGAGCCTGAATAACATTCACCTCAATGAAGAATGAAGCAGAGTGCTGATAGGACGAGGACATTTCATGAACCTTACACACACCTTTCAGGGGTAGATCTGGTGTTTAGACTCATAGAAAGTGCATGGATCTTTTCACATTCTCCAGCACACCTAATGCCATGCACAACTGCTGGCCAGGCTCACTGCTCTGGGCATCTGTGGGCTGGCACACCAACGGCTCGAATCCTTCTTGTTAGGTCGGTCCCAGAGAATCCAGTTGGGAGAGCGGGTATCGGACAAAAGGCATCCTTAGTTGCTGCGTCCCTCAAGGCTCTGCCCTGCTGCTCTTTAACATTTAATTGCAGCCGCAGGTTACGGCATTAGCCAACTTGGATTGTAGAGTCTTCAACTATGCTGCCAGGTATATTAAGGAGTGTCTTCCGCTGTTGGCTTGACGGATCCGTGAGGTGTCTGCAATGGAGAGGGAGGCAGAGCAGAGGTGGCTGGATGGTTGGTGGAAGGTTAGGCAGTTGTTGATGTATGCTAGTCCTTCGTTGTGCAGGGCCTTGTGGTGTGGGTCAGCATTTTGAACTGGCATCTCTTCTGGATTGGGAACAAGTTTAGTTTCCAGAGATGGGGTGTGATGGGGGTCCTTCTGTGGAAGTCGAGGATGAGTCTTGCATCTGACTTCTGTAATGTTTGGAGTCTCTTCAGGAGGTTTGCTGTGATTCCTACATAGACCGTGTTACTGTAGTCCAGACTACTGGTGATGAGTGCCTGCGTAATGGTTCTTCTAGGGTTTACTGGGAGCCACCTGAAGATGTTGCAGAGCATGCGCAGGGTGTGGAAGCGCCTGCGTTGACTTGTTTCTTCATGGATAGCTTGTTATCTAGGACAATACCTAGGTTACGGGCCTGGTAAGTTGGGTAAGGAATTGGGCCGAGCTCTACTGGCCACCATGAGCGGTTCCACAGTGAGATGTTCCCAAAGATGAGGACTTCTGTTTTCTCTGAGTTGAGTTTAACATAACATAAAACATAACATGTGTATTTGTAAAGCGCACGTTCACCCTTAGGTTTCTTGGCGCTGAATAACAGATGTTTATTGTTACCCAACTCAATGGTACTCATTTTATCGACCTCAGATGGATGAAAGGCTGAGTGGACCCGCCAGGTTTAAGACAGTTGTACTTCATCCAGTCTGCAACTTTCATCATGCATCTGAGGAAGTTAGCTTTGGTGGTTCGGGGAGTCTTTGGACAGGGAGAGGATGATCTGGGTGTTGTCAGCATAGGAGATGATGTTGAGCATGTGTGATCTGACAGTGTCGGCCAGGGGGTCATGTAGGTGTTGAAGAGGGTCGGGCTAGGGGAGTATCCTGTGGGACCCACAGATGATCTTCCTTGGCTCTGAGGTGAACAGTACCAGACGGATCTTTGAGGTGATCCATTTGAATGCATTTCCTTGAATCCTGATGTGGTGGAGTCTGTTGATCAGGATGTGGCGAGATACGGTATCAAACACAGTGGAAAGGTCCAAGAGGATGAAGGCTGCTGTTTCCCCGGGGTCCAGGAGGCCTCTGATATTGTTAGTGGCTTCGATCAGGGCTGACTTGGTGCTGTGGTTGGTTTGAAATCTGGATTGGGAAAGGTCCAGGACGTTGTGTCTTCTAGGTTTTGGGTGAGTTGCTGGTTAATCACTTTCTCAAGGACTTTTGCAGGGTAGGGGAGTAGTGAGATGGGCCGGTACTTCTTCAGATCGGCTGGGTTGGTGGATGGTTTCTTTAGGAGGGGCCTCACTTCAGCGGATTTCCATTCCTCAGTAGAGAAGGCCTTGGTGATGTATGTGTTCAGGACCTTCCTGAGTTTATTGCCGATTGCTGATGAACCGATTCTCTAAGAGACCAGAGGGCGCTGTCGAGTAAACGAACGTCGAGCGAGGAACAAGACTAGGAAGACGCCGACTGCAGCACCTGGCACCCGGCACCCGGCATGGATAAGCCTGTAAACCGCCTGAAAAATGAGGCAAGCAGGCAAAAAAAGACGCTGATTGAGGCCAACCCGCTGCAAGGGTATACCACGGAGGCCGAAAGCATCCTGGACGTGGTAGGAGCCGCGAGCTGTGTCCCGGGCGGGGCCGGAGCGGCAAGAGCCCCCTGGACGCGGCAGTAGCCACGAGTGGTGTTGCCGATTGTCTTCCTTCCGAGGTTGTAGACATGGTGGGGTCATGGGAGCCCCAGAGTGCACGGAGTTCATGATGGCAGTAGTTTCTAGCGTGTTGAGGGGTTCTCAGTGGGTGAGTAGGTGTTCGGTGTTTGTGTTCGTGGGTGTGAGTCGGTTGATGCTGTCAGTTGCGGTGCGTTGGTTTTCAAAGTTTTCATTGATGGTCAAGATCTTGTCATGGAAGAAGTCTGAAAAGTTGTCGCACAGTTCCTGGGAGGGAGTAATGTCATTGTTGATTGGTGAACTCCTTCATGATGGTGAAGAGTTCTTTGCGGTGGCTTGCACTGGCTTCAATGTGGCCTGCTAGGACGTTCTTTGTTTCTTTCAGGAGGCAGTGGTACTGGTTGAGAGCAGTCCTGTAGGTGTTGCGGTCTGTTAAAACACTCCCACTTCCTTTCGAGTGCAGTTCCTCATTGAACCAGCTTGCTCTTTTCTTTGCTGTTTTGCCTTTGTTGTCTTGGCAGGGGTGATGGTATTGGCACATTTTGAGAGCCACTGAGTGAAGTGATTTGCTGGTTGTTTGCGGTCATGTGTAAGGTATGGGAGGCGGGAGCAGAGTGTATCAATCCACTGCTCTTCTGGTATCTTTTCCAGTCTCTGCGCATGAATCGGATGAGGCCGGCGCTTGGGTAGTTGGGTCCTGTGATGGTGAAATGTACACTGTGGTGGTCGGACCAGGGGTGTAGGGTTGTGTAGTGTGGATGTATCTGACTGTTGCTGGAGGTAAAGATGTGGGGTGGGGTCAGTTATAAGCTGTTTGAATCAGATGTTGCTCATGCTTTCCAGGAGGTCGGTGGAGTTGGTGTTACTGTGGTCGTCAAGGTGAAAGTTAAGGTCCCTCAGGAAGATGTAGTGCTCTACGTCAATTGCTAGTGAGGCAATGACGCCTGGGAAGGTGTTGCAGAAGCTGGGGGTGTGGTGCTGGTGCTCTGTAGGCAAGGGTACCTCTTATGGTGCTTTTCCAATCTGTGTGGAGCTGGTATTCCATTACTGGTGTTGGATTGTCGGGCATGATGTGCAGCAGATGTTGTCCCTGTAGATGATGGGGATTCCACCTCTGTACTACCATAACAAAATCTGGTGGTCAAGTGAAGAAAGAGAGCAAAAGAGAAAAACAGATATTTCCACAACAGGAGTATAAAGAACACTGGGAAGCGACCTCATTGAAGAAAGTCGGATTTCCATCAACTGCCAAGAGAGGCCGGCGTCAACATTTGGATATCCTACCGCCACATCTCTTGATGATCGCAAAAAGAAAGATGTGTAGAAGAAGAGTTACAAGAATAACCCATGTAGTCATTAGATACAACAGATAGGATATGTATATGGTTAGGTGATGGAAAATATTTGGGCTGTGCAAAGTGAGTGAAATTTGTGCCGTTGGTTTGGTGTCTGTGTGTGATCTTATAACCTTCAAGGATGGCGGTGGCGATATCTGGTGCGGATGCAGGGTGAAGCCACGTTTCTGTGAGAAGATAATGACCGGGGTGATGGAGGAGAGCATGTCCCAGAAAGAATGTGCATTGAGTGGGATGCCCTGGAGGTTCGCTGTGGGGGTCTTAGTTGATGTAGCTAGCCCAGCTGTATTGGCGGTGTTGCTGGTGTCGTTGGAAGCCTCAGTGCTGATGGTGAAGTGACAGCGTCGACTGGAGGATTGTCCTTTGGTGGTCTGTGGGGATGTGCAGCAGCAGAGAGTGTTGGCACATCTGGGGTTCAGGGGCTTGAAGGTCTGCTGCAGTGTATCTTCATGGGGTCAAAGAGCTAGAGGACCTGGTGCTGGGCATGGTCCAGGTGCGGATGGGCACAAACAGGCTTGCTTTAAGCATGGCCGCGTAGTAGCTTCCATATGTAACACTGGGTAGTGGGAGGGGTCGGCAGGAAGGTTAGAGCTAGAAGTGGTGGAAATTGCTAAATGAAAAAGGCACCCAAGAACTTACAATCAGCAAAGACTGATGCAGATGTGGCAAAGGTGCAACAAGTGTAAATAAAGCAACACGTGGAAACCAATAAAACACTAAATTAGAACAATAAAGTAACAGTAGCAAACGATCTCAGCCAGTCATGGTCCACCCAGCACGGTCGAACCAGGAGCTCAGGTTCTACTGTGCTGTCAGTAACCCAGGGAGCCAATGCTAGTGTTAGTAGAAATAGGGGCGAGCGGAGCTTAGGGCCACAGAGGTGTAAGGCTGTTCTAAATATCCGTACTGGTGAGCATAATTAATGACTGCACTTTAAAGAAGAAGTGGCATCGACTATCATGACATCAAGAATTAGTAAAGGCAGCCCTGCTGCCAGAGTTAAAACATTCCCACTGTTCAAAGACAACTACATCAGACTTGATGGTTTCCTTGCTGGAGGCAAAGGTAATGCCCCAGTGGGATCTATATTGACAATTATAGGTCACCTCAGATCACTTTAGATTTCTGAGTGCAGGTATGCTGCAAAATGTGTTTGGATCTTTGTAAGGCTCTTTGTGGAGTTCTTATGCACCACCGTTCTTGTTGAATTTAGGGCTTCATCTGGACTAGCTGGAGAAATGGCATTTTTATGCTGGGTGTCTGAGCTGCCGGGTCGCATCAACTACAGATTCTGCCTGAAGTTTCTTCTGTGATCACACCACATAACAAAGGGACCCCAAAGACTAGTTTTAAATAATTCATCCTTTTCATAAAATAAACACTGTTTCACCAAAGCATTTCTGTTGAGCAGCACACATGCAATTTAGGGCAAACAAAGACTTAACAACATAATAAACATAGAGATGTTTGTGAAGAAATGAAATATAAAAAAAATAAACTGCTTAGAAAAAATAACTTTCATACTATTAAGTCCACATGACAGGCATTAGGCATCCACGTTTTGGTCCATGTTCGTCCTTATGAAGTGAACCATCTTTGGTACAAATGTACTAATATCCACAATCCTGAATAAAGTATACTGAATCACAGTTACAATTGTTCGAGGTAGTGTAAGGTCTAAGTTGAACAAGTATAAATGAGTCAACGCTTTATTAGTAAGGGTTAGCTCCCTAGTATATAGAACAAGCTGTTGTGGCCTTGCTGGTGGGCCATATAGACCTAACGAAAAGAGAATAAGTAACATTATATGCTTAGACCTACAATATGAACCTTCTTGGTAGGTTGGGACTGGGTGTGCCCTCTATCTATCTATCTATCTATCTATCTATCTATCTATCTATCTATCTATCTATCTATCTATCTATCTATCTATCTATCTATCTATCTATCTATCTATCTATCTATCTATCTATCTATCTATCTATCTTTATGCTAAGCCACAACCCAGCCACAGCCAGGCACTGGCCTCAAATGTTCCTCAAGAATGCGTCATAAGTGGCCTGCTCCTTGAGCTGGTTCTCGGGAGAGGGAACAGGGTGAAATGTTTTCTTTATGACCCCTGGACTTGCACTGGCTTGTCCACCAAGTATTTCTCTATCTTTCTAGCTGGTGGGTGTGCTCCCTGTCAATGGTGCTACTGGGACAAGTTGGTAGAGTGACCTTTGGAGCCTGAAATAACCTAAGAAGTTCAGTTCACAGTCTGATCCTCTAACCCAGTGGTTCCCAAACCTTTGACTCCTGAGGACCCCCATTAAGTCACCACTGGAAGCCGGGGACCCCCAAGCAATTTGTCGGATTTAAATGTCAAACTTTAAAACAGTAATTCAGAAAAAATCAACACAGATGTACACAAAAAACAAATACTCGAACTACTAATGATTATGGGGCATATTTACAAGCCCCTATCACCATGGGAACATCACTTTTTGAGATGTTCCCGTGGTGATAGGGGCTTTACCTTATTTACAAGGCAACGTTAAGCCATTTAACGTGGCTTAACGGTGCCTTGTAAATAAGACCCCCTTTCGCCCAATGCTTAGCGTGAAATGGGTGGGCAGTGGGTGTTGCGATGGGCGTTTCCCCTGTAAAACCCATTGATTTTGAAGCTGCCCCCTATTTACAAGGGAATCGTGAATGGGAAGCAGCGCCAAAATTAAGAACAGGGAAAACCTGGTCTGAACTTGGCGAAGCAAGGAGAAATGCTTCATTTCTCTTTGTTTTTGCAAAACGCCTTGGATTGTTTATGTTCAGGAAGGTGACCCTTCCTGCACATCTACAACCTTTAAAAAATGACATTTTGTAACTTCCATGTGTGATGCATTAAGAAGCACACATAGAAGTGACAAAATTATATTTCAAGATAGTTTATGTGCAGGAAGGGGGATCTTCCTGTACATAAACAATCTTCCCCTGTTAAGTGTAGCGCCAGCACAGGGGAAACGCAGGGCTGCACCATATTCTTGTAAATATGGTGCAGCCCTGCGTTTCTGAAGTGGCGAAGTGTGCTGTTAAGCCAAGGAGGCTAGTGACACTCTCCGCCACTTCTGCTGTATTTTATATTGAAATAATTTGCAGGAAAATGAAAAAAGTTAATGGGAAGGTTGTTGCTGCATCTCCCTGACTTTTCAATGGTTGGCTTTATTTCGCAGTACAAGGCTCCTGCTCCTGCCAGGGCCAGACTGAAAACCCAAAGCAGCCCTGGCAAATGATTTCAGACCAGTCCCCATAGGGTGCACACCAAGTGCAGGGAGTGAGCCTGACCCCTACAAAGGGGGCTTTGGGAGGCCCTCCCTTAAGACATTTAGGAAACAATGGTGCATTCTACAACACATTTATCATTGTATATAGAATTGTATTATCTTTTAAAGAATAGTAAATGTGACCTGACTATGCACAAGAATACAATAATCTGTCTGGGGGTTCTTCAATGATTCCCCCACTATCACCCTCCAACAGTGCCTCTCATCACTCCATAGCCCCTCTGTCACATGTATTTCATTTTTTATAGCATCTCTCATACCTTTGTAGGATGTCAGAGCACTTTACATCACACACATATAGAGACAATGAATCATATGTGTCAATCAGAGTATAGAAAATGTTACATAAGGCAAAGGGGACTACAAGGTGTAGAATTCACATGTCATTCATACTGGTAGGCATTTTTAAAGAGTGCTGGTCTGGAGAAGCACAAACTCAGGATTCAGAACATCACACAGTGGTTAGCATTGGCTTTAACAATAAAAATGTATTTCAACCCAAATAAATCTTTTTAAAAGCATCAGGATAATGAAAGACTGAGAAAAAACATAAGTCACTAACTTGTACCTTGCGGTTTGCAAGCAGCTGTTTGATGACAGTTTATTGGTCACTGTGCTAGATTACGACTGTCACTTATGAACTGCACTGTAAGAAAAGAATCTCTGTGACAAAAGCAGTAACCCACTGACCTATGCATATAAAGTACTGTTTTTGAAAATGCATGGTACACTTTCTTTGCAGTAGGCATATTAACCCTCTGTGCTACATTAGTTCAGTCAAAGCTGCCACCAGACAAAACTCTCATGTCTCTACAGCAGGGACATTAATCACTGCTCTTATCTTGGCACTTTTATTGTACTTTGAACACTGCTAACTAAACAAGATACTTTGCAGTGCTTTTAAAACTGCTGCCTGCGGACCCCCAGGGAATGTGTCAGGGACCCCTGGGGGTCCGCGGACCACAGTTTGGGAAGCACTGCTCTAACCTGCACCCCATATGTGATAGAACCACTGGGGACAGATGTGTGTGTATGTGTTTTATGGTCTCTATCAGAGTATCTCAAACTCAAGAGAAATCCCTGTGTCTAGTTCGCACTTTGGGGCAGATATACAAGCCCATAGCGACACATTTACGCTGTCGTTGCATCACTTCTGTGATGCAGCGGCGGCGTAAATAATGCGCCATGTTGCACCATATTTACAGCGTGATGCATCTAGGGAGATGCCTCACGTTGTACACCCCTGCGCCACATGAAACCTGTGTCAGGTTTCATGTGGACGTTCTCGCGCAGGGTGGCCGTTCCCTCGCAGGTACGCCTCATAAAAGTGACGCAGTGAAATCTACAAGATTTCACGGAGTCACTTTTACGGCCATGCTGCGTCAAAACCCTGCGCCTGCTTGAAGCCGGCGTAAGGATTGACGCAGCATGTTAGGCATAGGGCAATCCCGGACGTTGCTGGAGCCGCGTCGCGCTTGCGACGCGATTCGAGCAATGTGCCGTATTTCCGCTGGGTGATGCGACACACATCTGCCCATCCATGCGCCACAGCCCGCTGATGGAGCGAGGTGGGAAAACAAAATTTTGTATACCCCTCGTAAAGTCAATGTTCCATAACATATAACGTTTAATAATGAAGTGGTGTGATGAAATAACCAGCAATAGTATAGAATGCACATACATATACATGTGGGAATACTAATTTGCCTGTATGGAGCAATATAACTGACTAATTTGTGTTGTTATTGTGATGTGAACTAATGCAAAGCTTAAAAAATAAACAAACGCGGCATGGATGTGCTTATTACACGTATTCAGAATCTTGTCGGATATGTAAGTATAAATTCCATTTGTGTGGCTTATCCGCTAGGTAATAACTAATGGGGAAACTTTAGTAAAGTGGGAGGTAAACAGAAGGGCTTTAGTTTCATATTTAACATTATTTTGTGTTTGTTTCTTTGATAGTTCCCACTTAGGCCCGTGAGGCCTAGTGAAAACATGGCTGCTCTGGTAAACTGCGAGTTGACGCTGAAATGAGCATGCGCGGTCTCAGCTCGAGAATGAATGTGACTTCTTGTGCCTGGACGAAAGGGAAGTTCAAGGCCAACGTGCCCTGGAAATCATGATGACTGCCAAAAGGATGGACATTTGAGTTTCTGAACATGGGAAAGAATGCCAAAGTTGCTAATGAAGGGTGTGCCTAAGCTAAAGACTTTTGTGAACAATAGGCCTTTCTAAATTTGCTGATTCACTATGAAATTAATACTGTAATGATGAGGTGATGCTCATCCACCCCTAATTTGTCCAATCAGAACCCAAGTTTGCGTTGTTAGATACTTTTTAGATAGATTAAGTTAGTGAAATAGTGTATAAAAACCCCTGATTTTACTTCGAATTATGCTTCTCTTCGAATTCATCATGAGATGCTGCCAGACTGCTGATCGATTCCTGTGATGTAAGACTTTTTGAATAAATGCTTATTTTTCTTTTCAAGAATTGAGGATTAGATGAGGGTGTTAGTTAGGGATGCTAGGAGAGAGTGAATTTTGGAACTATCTGTCCTTTTATTAAACTTTTAAACTGACTTCAAATAAATGTCTATCCTTCTGAGCTTTTAAATAAAATGATCATTTTGAAATAAAAAAAAATCCTTAATAGTTACCTTGAATAAAGAAATAAATAAATGAATAAAATGTCAGACAAGCTAAAAGTTTGCTTTTAATAAAAATTAGATAAATGGAGAATTAAGCTGGTCTTGTATTTTCCCACGCCTTTTTTTCTTACTAGCAGATCCATTGACCCTATGGTGGTGTGTCTGAATAAAATGACAATGTCGATAAGCCATGGTAAATTCATTTAAACTGCAGGTGAAACTATTATAAATATTTAGTTTTGGTTTAGACACTCCGCCAATGTTACAGCAATACTCCTTTGAATTTCACCGATCCATGAAGTAGGGTTTAAGTAATTCGCGTGAACTCGCAGTGTTATGGGCCCCACTGATGAGTAAATTTAAATGTGTGACTGGGTACTTCAGGGAAATTATTTCAGGAGTAGCGCTGTAACAGCGCCACATTGTAAATGCGGCACATCAGTGGTGGCGTACGGGTGGCCAGATGCGTCACAACTCTTCGGGCGCATCCCTGCTGATTAGCAGAGATGCGCCAGAAGTTGTAAATCTGCCTCTTTGTTTGATGCTGCCCTCACCGTCCACACTTGGACCCCGACTAATAGATGAGCCTTGGTACATGACCACTGTGTCTGTTTTTATTTGGGTGGATGTGCTACACTGGCCAGCAGTTCCTGGACCACCTAAACAATGTGGCATATTGGTTTGTTGAGTACTTCTGGTAATACTATGCTGCACAGACCCATACCTGTGGTCACTAGCTCACTCCTCTTCATCAAGATAGGTTGCACCATTCTGGGTCCTAACCTAGGGGGACATTTTAGCTAGTAGACCATAGTTCACACCATGGGACTGGGTAGGACGAATGTCTACCTATGATGATCTGTGGGAGTTTGTAAAATATTTGTTTGATATCAAGTTGTATTTAAGCAATTTCATTTGAAAATCATGAAATACAATTATTTAAATAAGTTAGTTTCCAGGAAATGTGGTGCTTGCATATAGACGAAGAGGTGAACCGTAATACAGCTTTTTAAAGGTGGGGACAACGTCTTATAAATATGTATGTTTTACCCTAAGAAAAAACGACTTTTAGTGATATAATTACCTCTTCTCTCAAGGGCTTTTGTGGCACACACTTTGTTATTGTTTTTTATAGTATTTATCTGTGTTGCATTCTATAAACAGATTTTTCAGTTTTGGGAGGCACAGTAAATGTGTTGTAAGCTAAGACTGAAACAAACCACTATACCAAAATAGTTCAAGGTAGTATTTTTTGCCAAAGGTCTCATACCAACACCGGAAAGCAGTTGAGTGAGGCACTGATGCTAAAACAAGAAATAAAGCTGGGACATTGTAATTGAATGAACAGAACTTTGCTTTCACCTGAGAGGACCCATCACCCCACAGGATGGTGCTTGCGTTGACTGTTATGGCTCTGCTTTCAGGAGCACGAGGGTCAAATTTTCCCACTTTGACAAGATGGAAGATGCCATCTTCAGAAATCTGAACATTAAGGATGTCATACGAAGCAGGCGCGTCTCCATACTCATCGAAGTAGATTTCTTCCCCAGTCCGAGTTTTAAAATGCAAATTTTTTAGATAATGGAGAATCTGGGAAAAGTAGCAAAGTGAAAAACAAAAATAATTTTTATCTGTTAAATGTAGGATTTTTTTTGTGAAGCATTACAAGCCACAAAGTTCACGTTTCACAGAGCTCAAGTAGGGGGGATATTGGATGAGAGGCAGCCTGTCTAGTCAATATCAGAAAATGGCGTAGGTGCTCATGAACATAGACATCGAGTCACCAGGATACCAGGGGAAGGGAAAGCATGCATCAACACCTTCCTAAAGACTTCTTTGAAACTAAAGCAAAGTCACTGATTATAAACTACATAAAGTAGACATGGTTCTTAGAGCCTTGCTTACTTCCTGTTCTGCTGCTAGCGTGGTGTTTTGCAAGGGCAGTGCTATTGGTAACAAAAGGCAACCAAGTGGTAGTAGCTTGTGCCACTGACTACCCATGATTGACATCCATGTTGCTAGAGGTAAAGGGTCTGACTCACAAAGATTTATATTTACACAGGTCTAGATGTAATCCTATTCCTATGTTTAACTATCCACTTTTTTCCTGTTCACTATTTCCTACTAGAGATTTATACCTAACTGTAGACGTAGACGTACAAGGTGATAGAGCCCCCTGCAAAATAATTTGTAAGTGTGAAGTTACTACTGGTACATTTTCACCTCTGGGTGGAGTTCTCCTCCTCTGGGATGCAGAACTCCCTCTGGGAATGTTGATAGAAATTTAATAAAGTTTGGTATTGTTTTAATTTTAATGTGTAAGATAAATGTTAAATATTTAATACTAACATGGAACTAATGAAATAAAATTTTACAGCACAGTAACGCATAAAATTAAATAGAGTATAAAATAAAATATGGCACATATATTAATTATATACACTTTTCTCTCTCTCTCAATATATCTCATTTATGCGGCACTTTAAGTCTGATAGGATATCGTTGTGACATATAATTGGTACTCTCTTACTCCCTTGTATGTGGACAAAGCCAAACCTCTCTGAAGAGCTATAATGATTGAGCGAAGCTGGTCAGAGGTTGATTTTATTCATTCCAGGTTGGTTTGGAAGGTATTTTACCAATCCAAAGCTATAATACTATGCTTGGAGTGGTAAAAGGCTTTTGTAATTTTACAACGTGGCATGAATGGCACTGTTCTAATCCTGTTCTTACAGACATCACTGTAGAAATAGCAAAATACTTTGGGCCTTATGTATGAACACATTTTCTCATTGACACAGAATAGGCAAAACCCTTTGATACATCTGGCCAAAGCTTGTCCCTTTCTACCTAAGCCTGGATGGCACTGTGCTAACTAATCCAATGCCTAAACACTTTTCTAGAAAAACTGACACTTCAGGTGAGCTGATTCAGAGTGTTGCTGGTATTGTATATATTGTATTGTAATGTATATTGTATATATTACCTACTGGCGGTCGCCAGTAGGTCGTTATTATTAGGACGTATTATCCATAGGAAAAACGCAACATTCTATTGCCAATAACTTTGTCGTCGATTGATGAATCTTCTTGAAATTTTCAAAACTTTTGGCCAGCTCAGTTCCGCTCCTTCCCTGGAAGTTTGGGGGTGATTGGTGAAGCGGGGGCCGAGATAAAATGGGGGGTCCCAAAACGTGTTTTCCCCATGCAATTTCCCGTAGGACCTTTAGACACGGCTACAGTCCAAATAGCTGAACGGAATTACACCAAATTTGGCAGAGAGGTTGTCCTCAGTTCCGACTTGTGCCTTTAGCCTATCTGGTGTCAATTTGTTCATTTTAAGTAAATTGCGGTTAAAGTCATTTATATATCTATGGGCGCTGTGGATCGGCGGATTGTGCGAGGATTGGCATCGTAGGATAAGCGCACGGTCCCGATCACGCACTGAAATCTAATTGGCTGTCAAGCGGTTGTAAACATTCGAAACCAGGAACTGTTGGCAGCCATTTTGTGCCTCGGTAGAAGCAAGGGTGAAGAAGTCTGTGAAATATGTTGGCAAAACATGAACAGGGGCAGGGTAGACACACCCTGACCCCCTAGGCCTGCTCAGGGGGTGGCATAGGGACCCGTAGGGCAAACAAAGTAAGATAGTATTTTTTTTTTAAAGTCTCGGGATGCTCGTAGGATCCACACATTTCGCCGGCGAAAAAAAAGAAGCATACATTTTTGATATATATATATATATCAAGCTTATGTGTTTAGATCTTGGGTGGCTCTAAAAAGAGCCCTTGTGTTTATTGAGAGATTTTAGTACCTAAAAGTAAGTACCAATGCAGAGTCTAAAGTTCAAGAGGAAGACTCTGTTCCCTTCATCTATAAAATTTACACCATCTCTCCTATAGATGCCATGCATACTGAAAAGCGGATTATTGTGGTATATTGACCACATTCTATAGTCTCGGAGAAAAGCAGAAACAGATTTATTCACATGTTTCCTGGCTTTCTCAATCGATTGACAAAATTGATTGGACCATTGGACCAGTTCCATTTTTGCCTTTGGCATATGTTAGAATAGACAAAGGCAATTTGGGGGAAAAGTGACATCAATTCTTTAAAGGTGTCCTTCATAAGCATTTCCAGACCTACCCCAGTCAAAGTGCCTTGATCATTGCCACCACAGTGCACTATGATGAGGTCAGGGTGTTGGAGATGTAAAAAGGATTTCACCAATGGCATCAATTGGTGCCACTTTAACCCTCTCTGTCCAATCCATTTAATGTCTACGTTTAGTAAACCTAGGTCTTTGTGAATTCCTTTCTGTTCTGCGCACCTTTGGCTCCAGAAAATATAGCTGTGTCCGACAAACCACACTCTAAGCATGTTGAAGGGAGGTCTGGATGCACTCAGATGGTCTCTGTAAATGAAGTTTGAAAAGTAATATTTTTGTAAAATGGTGGATAATATGCAGTTTAGAAAAAAGAAGAGAAATGATTGGTTGTTTGACAACATTCTACATTGAAAACTAGGGTGCATGTTTCTGTTTTTTAAAAGCCTGATTCTTATTGGTTAACAAAAATTGATAGAAAGGAACATTACATAAGATAAGCTGGTATATTGAGAAGTCAAGCACACTTGCTGTTTTGATTAGTAACATTGTGTGATGAACTTTCGACCTTTGTGCTCAGTTAAGTGTTCCATGAACTGTTTCTATGGTAATAGGCAGAAGGCAGAATGGGGGTAGGGTTAAAATGTATGTCGTTTGGATAGGATTGAAATGTCTAACCAATAGAAATGTGTGTTTGGTTTTGTATTAATGTGGTAATGAATGTGATTTGATATTCAGGTGTATATGTGTTGAAAATGAGAGGGAAACTCTTTCATTCTATGGTTCTGGTGAGAGGTATTGAAAACAGAGATTCTGAATAAGAAAATCTCCTGTATGACTGACATACTTCTTATTCTACAAAACAATTGGAAAGGTTAGTTATTAATTTGTGAGGGAATGTATGTGGTGCATTTTGGTTTTAATCAGAGTAATGTGTTTGTCCTGCTAAAGTGAAGGGAATACTTTTTTTTCTAGAATTTTATTGTGAGTGTGTGTGTGTGCATTTAGAGAGCATTCTGAGATAAGCATTTGTTTATTTTATGTGTTTGCACACAGATAACTATGCTGTTCCTATGTTTTGGTAGAATTATAAACCATTTATTTTTTATTTATTTGCAAAAATGAGTGAAGTTTGTACATTAAAATGGGGCACTCATTCTAGACTACGAAATGTGTTTTGGTAAAATATAAGGGATAGTGTTGCTTGTCTAGAATCACACAGTGTGTCTTCTGTGCATTTAGGAATCACTGAGAGAAGCATTTTGGTATTTCGGGGAATATTATCAAGCAGAATGTTAAAAATTATCGCCGTTTTAGCGGTAGAAAACTGCTGCAAAAGTGGCGATAATGGGCTTAATAATATGGTCTTGTGAATTCCAATAGAAACCCATGTTCTAGTGAGAACATGGGCTTCTATTGGAATTCTTGACGGCATATTATCAAGCCCATTATCGTCGCTTTTGCAGCAGTTTTTGGCGGCTACAACAGCGATAATTTTAAAGTCCTGCTTGATAATATGCCCCTTCACCACTTTATTAATCTAAAACTTAAATCTACCCCAGCATAACCTCCTACACTACCCAAACAGCAGTTTATTTCCTAGAACACTACCCTACCACGACCCCCTAAACTACACAAACACTACTGCACTACCTCAAAGCCTAAAACGCTATCCCTAGCATGATCTCCTATGGTACATAAACACCACTACACTATGCTAGAACACTACCCCAGTAAGTATCACAGCAGGATCCCTTACACTCCCCAAACACTACTATAGTATCTTACTACTGTATTTATAAGGAATATCGGGGCATATTATCAAGAAACGGCGTTAACATCATTGCTGCTTTAGCAGCAGACAACTGCTGCTAAAGCGGCGATAATGGGCTTGATAATACGCCCTTGTGAATTCCCATAGAAGCCCATGTTCTGGTGTGAACATGGGCTTCTATGAGAATTCTCTGCCGCGTATTATCAAGCCCATTATTGCCGCTTTAGCTGCATTTTTCTGCCGCTAGAGCGGCAATAATGTTAATGCCGTGCTTGATAATATGCCCCATTGTTATTTGTCTCGAATCACACAGTGAGTCTGTGCATTTAGGATTCACTCTTAATGAAGTATTTTGGTAGTTCATGTGTTTCCTGACCAGGGCCGGACTGGGAATCACCACTGTCCCTATCATAGTGCTCGGCCGCTCCCCCCCCCCCCCCCCCCCACCCCCCCGGGGTTGTGGGTGCTGCTCAAGTCTTTGACTGGCTTGTTTTTCGGACGGTTTTGTTATAGGGTCGATTTTGAAGCTATGCTGCAAAAACGGCCCTGTAACAAAAACGGCACTCAGGGGCCCAAAACCTGACCCCACCCGTGTGGCGCACCGGCGGATTGTCCAGTGCCCGCTATGGCCAGTCCGGCCCTGTTCCTGACATGTAATTGGCTAAAAACATATTTTTTTATCACATTTTGGTAGAATTAGAAAATAGTCATTGGTTTTGTGTTTCCAAAATGAGTTTAGTATTAATAGTAAAATGCAGTTCTGAAATGTATGGAATGCATGGTTGATGTTTTTGCAGACAAATAAGTACATGTAGTCTTGCAGTGACACTACCCCCAGTATTATTTCCTACACTACCCAAACGCCACTGCACTACTGTAAACTCTTAATCTACCTCCGGCATGACTACTTACACTACCAATTACCCTAAACCTTAAATCCACCCTAGCAGAACCTCCTACACTACCCAAACACCAGTTTATTTTCTAGAACTCTACCCTACCACAATCCCCTGCACTACACAAACAGTACTGCACTAACTTAAAGCATAAAACGCTCCCCCTAGCATGATCTCCTATGGTACATAAACACCACTGTACTATGCTAGAACACTACCCCAGTATAACTACCTCTACTACTTAATCACCATTTCACTACTCTAAAGCTTAAATCTATCACAGCAGGACCCCTTACACTACCCAAACACCACTATACTATCCTACTACTGTATTTATAAGAAATATTGTTATTTGTCTAGAATCACACAGTGAGTCTGTGCATTTAGGAATTACTGTAAGAGAAGCATTTTAATACTTCATGTCTTTCCCGACATGTAAATTGTTAAAAACGTATTGTGTTCTCACATTTTGGTAGAATTAGAAAATAGTCGTTGGTTATGTGTTTCCAAAATGAGTTTAGTATTAATAGTAAAATGCAGTTCTGAAATATATAGAATGAATGCTTGATGTTTTTATAGAGAAATAAGTACATGTAGTCTTGCAGCGATACTTCCACTAGTATGATTTCCTACACTACCTAAACACTACTTCACTAATGTAAACCCTTAGTCTACCGCCAGAATAAATACCTACACTACCTATTCACCACTTTACTACTTTTAACCTAAAATCTATCCTAGCGCAACCTTGTACACTACCCAAACACCATTTTACTACCATACCACGACCCCTTACATTACACTACACGAACACCACTGCACTACCTTAAAGCCTGAAACGCTATCCCTACCATGACCCTGTACACTACATAAACACCACTGCACTACCCTAAAACACTACCCCAGCACGACCTCCTACACTACCCATTTACCAATGCACTACCCTAAACTGTAAAACACTATAACAGCTCGACCCACTACAATACCCAAACATCATTGCACTACCCTAAACCTTAAATGGACACTAGCATGTCCCCTTACAGTACCGAAACAGTACTGCACTACCCTAAAACACTCCCGCAGCACGACCCTCTGTAATACAGAAAGACAAGTGCAGTACTCTAAGCTGTAAATCTACCCCTAGTATGACCCCCTACACTGTATAAACACCGTTGTACTACCCTAAACAATAAAACACTTAAGTAGCACGACTTTGGACACTACTGAAATACCATTGCACTACCCTAAACATTAAATCTATCTCACCAACACCTCCTACACTACCCAATCACGACTGCACTTTCGTAGAACACTACTCCAGCATGACCCCGTACACTACCGAAACACTACTGTACTAACGTAAAACACTACTGCAGTACGAGTCCATATACCACACAAACACCACTACAGAACCATATTCTCTAAAACCCTATCCCTATTATGACCCCATTCACTACATAAACATCACTGCACTACCCTAGAACAGTACCTCAGCACAACCTCCTACAGTAGTCAAACACCATTGCACTACCCAGCATGACCACCTACAGTATACAAACACCACTGTACTATCTTAAATCCTAAAACACTATCCCTAGCATGACCCTGTGCACTATATAAATACCACTGCACTATCCTATAACACTGTAGCAGCAGGACCCCCTACACTACACAAAGACCACTGCACTACCCTAAACACTAAATCTACCTCAATACAACCCCCTTCGCTATCCAAACACTATTGCACTACTCTAAACATTAAATCAATCTTAGCATGACCTCCTACACTACCCAATCACGACTGCAGTATCTTAGAACACTACCCCAGCAGGACTCCCCTACACTATACAAAGACCACTGGACTACTCTAAACCCTAAATCTACCCCCAGTACGACCACCTATATTACCCAATCACCAGGGCAGTACTCTAAACTCTAATACATTACTCCAGCACGACCCCCTACACTAGTCAAACACCATTACACTACCCTAAAACTTAAATCTAACCCAGCTCAACCTCCTACACTACCCAATAACACTACACTACCCAAGAACACTACCCCAGCACGAGTCCCTACAGTAGACAAATAACGCTGCACTAATCTAAATTCTAAATCTGTACTGTTGCAAAACCATAGTGACTGTTTATGTACCATGTAGTAATCAATTTACTAAAGTAAAAGTGAATCAATTATGAATTCACTAAGTGTCTTTCCTTATAGTATTGTGATCATTTAGAAAATATGCATGTACTCAGTCAGTGCTTCAGGTGTTAGTGTTATGGAGTGCTTCAAACTGGTATGCACTAAGGCCATATGTATCATCATCACCATTTGCGATTTCTAAATAGCGATTTTTAAGGAATCACTATTTAGAAATCGCAAAATGGTATGTATGTAGAAAATCGCTATTTTTTAGCGATTTCCAATTATTCCTTATTTGCGAATTCGCAATTTGCGAATTCGCAAATAAGAAATAATTTCCCATTCATTTCTATGGGCCAGGAGGCCCATAGACATGACTGTGAAATAATTCTCAATTTGCGAATTCGCAATTTGCTAATCGCAATTTGAGAATTATTTCAAGGGTGCAGGGGTGTCTCAAGGACACCCTGCTGCACCCCTGAAAATTACATGTGTGTGCCAATGGGCATGTCTGTGCGTCATATGACACCCTCACAAATGCACAATTGTGCCTATTTACAAGAAATCGCAAATTACCACCAACTACAAGTTGGTGGTAATTTGCGATTTCTAAACCTGAATTTGCAATTTTGAAATGCTTCATACATAGCATTTAAGGAATCGCAAAATTGCGATTCCTTAAATGCTTAAGCAAAATAAGGAATCGCATTTTTTTGCAATTCCTTATTTTGCTAATTTTTAATACATTTCAAAGTCGGTAAATAGGCCGTTTGCGAATCGCAAAAGGCTTGATACATATGGCCCTATGTATGTAGTGCTCTTACAAACTTCAAGTTGTGGTTCAGGAATACAATTTTTTAGTTAGAATTTATATGAAATGTGTTTGTATAGTAATAAAAATATATAATTTTTTTAAGTTTTTAATTAACATATCAGGGACCGTCCGAGACTATGTGGGGAACACAGTCACGGACTTGGGCAAGGACTGGGAACTTGGTAGAAAACGTACACAGAAAGGAGAAGTATAGCGCTGCCCAGGATCATACAGGGAGTCATAGGAAAAAAATGGATCCAAAGGGAAAGCCTGTACAAGTGAACAAGATGGGTAAGACTCAGAAAGGAAGGGCACTCACAAGGCAATTTAGAATTCAGACTAACTACACCCAGGAAGGACGTGCAAGACATAAATATATATAATACAACATTAACAATAGAGGGGGTGTGGGGTAAAGAACTCAGGAGCTCCACACGGTAAGACTGAAGCTCAGTAAGTTTCTTACCCACAATTGCTGTTACAGATACTGACTGCAAATACCCACATGTAGGATATGGATGCAAAGGCAGGGTCTGTGGAGCTTATACCTATTGCGATGTTATAAATGTAGCTCAAAGACAATACTCACAGTGAACAAGAAACACCACCTAGGTAGTCAGCTGTGCCCACGGATCCTGGCGATCAAACAGGAACATGCAAGGCAGTAACAGCAAGGGGGTTGAACTAAACACAAGCACAATAGACAAGGAGCTAGCAAGGAGGAGTGCTTAACAGGAAAGGAAGGAAATTACAGGGCACACCTGGCAGAACGTAGGTAACAAACATACAAGGCAACAGAAGCAAGACAGCAGAATAGAAAGACAGCAAACTAGAACTGGAACCAAGGAAATGGGAAGAAAGGCAGGGACTGGAAAGGGATGTACAGAAGGAGAGGCTACTTGGGTATACTAGAATAGTGCAGGTTAAGGAATTAAGAAAACAAAGAAGCATAGAAGGCAGTATTGGAGCAGGAACAAGAGGTGCGCTAAGGCTCAGGAGTCAAGGCAGCACTGCAGACAGTGCTGGTTCAGGAACAGGGAATTACCAAAGCTTCAGGAGTCAAGGTAGCACTTCAGGCAGTGCTAGTTCAGGAAACAGGGAAATTACTTTAGCTCAGGAGACAAGGTCGCACTACAGGCAGTGCTAGTTCAAGAAACAGGACATAGCTACAGCTCAGGAGTCAAGGAGTCAAGAGAGCACTGCAAGCAATGCAAATCAAGAACAAGAAATAGCTGAAGCCCAGGAACAGGAACAAAGAATAACTATAGCTGAGGAACTCAGGAAACAAGAGCACTGCAGGCAGTGCTAATTCAGGTACAAGGATTAGCTATAGCTCAGGAACTCAGGAAACAAGGTAGCACTGCAGACAGTGCTAATTCAGGAGAAGGGAAACTGCTGCAGTTCAGGAACAAGGAATACTAAGGCTCAGGGGTCAAGGTAGCACTGCAGGCAGTGCTAATTCAGGAGAAGGGAAAGTGCTGCAGTTCAGGAACAAGGAATACTAAGGCTCAGGGGTCAAGGTAGCACTGCAGGCAGTGCTAATTCAGGAACAAGGAAAACAGCAGCAGGTCAGGAACAAGGCATAACTAAAGCTCAGGAAACAAGTATAGCAAAAGCTTAGGGAGCACTGGAAACAAGGATCGGTCTCACCGGTAAACAGCTACAATGACCAACCTTGGCCTGAAGGGAGCTGGGGCTTAAAAAAGCTCACAGTAATTACATGTGATAGAGCGAGCTGCAGAAAAATATTTTATTCTGGCTTGTGAATACAATTCCCCATAACATTAACTGATTAATTAATGCACTGTTGCATGATTTATTTTATTAATCCAACCTAGATTAAGTTTGCACCACACATGAACACGCGGGAAACTAATTATATGTGCTTTTGTTGCATTTGCAAGTCTGTTTTTGTAACACATTATTAATATTGTCTTGTTTATTATGTCTGTCCTATTGTCTTTGTCACCATTAACATGCAGCTGATCATTCATGGCATGTGCTTATTTTTATGTGCTTACATGTAAGTCTTGTCTTTTGTTGTGTTTGTCTGTCTGTGTATCATTTAATCATCTTTTTACTTTTTCAGAAACATAAAGCTGGACTACATGAAGAATGGTAGTTATTATATGTGTTGCTTTATTTGTTTGCTTCTGCTAGTTGTCATTTATTAATGGGTTAATTACTAGCAGGGAAAGGGTGGGTAACAGAAGGGTTTGTTTTACCTGAATTAATTATTCTTTTGTGTTTGTTTAAATAATAGTTTTCTGAAAAAGTGACGCAAGCTGAAAGTGGCGCAGTGATGCAATCAGAAGCAGCGCAGAAAAGGCCTGCTGATGCTAAGCCACAGGAGAAAGTTTATTCTGAAGTGGAAGAAAAGCCTTTTATTATGAAATCTTTGAAAAAGGAACTGCTAAAGTCAACTCTGTGGAGTGGGTTTGGATGTGCCACGAAAGCTCAGAACGGTCAGCCTCAAGGCTGAAAGGAAGAGACGTGACAAGATTTTGTATTGCTTGAACATTTTTGCTACAAATTGTAGCGGACTAAGGAACTGTTGCCAGGATTCTGTGCATGAACAATGGCTCGGTGTAAAGCCTGGTCTTGTGGTGGAAGATGTCACAGTTTACTGTGGCGTGAGGTGATTCAGCCAATGGAGAGCCAGAATTCAGCTGTTGGAATGTGAAAAATAGTTAGCTCAGCTTATTTTTGAGTATAAGAATAGGCGTTAGCTGCAAACTTTTGGCTTACGCTCTTGATTCTAGAAGGACGTGTTCTGCTGTCCGATGATTACACGTAAGAAATGTAACTTTTAAGACTTTGTTTTCAGGTGATGAGGGTAGCGACAGAGAGATAGTTAGGTTTTGGAAATGCTCTTCCTTTTCAGTTATTTCTGCTAATGAATAATATTATCCAAAAATAAGCTCTCTTTATAAAATGCTGAATAAAACTTATATGACTTTTTCTAATGCTTGCTTAATAAAGTTCCAAACCTAAGTTTTCTTCAATATGTTTTAATAAACTTTTTAAAATGACAAGCTGGTCTTGTTTATTGTAGATAGTTTATTGCATAAAGTCATAAATAACATATGATCCATTCACCTCACTCACTATGCTTATGGGCCTGGTATTGATTGGTAAGTGTGATAGTGGATTGTGTCATCATTTATAAAGAATTTTAGTTTTTAGGTTCCATCAATTTGGTAGCATCAGACGGTTTATATGTTGTTTTTGACATGCATGTTACATATATGTTGGTATAGACATAGGATTGATGTTTAACAATTGTTAAGTTTTTGATTTTGTCAGGTTGTTATATGTAGTCTTATGGAATTTTTCCAGCAGTGTGAAAGATTCCTGGTTAATTGCCGGCAAGAGTAGTGTAGCTAGAAGAGTTACACAGTGCATTTGTCTGTTTCAGAATTGTGGTATAGCATATATCACGTGTTGTGGGCGTACAACACAAGTTTAGGGACCTTAGATTGTTTGGTTAAATGAATAGTGAGGATTGTCTATGAAATTGTAGCATTAGGCAGAGGGACCTGGTGAGCCTGTTTTAAAACTTTCTGTGAAAAGAGTAGTAGATATATCCAAGCTTGTGTGAAGGGTAAGGGTTGTTTTCTCTTCCAAGGTTAGAGTCCTAGGAAGAAAAATAAGCGTTGATTTCTCTTCCAAGGTTAGAGTCCTGAGGAAGGAAGGAAATAAGCGTCGTCTATTCTTATCAACGCTTGACGTTTTCTGTGGTTGGTTCAAGTCCTGCCAAGAATTTGTGTGTATGATCAGGGTTTTCTGTGAAGGTGCGTGAATGATTTGTAATGTCAACTGGGTTGAGTTTGAACTTGCTGGATCTAGGTGTCCGCTTTTAAATGAGACTCTTTTGATTATTACCTGTTAGAAGGGTAGGGTAAGAATTGCCTTACTAGTGAATGAGACTATTCTGTGAGAATAGCGTCGTCTATTCCACTCTGAGAATACTTGTATGAATGTGTAAAACTATCTCTTTGTTAGAGAAGCAGACAAATGGTTTGTTTCCATGTTGTTGTTAATTGCGTTTTAAAAAGATAATAGGAAAGCGTTTTTGAGCCTTCATGGTGAAGAATGCGCTATTTTAAAATATTGTAAAGCGCTTTGAATGCCTTTAGGTAAAGTCTGTGCTGTTTAAAAACATTAAAATGTGTTTTGCGCTATTTAAATGCATTTAAAAGCATTGCGCGTTATGTAAAATTCATTTAAAAGTGCCCCGATCGAAAATTGTGAAGGAGGGGCTATTTTAGGAGCGAGAAAGTGTGGGGAGAGACTGAAACTGCAGCAGCCGTGTACGTCATAGCCCTGCCGCGCTCTAATAGGTTAAGGCGCCTGAGGCATCTCAGCAAAGCAGCGATGTGATTTGCTAAGCGCGTTTCATTGATTTAGAATAGTCACGCAATGATTGGTTGATGCGCGTTACCATAGTTATTCAAGTTGTTTACAAAATTAAATGTCCCCGCTTTGGTCTTCTTTCTCATTAGCTACAGCTGCGAGTATTACAGCTGATGTGGTAGCGGCTGGTGAGCGTTGTGTTGCTTGAAGCGGGAGAGACTATAGCAGCAGCAGCGGTGATTACAGGAACGATATGCTGATTGGCTGAAGCGTTGTGGTGCTGTGATTAGCTTGAGCACGTTGTTGGTATTCTGTGAGTGTCCCCAGGTATATGAGCGGTGGATTAGATCAACTGTTTCGGTTTCCGTGTCCTATGCGAGTGCGGAGCATTTTGTGAAGGAGGGAGGGGGGCTGCTAGGAGCGAGAGCGAGTAGGAGAGGCTGCAGCGGCTGTCTACAGCCGCCGCGCTGCAATTGGTGGAGACGCCGTCGCGTCATAGCAGGGCCGCGCCCTGATTGGGTAAAGTATCGCAGCGTCAGAACAGAGCTGCGCTGAGATTGGTTAGCGGCGTTTTCTGTGTTTGGGGTGGTTGCGCTTTTCGCTGGTCATCTAGTTTGCATTTCCTAAAAGGAGAGACTGTTTACAGCATGAGAGAAGAAGCGCTCTAATTGCTGAGGCGCCCGGAGTGTCAGAGCAGATATGAGCATCGGAGCTGCTGTGCTGTGATTGGCCGATGCACCGGCGCGTCATACACGGAGAGCCGCGCTCTGATTGGGCGAGGCTCCGTGTCACTTGTCAGAGCTTCGTGTTAATGTTGGGCACTGGCTATAGTGATGGGCGCTGGCTCTGAAACGAAGGTGAAATCGCGCTGCACTTCTTGAATTATATTTCATTAGGAGGCTTGATTGAGGGAGGTTTGTTTGTTGTTGCTCAAGAAGAGCTGTGTCCTGATTGGCTGGACCGCCGTGCTGTGATAGGCCAAAATTTGGGGAGAGGATGTAGCCTTGCGGCTAGAGCGGTCGACCTCTAAACTGGGGGACCGGGTTCGAGTTTCGGCAACGGCGCTCAACATCCTGTGATTCTGGGCAAATCGCTTAATCTCCCTGTGCCTAACAAAATGAATGTGTCCTCATGTAACGTAACTGGTGCTATGTAAAGCGCTCTGATACCCAATGCCGGGTCAAGTTCGCGCTATATAAAACAAAAACTATGTAAAATGAAAAAAAAAATTATTATAATGGTTGCTCTGATTGGCTGAGGCATTTATTGCATTGCCATTGGCTAAATGAGCGTTGTTTACTATTAGTGACAAATGCGATGTGGTAGCCACCGCCGAGTGTTGCACTTTGTGTTTAAGCTGATACATGTTAAAAGCTGATGTGCTCCTCAAATAAAGTGTTGTGAGCTCGTTAGGTGCGCGAAAGAGAGACTGCAGTGGCAGTATAGATTACTGTAGCGGTGATGTGATTGGCTAGTGCGTCATAGCTGACGTTTTGTGATTGCCTGTAGCGCTGTGGCAGCCGCGCTGATTGGTTCAGGCATTTGTTGGGCTAATTGGCTAATGCATATTAAGAAGCAGGCATTTGTTTATGTCAGCTCGTTTATGCCTGGTAGCTGCATTTGCTGATGTTTTCACAAGTGGAGGGGATTGGGCTAAAGGACCAGTCCTTTCATAGTTTCCATCAGTGTGGGAACAGGGCAGTGTTTGGTTCAATTAGTCAGGTGTTATCAGATGCCCTGTCAGTGAAGCTCATGTGCTCAACAAAGCTTATCTGAAATATGTCATTGCGTTGTGTAGAAAAGGAACAAGCGTGGTGTTACATTAATTAATTGAAATAAAGGCTGTCAAGCGTTTAAACATTAAACATTTTATTTAAATTAAAAGCAAGCACATTTAGGCTTATTTTTTTACAGGTATATGTTGCAGAAGGTGTGTAAGTGAAAAATAAGTACATTTAATACACATGTGAATATATGTTGGTTTTTATTCTTGTAAATAAATAAATATTTTGCGTCGTTATTGTTTTTGCAAATTTATGTTTTCCTTTCCAGGTTTATTAAAAATAAAGATACAGGTAAATTAGGAGTTATATTAAATTGATCAGGTTATAAAGTTATACTTCACCTGATCTTGTTAAATTAATTAATTAATTGATCAGTAAACGCTATTAGGCCAATTAAGTGAACATAATTACTTATTGTGATTATTGAAATTAATTATTAATAAAGGTAAGTATTTTAAATTATGGATAGTCATTATTTGAAGAAGAAAACATTTTTCTGCTATCAGAAAATGGCAAATATATTCAATCAGGTTAAAAAGGTTGTTGCTACATGTGAGAGCAAATTAATGAATAAACAGGTGAGTAATGAAGTAATTAGTAGGCATAATAAAAATACAGGTGCTACCCCAAAAGAAAAATCCAATTCCTGAATTAGCAAATGTAAATAATGAACCTGACAGAGAAGAATTTATTGATCAGTGTAAAAATGATTTTGTAAATACAGATCAGGACAGAAATTCAGGCAAACCCCCAGAGCAGATTAATGTGTCGCCAAGAGTCCCAGTTCAAACTAATGGAGTACCGGTCCAGACCTTTTCTCAAGGTGTCACAACAGGTAGGTATCATGAGATCCCTAGTACTTCTGAAATTATTATTCCTGATCATGTAAGTTTTACAAATGATTTAATTGAGCAGTTAAAGTCAGACATGGAAGCAGTGACAGTTCCTGTGACAATTGAACCTGTTCCCCAAGTACTTAGAAAATATGAAACTAGTCCCACAGCTTTAACGGTCACATTGAATTGTGAAATTCAAAAGTTTGCTGAAAAACTTTATTCTAATGTACCGGAAAATGAGTTAGTAATGATTCAAACTCAGCAAGAGAGAGTGATGACTTTAGTTTCACCTAGTGAAAACACTGATGTTGACCTGACACAGCCTGGTGAGTATAAATTACTGGATAATACAATCAGTACAGACAGATTAAAAAGATTACAGGATAATGAGGACATGGAAGGCTTGAACAATACAGGTAGGTTTGCCTCTGCCCATATAAAAGATTTAATTTGGGCTTTGAGAAAAAGGGGTAGTCTGAATAAATGGAAAACAAAATGGACGAAGAAAAAAGAGAAGGAAAAAGTGACTTTAGCTTTTGTAGGAGAGTGTAAAAATCCACAGATGCAGAATGAGATAAATAAGCAGCAACAGTTACTGAATGAACAGGTACAAATTCAGCGACAGGTGGTGATTCAGCAGAATGAGATACCTTCGCCGCTATTTCTAAATTATGTTAATGAGCAGAAATACAATACAGATACAGGATTCAGTGGAGTTCAGGAAGACAGACGTGATCTAGTTAAAATTACAAACAAGCAGGGAAACTCATTTCCTAATGTTACACAGTGCAAGATGAAGTCAGAAACAAATGAAGGAGTTAATCCTGTTATTGAAAAATTAATTAAACAGGGTGTCCTAAAAGAGATTGAGAACAGTCTTTGTAATTCACCAGATATGGGAATTAGAAAGCCAGATGAAATGTACAGAATAATACAGGACCTGAGAAAGGTTAATGAGATAGTTATCTCTTGTCCTATTGTGCCCAAACCAGTAGAGATCCTTTGTCAGATACCACATGATACTGAGTGGTATTGGGTTCCAATGCACCCAGAGAGTCAAATAATTTTTGCTTTCAGGTTCCAAGAGAGAATTCCCAAACAGGTAACTATTATGATTCAGACAATGGAATACGGTAAGACGCAAAAACAGGTAAGAATGCTCCTAGGCATGGTTGGTTACTGTTGCCAATGGATTAGTGCTTTCTCAGTATTTGCAAAACCATTGCAGAGTCTGACAAAAGCAGATATAAAAGACCCAATTGTCCTGACAGAAATAAAGCTCGAAGCCTTTGAGCAATTTAAAAAGAGTTTGTGTGAAGCTCCTGTTCAGGGCATGCCAGAATTCAATAAAGAACCTGAGCTTCTAGACCAAATAGCAGAGATAAAATGTGCTGGAGAGAAAAATGATCATGTCTCAAAAGGTAATGAGCACACAGGTACCATTGTTAAATTTAGTGCTCAGGAGTGGGTTGCAATCAAAGGGGAAAAATTCAATGAACATGTTTCAAGCATCCTCATACTAATCTTTGCAATTCAGACATGGCAAGAGTTAAAACAATTACAAGATGAGGCACATGTTGAGGAGAAAAACACATGGCTCAAAGAAGGTTGCAGACAGCGAGAAGAAGATGAAAGGGTTTACAAAGATGGCGGACCTGTTATGTCCAATTGCATGATTGCTGACATGGCACAGATGTACCATGGTCCAAGTCATTTAGCAAGAGACACAATGATTCAACTGTTCAGGGAAATATGTCTGACATGTCAGAAAAACACATGCCAAGAAAACAATCCAGATCAAAAGACATTTGAGAATTTGGGAACCATAGGCCGGGAGGGTGGTTCATTTGCAAAAATTCAAATAGATTTCTTTGAAATGCCCCAACAAAACAAACTGAGATACGTCCTAGTCATCATTTGTTTACTTTCAAAGTGGTTAGAAGCTTTTCCAAAAAGAAAAAATGATACAGTTTCTGTATTCCATCAGTTGGGAACAGATGTGGAAAATGAGCAGGCTCATGATCTATTGCCAAGAGATTTGGTCAGAACAAAGGTTCATCGGAGGGGAAACTGTCTAGTACCCAGGTGGCAGAAAGCAAGTCAGGTGATAACAGATACTGGATGGATGCATATCAGTAATACCCTTTGTGTACCTGAACCTGATAACACTGATGAAGACAGTGAAGATACTACAACTGATTCAGACTCTGAAAAAGAAATTCCTGAAGAAAATCCAGATCTTGAAGATCGACAAAGTGGTCGACATCTGGATGATAATGTCAAAAATCCAGATATTGAAGATCGACAAGGTGGTCGACATCTGGATGATGATGTCAATGTGAATGAAACATTGAATGAAGAAGATCTAGAGATTGTGATTCTAGATTCAGAAAATGAAGAAAATCTGCTAGAAAAAGAATGTCAAGCAGAAAGAGAAGATTCAGAAGCAGAAAATTCTGAGCAAGAAGAAAATAAAGTCCAGGAGAGTATTGAAAAGCAGAAGAGTAGCTCTGTGTGCGGGAACAAGAATCCTGAAACTGGGAAGCTAATGGTGATCCCTGAAGAAGAGGAAGAATTACCAAGTACCAGCTGTAAGGATGATGTTTCTAATGGAGTGAAACTGCTGAGTAAAGAAGTTCCTTGGTACAGATTTAAAGTCTCAGAAAATGTTACAGATGGGAGTGAAGAGTCTGAGATAAGAAAATTCGGAAAAAGGGCTTGGAAAGCTGAATGTAAATAAAGCAAGCCTAAGAAGAAACTCTTGAGAAAAGGTGATGTCTGGCCTAAAGATTTAAAATTCAAATATGAAGTGTCAAGTCAGAAGAGTGATTCAGACAAAAAAGAGCAAGCTGAAGAGAAGATTGAAATGATTGCCAGGAAAAGCAAAAGACCATTGAGACCAAATGTAAAATACAAGTCTTCAGAATGGGCCTACATAACTATCCCTCCAATAGTTAAGGAGCGCAGTAGCAGTGAGGTGGTCTTGAAAGAAAATGGTGACAATGACTAAATTTAGTTTTCTTTTAGTTAAGGTTTATTTTTGGCATAAGGCTGAAGAAATTGTGTTAGTTTTCTTTAAGTTGAGATTTATTTTTGGCATAAGGCTGAAGAAATTTTGTTAGGGTGACACAAGGTCGAAGAAATTGTGTTAGCTGGAAACACTTTTATGTAAGACGCAAGGTCGAAGAAAACATGTTTAGAATTTGAAAAAAAAAAAAAAAAAAGAGGGGGTATATACTATGTACTAATTTTTCAAATATTTTCAAAATTTACTTTTTGTTTTTTGCTTTGTTTTATAATACTCAGATTGATATTTGTTTTGTTGGTGCAATTCAAAATGTAGTTATGTAATTTTAAAACTCAGTTTATTTTTATAAATTCATTGGGGGTTGGGGATTCAAAGGTGAAAGGATCCAACTTAGCTGAATAAAGAAAGGGTAAATGATACAGAATTAGTAAGATGTAAGACTCAATATTAATTATGAGATAGATGAAATTAGAGCTTAAATACTAATCCAGAGTAAGCCTGAAACATGTTCAATAGATAAAAATTTTAATTAAAATTTTTGGGTGTTGTTTGGTGATTTTGAAATCACCAGATGAGGGAGTTGATAGAGCGAGCTGCAGAAAAATATTTTATTCTGGCTTGTGAATACAATTCCCCATAACATTAACTGATTAATTAATGCACTGTTGCATGATTTATTTTATTAATCCAACCTAGATTAAGTTTGCACCACACATGAACACGCGGGAAACTAATTATATGTGCTTTTGTTGCATTTGCAAGTCTGTTTTTGTAACACATTATTAATATTGTCTTGTTTATTATGTCTGTCCTATTGTCTTTGTCACCATTAACATGCAGCTGATCATTCATGGCATGTGCTTATTTTTATGTGCTTACATGTAAGTCTTGTCTTATGTTGTGTTTGTCTGTCTGTGTATCATTTAATCATCTTTTTACTTTTTCAGAAACATAAAGCTGGACTACATGAAGAATGGTAGTTATTATATGTGTTGCTTTATTTGTTTGCTTCTGCTAGTTGTCATTTATTAATGGGTTAATTACTAGCAGGGAAAGGGTGGGTAACAGAAGGGTTTGTTTTACCTGAATTAATTATTCTTTTGTGTTTGTTTAAATAATAGTTTTCTGAAAAAGTGACGCAAGCTGAAAGTGGCGCAGTGATGCAATCAGAAGCAGCGCAGAAAAGGCCTGCTGATGCTAAGCCACAGGAGAAAGTTTATTCTGAAGTGGAAGAAAAGCCTTTTACTATGAAATCTTTGAAAAAGGAACTGCTAAAGTCAACTCTGTGGAGTGGGTTTGGATGTGCCACGAAAGCTCAGAACGGTCAGCCTCAAGGCTGAAAGGAAGAGACGTGACAAGATTTTGTATTGCTTGAACATTTTTGCTACAAATTGTAGCGGACTAAGGAACTGTTGCAGGATTCTGTGCATGAACAATGGCTCGGTGTAAAGCCTGGTCTCGTGGTGGAAGATGTCACAGTTTACTGTGGCGTGAGGTGATTCAGCCAATGGAGAGCCAGAATTCAGCTGTTGGAATGTGAAAAATAGTTAGCTCAGCTTATTTTAGAGTATAAGAATAGGCGTTAGCTGCAAACTTTTGGCTTACGCTCTTGATTCCAGAAGGACGTGTTCTGCTGTCCGATGATTACACGTAAGAAATGTAACTTTTAAGACTTTGTTTTCAGGCGATGAGGGTAGCGACAGAGAGATAGTTAGGTTTTGGACATGCTCTTCCTTTTCAGTTATTTCTGCTAATGAATAATATTATCTAAAAATAAGCTCTCTTTATAAAATGCTGAATAAAACTTATATGACTTTTTCTAATGCTTGCTTAATAAAGTTCCAAACCTACGTTTTCTTAAATATGTTTTAATAAACTTTTTAAAATGACAAGCTGGTCTTGTTTATTGTAGATAGTTTATTGCATAAAGTCATAAATAACATATGATCCATTCACCTCACTCACTATGTTTATGGGCCTGGTATTGATTGGTAAGTGTGATAGTGGATTGTGTCATCATTTATAAAGAATTTTAGTTTTTAGGTTCCATCACATGCATCAGGTGTGAGCAGGCTAGCAGCAGCCAGCCACAGGTGAGCTGAATTCCTCCACCCATCCTAGGCCTGCAGGGGTGGAGACAAAGCAGTGAGCAGGTAATTCTGGGCAATGGAGTTTCAGGCATGAGTAGGCTGGCTTCAAGTATAAACAGGCTGGCTTTTACAAAACCCGGCATGGATTAGGAATGGATGTCAATTCCCAATAAGTGTCCAAATGGCTGGAAGTCAGGATATGCATGCAGGGGAGGGTCTGGAAGCTTATTAGAAGACTTTAAAGTCCTTCTATGAGGCCCCCTGGTGGTGGGTATGAGAACACAGGGAGCGAATCGTGACAGCGGCGGGGCGTGTGCCCCCCACATTTAAGTATAGTATCCCCGGGGAGGTAGCTGGTCCCTGGGGCTGCGTGGGGCGGCATGAGCGCCCTCACACATCTTATTTACATATAGCTCCAGGGAGGTGGCAGTCCCCAGGGCTGCATGATGAGGCTGAAGCCCCCCCACTATTATAATAAAAAATAGCCCCAGAGCGGTGGTGTTCCCCGGACCTGCGGGGGGACCTGTGACCTCGGGCATTCCAAACAATTAGCCCCATGAAGGTGGCTGTCACTGTGGTTGATTTCACCTGGGAATTATCAAGTGTAATACAGTTATAATTATGAACCCTACCAAACAGGGATTTGTGCAGAAGTCAGAAATATATGGGGCATTCATAAAGAGGGGTTTACTTGAAAGATTTATGGAGCATCATGAATTTTTACTATTGTACAATATCCAAGAGGAGTTATACAAAATATTGAGTTAGTGGCATCTGCCAATTCTTTCTACGTATTTATTCATGAAGAAAATATTTTTCCTGTGAAAAAATCACATGCTACAAGTCTTTGAAGTCTTTGAAAAAGGCCAATGTCCTCACTACCCATTGAATGCTTCCAGGGCCGGACTGGGATCCCAAAGCAGCTCTGGCAATTCTCTCAGACCAGCACCTGGGGCAGCACTGCCTGGCCCCGTGAGGCTGCAAATGATTGCTTGCTGCTTTTGTTACTGGGGGTCGATATTGCAGCACCGCTGCAAAACCGGCCACCAGTAACAAAACCAGCCCCAACCGCTGCAAAACCAGCCCCCACCAATGCAAAACTGGCCTCAGTAACAAACCCAGCCTCCTTTATTACTTTGGGTTACAACCCATCACAAATATGCACATACCAACTCATCACTTTGCATCGGCTCTGCATTAAAAAAGTAACGTAAACTCAACACAATGTTTTAAATCTGGTCTGTAATTGAAAGATCATGTTTTTGGCATATATGTTCCTTCTTTGTGAATTCGAGTGTGTAAATACTTGCAACTATATATTATACCTTGGTTAAGGTCAAAAAATAATTTTCAAGTGAATTATCGCTTTACGTTGAAAAATGTACATAATGGTTTGTTTTGTGATTTTGAATTTTTGTAAATTAAGACTGATTGTGAGTATTTGGGTTGCAGCCCTGAAGAAGTCATTTTGTCCTACACGGACTTGACGAAACACGTGTTGGCTGCGAGTTATCGTTTGATGAAAACTGGATTTGAATTTGAAGGAAGATTGGACATTAAAAGGAATAGTGAAAACTATATAAAGACTCTTTGATATTTGATTGAGTGCTCGGAGGAACACAGTAACTGTAATTGAAAGGGTTTCCTTATCAAACCTTTTGAGTCAAGTACTGCTGTATTGAGGATATTGCCAAACCATCTCTACTGGGAAAGGGAAGGGTCTTAGACCCTGTGAACTGTAACAATGTCAGGCTGGATGTAGAAACCTGGACTTCAGTGAGAGTGAAGCCATGAACTGAAGCCTCCTCACCGGTGGGAGCCTTTACAAAGCAATTCTGTCTATTGATCACTGGGAAGACCCCTGGATGCAAGCAAATTAAGAGGTGCTTGTACTTGTAAGCCGTCGAATGTTAATTCATTTTTAAGACCATTCTGCAAGCACATTAAAATTGTTCTGTAAGGTTGAATTTAATGAGATCATGTTGGAAGAGTTTCTTCATTTTTACGCCTGAATAATCCTTTTTTGAATTATGAATTAATCAATTACATCTTTGTGTAATTAATTTGCTGTTTAACATTGACAATTCCCCCTGAAGAACCTTCTCTCATCCAGTGAGGACTCTAACAGAGCCATAACTATTGTTAAATGTTCCCAAACACTGAAGTGTGTGGAATGGTCAAAGGTTTTAAGATTCTGCTATTCATTGGGAGGCTGTAAAGTCTAGTTTTCAAAGACACCTTAGCTACAGAGAAGTAGGCGTTGTTTGTATTTTATGACCTGTGTGGGCTAGATATGCAAGAAAAATAGGCATTTCCATGATCAATCCTCTAGTCTGCTTCTTGCGGTTGCTATGGGTGGCATGTGGACTTCAGACAGTATTGGTGTTTTTATGCTTTCTAACAATTTCATGAGGATATTCTGAGTATGGACCTATTGCAGTGTCGATAACAATATTTGTTATAAATTGTTTAAACATTGGTTATTTTAATGTGAAATATCAGCTTTTCTTTACAATTGTTTAGCTGTATTTCACAGTATTTGTAGGACTTTATTTGCTTAATCCAGATACTCCCTGAACTGAATAGCTGTATTTGCACCAGTCACTCACTCACTGACACACTCTACGCCTCCTCTTCCAGAGAGAAATGCCATCACATGAGCCATAGTAAGATTGCTAAGGTCTTTTCTCACCTGCCATGGTTGGATGTCATTGATATCAGCACATGTCCCATCGGTGAAGGGCCCCTGCCCTGGTGTGCAGGACATCAGTGTGTGCAGTGCATATGCAAAAGCATAGACTGCCAGGTAACTGTGGTAAGTGTAGCTGAGGTCATTCAGCTCAAACACAGATGTGGCATTTTGATCCAATGCCTCATTTCCAGAGCACAGCCTCTCAGTGGCTAAGTTGTTTGTTGCATTGCCCAATGGCCACATGCAGCTGAACACTTTCACCCAGAATAGCTTGATAAAAACATCCTCTGGAGAAGTGGAGGGCTGGAGGTTTTGTAGGAAGTCTTCAAAGCCAGGCATGCTGGTTGTGTAAGGCGCGAGTCCTAGTGCCCCATTTAGTATTTTCCAGGCCGACTTATCGAAAAGTCCAAACGTCATAGCAAAGTAGGCAGAGAATATCCAGATTTTATCCTGCACATTCTGTGTGTGCAGAGTTTCCAATAAAAGCTTCACGTGCACCTCAGCACTGTGAACTATGATGACTGTCACCGAAGAGGTCCGGATCTTCGCAATGACTCTCAGGACTTGCTCCAAGGTATATCGCTGGTGCACCTTCTCTATGAATGCCACACAGCCACCTTGCCTTTCAATCTCCTTCCTTAGCTCCTCACCCCCCTGGATACCGGAGTCTGTTTCAGAAATTAACATTCCCAGCCATGTCCAGCTGAAGCGCACCAGTAGTTGTGCCAGGGCTGTGTTCTGGAAAGAGTTACCAGGGACAGTGCGCAGGAAGGATGGGAAATGCAGCTTGTCACTTAAGAAGGAGCTCCCAGCTGAGTGGCTGATCTGTAAAAAGTTGGGTTCCATGTCTGATTTAGAGATATTTCAGAAGGGACACCTAAATATGTTTTCTAATCTCAAGAAACATCTTCTTACTCAGGCACGATAAGAGACCATACACTCTAGCACCAGCTTACCTCCCTTGTTGATTCATTCTGAAAGAATATAAGAGATGAAGGTGATCCAGTGGTCCACCAACAATATATACTCCACTACCACATACTCACCTGGGCCCATAAAAACGCACAAGAGGGTGAAACCGCTGTTTAGGATTAGTTTATTTAATATCTCTGCTGATTACTTTAACTAACCCTTCACAGATCAACAAGTGCTTTCCTCTGGTCGATGGACCATTAGTTGAGCAAGTTGATGGTGATAATTAACATAAGCTAACTTTTTTATACTTTAAGTAAATCCCCAAAGACTCAAGAAGTTTTCAAAACCTTATCTAAATTTTAGATGCATGTGAACAGTCTTAATACAGTGCAGTCACCATCATTTGTAGGAGAGAAAATGCTATAAATAAACACAATACATTTATCTCTGACTCACGCAATAACTGATGTCAGAAAGGGAGAGGGCAGAGAGAAAAGATCAAAAACATTAGCATATACCAGAAAATTTATATTTACCAAGGATTTATTTTTATTTATTTGAAAAAAAAATGTATATAGCGCTGGCTAGACCCGGAGGCATCAGAGAGCTTTACATGAGGACAAGCATTGTTTCATAGCATAGTTACAAGTTACATCGTTACATCGTTACATCGTTACAAACAAAATACCACAATTTCAGAGCATAGTTACCAGTTGCTGGAGTGCAGTTACATGTGTTAAAAACAAATACTAAGGAAAAAGCAGGCAAGGGGAAAGATTTAGGGGAGAGAGGATAGGAGGGGGAGAGGCAGAACAAGAATGAAAGGGGGAAAGGAGTGGAGGAGGGAGAAGGCAACTTAACCGGGAGACAGGGAAAGACAGTCTCCAACGTCCGGTGTCCTGTGATCCCAGTGGGAAAGGTGCTGTTCCCACACCTCCGCTGTGTGTGACTCCCTTGATGCTGTGGACTCCCTCAGAGGGGTCTATGAGACTCCAAGGAATAAATGCAGGAACCCTCCCCAACAAGGGGAGAAGGAGCGCTTTGGTAAAGGGCACATGGATTACAGTAGTTACAGTTCCAAAAACCAATACAGAAGAAACAGGTCCCCAGGAGAGGAAAGAGGGAAAGAGGGAGGGGGAGCAAGGGACAGGGGGCTGGGCAGCGGAACAAATGAGGCAGATCAGCCGTGTGAGTGGAAAACCTTGGGGAGCCCAAGAATGTAAAGAAAAACCGGTCCAAAGCTTAGCTGGGGACTCAAAGACATTAAGTCAAATGTCAAGTTAGTTAAAAACAATTTCTGGTTCTTCGCCTGCACTGCACGGCTTCTCCCACTGCACCAGCGTTTTTCCTAGCTTTGAGTCTCGCATATACCACTCAGCTGCAATATATTGTACATATTAACCAACAACATAACAATGCTCACTTCAACATAGCGAGAAATGCAGTATGCTCAAAGTCGGGTATGGGAATGTCATCGTTGTCCTCCGCCAGCTCTCCATAAAACTGTCAGGAACTGATTCACGGACAATAGTGCCCCTGCCTAATGACTTTAAACTACAAGTCCGAGAGAACCATGCGGCGAGTAGGCGGGGACTATAAGAACTTCCTGAACCCGGGAGACGGGTTGTATTGGATTCCGCGTTTGCATCGGTTTGTTTGCGGTGCGATATTGAGCTGTGTTTCGAGTGCTGTGGTGCTTCGCTAGGTACCGCGAAGACACGGCCGCCATCTGATTGGTTTTGGTTGTGAAGGGAGGAAGGGCTCTTTCTCCCAGCTGCTCAGTCGCCGTGAGCCGGCTGACTCATGGGTACGGGTCCGGTGGTGTTTCGCCGGTTCCATTCGCGAAAACACAGGCCCGCAACGATCTGGACTTTTGTTGCTATTTAAGAGAGGATCAGCTGATTCTTTCCAGGGGTGCGTGGTGCTTCGCTGCTTGCTGAGTGAGGACACGAACACCCGTTAATTTAGACATCCTGGTGAACAGAGGAGAGGCGTCGCTTGTTGGTTCTGTATCGCTTTGCTCAGGAGAGTTATCTTCTGGGTTGAATCGTCTTGAGTGGACGCCTGCTTCTATCTGGTTATTCTGCTTATCCTCAAGTTACCCTTGGGACGCTATCCTAACGAGGAGCCCGGAGACCCTGTTGACTTCATTCCGTTTGGCGGTAAGGTAACGAGGAGTACTTTCCACTCAGGAATACCTGTGTTTTCCTTATCTTTTCTTTTGGGGCTTTTGGTGCATGGTGATATCCTCACTTCTGTGACGTAACAGAAGGAATATTGGGATATTTTGAATCTGCAAAGGGCTGTTTTTTGACTGTTATATCTAGGAACTCTGACTTCCTTGTACCTTGAGGGGAGTCCTATTATGATTACCAGGTATGTGAGATTGTAGGCATTCGAGCACTGAGAGGGAGGGGCTATATCGAACAGAGGAATAAATATCTGTGTTTATATTCATAGGACATAGTCCCAGAGTTCCAAGGCAGAAGAGACCCCAGTGTACTCCTTGGTCACCAACTTCACTTATTCGAGGTAGGCGGAGTTACCAAGGGAATCATAGGGGGGCCTGGGAAAGGGACACTGCACTAACAGTTTGTCCTTTATGCTTTCAGGTCGTACCAGCCCGCAGAGCACCGACCCGGCCCCCTCTTTTTCCCTCGCCAGATCACCTCTAGGCTTTGGGTACTACATAGAACCAAGCTTGGGGAGATCCGGAGGTGGACCCTCTATAGCATCACCCGGATCCCGAAGAGCATCGGAATACCCTGACAAAAACATTGCATGTAATACATAACTCCCAAGAGCTAAAACATATTTGTGCCCTGGCAGGGGCTGAGTCCCGCCTGGTGGCCCCACCACAAAATGCATATCGGCCATCAATTCATTATTGAACATCACTGCATTTTTCAACATAGCGAGAAATGCAGTATGTTAAAAGTCGGGTATGCGAATGTCATCGTTGTCATCCGCCAACTCTCTATGAAACATTGCATGGAATACAGAACTCCCAACAGCTAAAACATAGTTGTGCCCTGGCAGCCGCTGAGTCCCACCTGGTGGCCCCACCACAAAATGAATATCGGCCATCAATTCATTATTGAACATCACTGTATTTCTGCCACCTGTCGACTCTGTGGGAGCTGCAAGGAAGATCTGCTGCACTTGGTTTGCTCCTGTAATACTTATGAAAATGTCCTTATCTTTCGTCTTACTTGAAACTACTAACATGATTGGTGCAGTTGTAACATTGGGGTTTGTTTTTTTGCTACTTTGAAATCATGCTATGTTTCCTGTGTACAATAACTTCTGCTCACTAGTGAGCTTCTTCCCATTGTAAATCACATGATGCTTGCTCACAACTGAGCTTCTTGTGAAGTTTTTCCTCGGACTTCATGAACTAATATTATTTTATCTCAGGTTTAATGTCCACTGTATGGGTTTTGTCGTTCTGGTTTAGCTCAACACTCTTAACAAGACTGTCCTCATAAACAGTAAACTGGTACGGATTGTCTATATTATGCCCCCTCTGAGGATTACACTCTCTGTCAATCTTTTATCGCAATCAGTACATTAGTCCGGTCTTTCCCTCATATGAGATCGCTGATGCTGCTTCAGATATGATGCTCGTCCAAAGTTTTTACCACAGTCTGTGTACTGATAGGGCTTCTCTGCCGTATGGATCATTTGATGTTGGCATAGGTTTAAACTATGTTTGAAACTTTTCTCACACTCTATAAATTGGTACGGCTTCTCCTCGCTGGCATAGATTTGAGCTCACGCTGAAGCTTTTCTTGCACTCCGTACACTGGTATGGTTTCTCCCTAGTATGTACCCTCATATGACTGTACAGAGAAAACTTCTGATTGAAGCTTTTCTCACACTCTGTGCATTGGTAGGGTTTCTCTCCAGTATGAATCTTTTGATGTCTGCACAAATCTCCACTGCGAGTGAACCATTTATCACAATATGGACACTTGTACGATTTCTCTCCAGTATGGGATCTCTAATGTCTGCAAAGGTCAGACCATTGAATGAAGCTTTTCTCACACTGAGTTCACTGATATGGCTTCTCCCTAGTATGAGCTTTCAGGTGCCGGTACAGCTCAGAAGTGCGATTGAAGATTTTCTCACAGTCTGTACAGTTATAGGTTTTCTGTAAAGTTGTAGATTGGGTATGATTTTGCATACATGCCATGGCACGAACAAAGCCGATTCCAAGGTGATGTATGCGATTTGTTGTATATGATTAGACAAGTTCTATCTCAAAAGAATGTTTTAATCACTTCCAGAAAATCCCTGAGTTTGATGTGATCTTCAGATATAGCACAGGTTGAAAGCATGAGTTGCTTTAACGTGACCAATCTGATACCTAAGGACACAGTCCTAGATGGTAAAGCATTTCCCACACTGTATACAGGTGCATTGCATCAGCTTTCTTGGCAAGTCTGTCCATTTCAGTGAATTCTCATTTTCAAACTTCAGTAGCATGGGTAAACTTCCTCTGGATATCCCACTTTATGCTTCTAGCAGGAACTCAGCTTTGATAACTGTTTCATTAGCTCAAAGGTAGTGAATGGTGGAACTGCTGCAGCGTTGATGTATTTTTTTCATCCTGTGGGTGAGCCTGAGGGAGACCCGTCTCAGCAAATGCTTTTTAGAACTGCCTGTGCTGAGCACCAGCAGGACCCGGCCTACTTAAAGCCCTGCTAATACTCCACTAATCATTTCGTGTCCCGGAGTAGCATGCTAGTCGCTCTCATCAGGAGTAGTAAGGGCTATAGAAATACAATTGCAATGCAAGGGACACAAGCCCACAGTACTGGAGGTAAGTGAGCGAATGCTCAACATCCCTTGTCTCAAAACCTACTCAATCCAAAGACTGCAGATCAGACTTCACTGTGCGCCCCAGGATGGTGTGGAAGTCCAACCCTTTGGCCAAAGGGCTGGTGGGGTCCCCTGAGATAGATTCAGGAGACAAAGACTTCAGGACAGGATAGTTACCCTTGCTAAGATACCGACGGTTGCGCCGCACCCCTCTCTGACACTCTCTTCATCCTAGAGATTCTTCTGCGATCTTCAGATCTAACCCAATTAAATTAGGATAGACATTTCTGCTTCAGGTTCTACGGTCAGTTCTTCATCAGCATCTCACAGCATCAGCATCTCTCCCAGCATTCAGCCCCCTCCAATCCGATTAACTAACTAAAACTATCTTAATTATACCTTTCGTTCTGCATGTTACACCCACTAATGTTTCAATATCGTAAAATACTAAATCTGATTGGTCCGGCAAAGGGGGGGTGTTCATCACACCATGCTTCCATGTCACTAAATTCAGTTAAACCAATGTTTGTAAACCCAACCCCTTTCTTTTTATTCATACATTTTATTCTCATAGACTACAGGTATCAATGTTGAAACATTAATAATACTTTAATGAATAAAACATTTCTTTGTTGAACTCTGCACCATCCGTTCCCAGGCTGTAGCATTCGATCTTGGCTCCCTTTCAATTGCTGTGTCATTGACCTTCATGGCTTCACTCAGTGGGCATGCACGGACTTCGCGTCATTCAGCTCATTCAGTTATGCGAGAAAGGCCCAAAAATGCACTAATGATAAAAGCAAAAAACAGATGTTAACTTCTCAAATTAAGTGGTTGCACTATATACCACCCACCTCTACTCTGTCCCAATGTATTTATTAGACATATGTCCGCATTAGCTTCAGTAAAATAGCTTGCTCTAATTTCAAGTAAGCAGGTGCCATGCATGCGAGTCTTCAAGCCGCCCTGTTAATAGCTTCTGCACATGCACCAGAATTTCCATCCAGGCATTACCTCATCATACTACTTAGATGTAGTTGATGCATGCGCAAACAAATTTCCAGTTTAAAGCGGTATTAGTCCTTCCTCAATGTTATCTGGGTTAGTACATCCATACGCAAGCATCGCTAACCCAATAGTGCTCATGTAAATGCGTATTAGTATCCACATAACTTTATTAATAACTTGTTAGTGAGTTAAATGAGTGGATTTCTCCGAGCAAGTCTCTTCTCCCTGAGACCTTGCTCCATCAAGGGGGGAAAAGCCAGATAGAGACATTGCCATTTTACCCAACTAGTAGTTAGGTATACAGCTCAGTGTTGAGCCTCTCTTTCCCTGGACTGTAACTGAGAGCTTTCTTCTCAATGCCAGCATCTATCAAACAACTGCTTACCACCTATGTCCTGTGTTCCACTCCATCTTAAGTCACCTTAGACCCAGAGGACACTCGCCAAGCCTTAATAATCGTTGACTGACTTTTGAATCAAAGCATAAAAGGGCAGTGCCAGTAACAATAAATAAATAGGGCCCAGTCCTGGCACATCACAGGTGTTCCTTCATTAAATATGAAGTCCAATCCAATTCACAATTTATCAGGATCACACTATCATTTAAGTCTAGGCGATAAACTGCCTTCTACCTGAAGTACCACATCACATAGTAGTGCGGGTGGGAAAAAAGCAAAGGCAGAGGGAGAAAAGTTGTTTTCCCTTGTCTTCATTGGCCACTTATCAGTGAAAGCAGTTACTTGCTTACATCATGACACCCCAATGTTTATTTAGACCGGGAGTCTCCAACAGGCCGATCACGAGCTACAAGTAGCTCATTAATTTTCTTAGAGTAGCTCCCAGGGCCACTTTGGTGAGGTCCACTCCAAGGACCACCAAGAACTACGTTGACCAGCCTTCTTTCCCCAGGAGGAAGGCTTTATCACTTCTCAAGCCATAAACTGAAAGCAGGCCTCCCACGGTGCGGGACACTTTGGTTGAGGTCTGCTCCACAGACCACCAGGGATTATGTGGACCAGTCTGCTTTGACGTCAGGAGGTGGGGCATCATCACCACACAGTCTATAAACTGAACATGGCACTCCCGTGGTGCAAGACTATTTGGTTGAGGTCTGCTCCACAGACTTCCAGGGACTATGTGTGTGGTATCTTGGAGCCCCCAAGGAATTACAAGACACCGTGGCGTGGAATCAGGTATCTTTATTGTGATATCTCTTGCAGCAAACTGGATGCGTCCTACCCCTTGCCCCCTTGTTCCTGTTCTGTCCCGCCCTGCTCCCCTGACCGGAAGTGGTGTCCGGTATCCTCCTCCCCACACTCCTGACCCGGGGTCCTAGTGCCCACTGTCTAGGCACGACATCGCCCCCTTTGTTGCAAACAACATTTTCTGTGACACTGCCTGCGGTTACTGGTAGGGAAGTAACGATAGAGAGAGAGAGAGAGAGAGAGAGAGAGAGAGAGAGAGAGAGATCCTCACGGGGCCTCATCACTTTACATCTCTTCAATCAGTCTCTTTGGTTTCTTGCATTCCCTTCTTGGCCGTGTCTCTCCGTTGTCCATTTGTGCACCTTCTTCCTGTCTTGTTTCCTCCTTTGCTGGTGCCTGCTGTTCTTCTTCTTTTACCTTCAATTCCTTGAAGTGCGAGCTGTTTCTAGTGATATGATATCGACCTGCCGATGCTGTTATCATAGGTCCTCTCACTTCCGTCACCGTCAGTGGATCCTTTGAGAACGGGCTGTCTGACTTCCTCAGCTGTCTTTGCCGCACTACCACTGTGTCTCCTTCTTTTAGTTTCGCTTTAGTGGCATGCCTCCTTTGATCTGCATACTCTTTCATTTTCGCTTTTGCTTCTTCGTCTTTGGCAGCTATGCATCTTCGCTCCTCTCTTGGTGTCTCTTCCATCTGCGGTAGCCATGTCCTGCTCGAGCGTCCTAGCACGAGCTCGGCGGGGCACCGCCCTGTGGAGCTGTGAGGAGTGTTCCTCTAGTCCCTTAGTATCTGGCATAGTGCCTGCCCTATCGATATCTGCCTCATCTTAGCTCGTTGCACCACCTTCTTGATTGTTCCCATGAACCTCTCTGCCATCCCATTCGCCTGTAGCCACAACAGTGTTATTTTCCGATGTCTGATCCCTAGGTACTCCATGAATTATCTGAAGTCTTCTCCTGAGAACGGTGGGCCATTGTCAGTCTTTAGCGTTTGCGGAGAGCCCCATGCTGCAAACACATCATCCATGACTGGCAGTGTTGCATTTGCCAACGTTGACGCTACCTGCCTTACAATCGGAAATCTGGAGAATTTGTCTATTATCACTAGCAGGCAGTTTCCTGTCTCCAGGGGCCCATAGAAATCGGCTGCCAATTCGGTCCACACTGCTTTCGGTAGTTCAGACATCTGTAGCGGCTCCGGCTCGGACGGCTGCCCAGTTACTTGGCCGACATTGCAATGCGTGACTGCGGTTTCAACCATGCTGTCTAGTCCCGGGAACCACACTTTTTCCTGTAGCATTTTCTTGGTTGCTACCATGCCTCGGTGTGATTAATGCGCCAGGTCTGCCGTCTGTCTCCTCAGTGCCCGGGGCATTACTATTCTTGTTCCTCTCCTCATTATGCCATTTTGGGTCTCTGAGAGCTCTTCATGGATCTTCTTGAATGCCAACAGTTCCTCTTTTATCACTCCTTCTTCCACAATTCTGTTGTTATTGGCATGCCTCCACCTCTGTTGTCTTGTCACCTTTTGGATTCCTTGCATGGTGGGGTCTCGTTTCGTTTCTTGTTCCAGTTCTTCCATCGTTATTGATGCCGGTGTGTTGTGCTTCCGTATGAAGTTCAGGTATTCCTCCGCCATTGTGGTTGCCTCAACTGCATGTGGCAGAGGATGTCTTGACATGTAGTCAGCCGGGTTGTGTTCCTTTCCTGGTTTATGTATGATTTTGAAATTGTAGTCTATTAGTCGTATTCCCCACCTCTCTATTCGGAGCGGTATTTTTGCATTGGAATTTCCATAGATCGTTATTAGTGCTTGGTGATCTGTAATTATTGTGAACGGTTTCCCGTAAATGAACATGTGATAATGTTCGCATGCCCATTCTACTGCCAGACTCTCTTTCTCCGGATGAGAATATGCTTTTTCAATGTCCGATAGGCTCTTGCTTCCGTAGACCACTACGCACCTTGACGATTCCTTGCCTGGTCTGTGTTGTGCTAGTATTGCACCCAACCCCACTGGGCTGGCATCCACCATCAATTCGGTGCACAGCAGCGGATCAAAGTATGCAAGGTGATCTACTACTGTCACTGCGTGCCTGATCTCTTCAAATGCTTTGCTGCATTCTTATGTCCATGCAAAATTCTGGCCTTGTTTAGTTCTCGCAGTCGTGCGCTCACTGTGGCATAGTCTTTTATGTACCTTTCACAGTAGCTAGCAAGGCCGAGAAATGACCTCACTTCTACAACGTCGCTTGGGTGTCTTGCTTTCTCTAGCGTGTCCACTATGCTGCGATCTGGTTGCATTCCTTTTTTGGAGAAGATGTGGTCAAAGAACACTAGTTTGTCTCGCCCCAGTTCGCACTTGTCCTCATTTAGTTGGGAACACACATCTCGCAGCGCCTTGTCATGTTCATCATCTGACTTGCCGAACACCAGAATGTCGCCACTGTAGTTTAGACTGTTTTTCCCTGGCCTTATTACTTGCCGTATTGTTTCTTGGAATATTTCAGCAGCTGATGATATTCCAAAGCACAGACGTTTATATTGGAAGAGACCCAGGTGCGTGGCAAACGTCGTGATATACCTGAACTGAGGGTCGAATTCCAGCTGATGATATTCCTTGCAAAGGTCTAATTTGGAGAAACGTCTTCCGCCTGTTAGGCAACTGATCATATCATCGAGGTGAGGTCCAAGGTGTCATTCGTGTTCGATTGCTGTGTTCAGTATTCTCATGTCGACACAGATGCGATCTTGGGCGTGTTTTTCTTCGGCACTGCCACTATTGGTGATACCCAGGGCGTCGTTCTTTCAGCGCTTCAATCTCTTCTTCTACCTGCAGTTGCAGGTGTATGGGCACTCGCCGGTGGTGTTGAGCTACTGGCTTTACTGCTTCATTAATGTGCAGTGTTATTTGGTGCCCTTTTAACTTCCCTAGCCCCTGGAGGAGTTTGGGATATTCTTTCAAAATGCTTTCCTTCTCTGACATGTTGTATGTGATTTCGAGGAGGCCCATCACCTGTGCTGTGACATTGCTCAATAGGCACTGTGCTGGAATGTCACCTTTCAGCATGTGAATTTCTTCCTTTATGGTTTGTCCTTTGTATGTCAGATTCTCTGCAAATTTTCCCATGTTCGTCACTGGTTTTCTTGACCCCCACATGAATACCTCAACTTTTGACGGCATCAACACTGGCTTTACGTCCATCTTTTCATATTCCGACACACACATGATGTTACATGTTGCTCCGTTGTCTAGCAGAAATCGTGCTTTGTGTGGTCCCACCTCTATGGTCACTGACTCCGTCTTCTTTATTGCGTTCTTGTTCACGAGGTGAATGCTTTCTTGATTCCTGCCTTCATCGGTAGGCATGGCAGCAGTGTCTGACATGAGATATTGTCGTTCTACCTTTTCTTCTTCCTCTTCTTCTCCTGACTCTATCGAGGAGCTTCTGTTTGCTGTTTCTACATGTCTGACATGTCTGCTCGTCATCATCCGCGGTCTTCCCAATCTTCCTCTTTCACTTCTGAACTGCAGTCCCAGGCATACACTGGCAAAGTGGTTGCTTCTGTTGCATTTCCTGCATGTTTGGCCCATTGGCGAGCACGTGCCTCTGTGTGGAAACTCAAGTCCACATCTGTAGCATGTTGATTCAGGTTACTTCTTTGTCGCCTGTTCGTTGTGCCCTTTTTTCCAGCTGCTTGTGCGGTTGCTCTCTGCCATGCGGTTTGCCTGTTCGACCCTCCGTTCCTTTCCTCCCATCTGCTTTGCTTGCACTGTTGCTCTTGCCTCGGCCCTTGCTAGTGACAGGATCTTTTCCAGTGAGGTTGGTTCCTTCAGGATTCTCGCACGGAAGTCTGTGTCACTGCATCCTTCAATGATACGCATGCAAATCGCTTGTTCGTTGTCGTATTCGCAGGGAGTTACTAGTTTCCGCAGTCGCGTCGCAAAACCATCCAACAATTCATCCGTGTGTTGAAATGGTATTGTGAAGGTATATCGCTCAAAGTCAATGTTTCTCTGCGGATCAAATTTGTTTGTAAGGCATTTTATTAGCCGTTTATATGTCGATGTCTCATCTTCTGGTAGGGTTACTAGTAGATCGTCTACTTCATCACCCACTAGGTTTAGGAACAGACCTAGTTGTTTTGCCTCTGTCACATCTGTGGCTTCCATGTACCTCTCGAATCTCTTAACCCACCGCTCCCATCTTATTCCCACTTGCGGCTCTGAGAGATTGAATGGGAGAGGTCTGCGATATTGGGCACTCTGCCTTTCGCTCCTTGGTTCTGCCATCTTTGTTTTTGTTTGTGCTCTTAGCGGCACTTGTGCTTTCTCCTTTATTGCCTTCCCTTTTCACAGTATTCTTCAGTTTTTTCTTTCCTTTATTGTAGTGTTTGCTTTGTTTGCATCTCTTTGTGCTTCTTCTTGATCTATTTTTCCTTCCTTTTCCTTTTATTGTCTTTATTTGCTCTGCCTTGTGCTCGTTTGCCTTCTTTTAGTGCTCTTCTCAGCACTTTCGTGGCTTTTTCTTATTCTGCCTGACCTCAAAATGGTCGCCGGTCTTTTTCACTTCCTGATTGGTTCATTTTGCCTGACTTTAAGATGGGCGCCAAGACTCTCGCGAGACTTTGGGACCAATCCGAGCATTGCCTGGTCTTCTCTCGCACTGATTGGCCAGACCGCCTGATTTCAAAATGGCCGCTCTCATTCTCGCATCCTCTCCACTCATGTGATGGTTGTCAGGGAGCTCTTTCCTTCGACCCTTAGTCCTGGATGGTGATTGATAAAAACTGCTTATTTTCATCATATTGGCGAACCTGATGAATTACCAGTGCTTATTTTTTCATGTTGTTTGGTTGGCAGTGGGTGCATTTGGTGTGTGTTGGTTGATAATCAACAATGTTTGTCCTGATACCTAAGGAAAATAAAAATCTCCAGTGCCCCCAAAGCTATGTATGTTTGTAGTATGTCCCTGCTGCTGTGTGCTATTAAAACTGTCTGTAAACAATTTAAAAGTTTGGTGTGTTCAGGCGCTACCTCAAGTGGTTTCATGAGTGGTTATATAGGTGAGTGAATGGGTGTGTGAGTAGTTGTATGGATGAGTAAGGGCTAGTGTCAGTGTCTGTATGGCTCGGTGAGAGGCTGTATGAGTGGCTGTATGGGTGACTGACTGCTTCTCTGAGTGGGTTTATGGGTGAGTGACTGCTAGTGTGAGTGCCTGTTTGGGTAAGTTAGTGGGTGTGTGGGTGGCTATATGAGTGAGCAAATAGAAGTGTAATTTGCTCTATGGATGAGTGAGTATCTGTGTGAGAAGGTGTATGATTGAGTGAGTGGGTGTGTGATTGCTTGTATGGGTGAGTGACCACGGATGTGAGTGGCTGTATGGGTGAGTGACTGCTAGTGTGGGTGGCTGTATGGGTAAATTAGTGGGTGTGTGAGTAGCTGTATGAGGGAGCAAATCGGAGTGTCAATGGCTGTATGGATGAGTAAGCAGCTGTGTAAGAAGGTTTATGAGTGAGTAAGTGGGTGTGTGAATGTTTGCATGGGTCAGTGAGTGTCTGTGTGAGTGGCCGTATAGGTGACTGACTGCTACTGTGAGTGGCTGTATTGGTGAATGACAGCTAGCTTGAGTGGCTGTATGGATAAGGTAATGGGTATGTAAGTAGTTATATTAGTGAGTGGTAGTGTAAATGGCTGTACGGATGAGTGAGCAGCTGTGTGAGAAGGTATCTTAGTGTGTGTGTGTTTGCTTGTATGGGTGAGTGAGTGGCACTGGCTGTATTGTTGAATACGTGAGTGTATGAGTGGCAATATGGGTCAGTGAGTGGGTATATCGGTGAGTATATAAGTGAATGAGTGATTGTGTGCGTTATTGTATAGATGACTCAGTGGCCCTGTGAGTGGCTTTATGGGAAAGTGAGTTGTTTTGGGAGTGACTGTATAGGTGAGTAAATGGTTGTGTGAATGTTTGTATGGGTAAGATAGTACCTATGTCAGTCGCTGAGTGGGTGAGTGAATGGGTGTGTCAGTGGCTGTATGAGTGATTGAATGGGTGCCAGTAGCTGTATGGGTGATTGCTGGTGTGAGTGGCTCTATGAGTGAGCGAGAGGTTGTCTGAGTACCTGTATAGGTTAGTGAGTACTGGTGTGGCTGTCTGATGGTAAATTAAAGAGGCATAAGGTGGATTCAGGACTACCAGCCTCGGTATTTAGCACACTAACATTCAATAGTGCCGCTGATGGCTTTTGACCAAAACTTGAGAAAGGACTGAGCAGGCTGCAGTCCTATCTTCAAAACATTCCCCCTGTTAGAGCAGTACATTCAGAAGATAAGAAATGTGTTGGTCTAGATGGGCCAATTCTGGGCAATTTACCATAATGGTTTAGTGGAGGTTGACACTGATTTAGATTAGCAGTTTTGAGTTCTGTCATCCAGTGGTTATTGGTCTGGTGACAGCACCCTTTTGGATTCTCCCAGCATTAACACACAAAACAGGCTTTCCTGAGAAACCTGAAAAGATGGAAAATATGACAGTGGGTCTTAACTGTATGAGTGAGCAAATGGGAGTGTCAATGGCTGTATGGATGAGTAAGCAGCTGTGCGAGAAGGTTTATGAGTGAGTAAGTGGGTGTGTGAATGTTTGTATGGGTCAGTGAGTGTCTGTGTGAGTGGCCATATAGGTGACTGACTGCTACTGTGAGTGGCTGTATTGGTGAATGACAGCTAGCTTGAGTGGCTGTATGGATAAAGTAATGGGTATGTAAGTAGTTATATTAGTGAGTGGTAGTCTAAATGGCTGTACGGATGAGTGAGCAGCTGTGTGAGAAGGTATCTGAGTGTGTGTGTGTTTGCTTGTATGGGTGAGTGAGTGGCACTGGCTGTATTGTTGAATACGTGGGTGTATGAGTGGCAATATGGGTCAGTGAGTGGGTATATCAGTGAGTATATAAGTGAATGAGTGATTGTGTGCGTTATTGTATAGATGACTCAGTGGCTCTGTGAGTGGCTTTATGGGAAAGTGAGTGGTTTTGGGAGTGACTGTATAGGTGAGTAAATGGTTGTGTGAATGTTTGTATGGGTAAGATAGTACCCGTGTCAGTTGCTGAGTGGGTGAGTGAATGGGTGTGTCAGTGGCTGTATGAGTGATTGAATGGGTGCCAGTAGCTGTATGGGTGATTGCTGGTGTGAGTGGCTCTATGAGTGAGCGAGAGGTTGTCTGAGTACCTGTATAGGTTAGTGAGTACTGGTGTGGCTGTCTGATGGTAAATTAAAGAGGCATAAGGTGGATTCAGGACTACCAGCCTCGGTATTTAGCACACTAACATTCAATAGTGCCGCTGATGGCTTCTGACCAAAACTTGAGAAAGGACTGAGCAGGCTGCAGTCCTATCTTCAAAACATTCCCCCTTTTAGAGCAGTACACTCAGAAGATAAGAAATGTGCTGGTCTAGATGGGCCAATTCTGGGCTATTTACCATAATGGTTTAGAGGAGGTTGACACTGATTTAGATTAGCAGTTTTGAGTTCTGTCATCCAGTGGTTATTGGTCTGGTGACAGCACCCTTTTGGATTCTCCCAGCATTAACACACAAAACAGGCTTTCCTGAGAAACCTGAAAAGATGGAAAATATGACAGTGGGTCTTAACTCCAGTGCCCATCCTAAGTCAACAATGGTGGCGTTAAAGCATTTGTGAACACAAGCCTGCTATAGGTTTAATGTAGTGCAGTAGAAGACCCAGTCAAATGCCGACTGGCATGCTTGATTCGACTTGGTTAGTACAGACCCTGCAGTAAAAAGTGTGTCGTAAAGTAGCATTTGGAAAGGTAAAAGGTGTATGCATATATTCAAAAGTTTGATTTGGATGATTTTCGTGGCTAACCTTCACACAAAATCTTGGGTTCAAGTGCACATAGAGGAACAACATTTGATGAGGGGTTCACAATTGGCAGAAAATTGATCCTTAACATGACAAGGAGAGGTTTGTCACTATGTGTCGGAGCACAAATACCTCATTCTGTTGCAAGGTCATAGTATCCCAACTCAAAAATTGTCATACCTGTTTAATTTAAATGTATACCTGCCAACTGGAAATTTAATGAACTTAGCCGACTATGTACACCACTTGCTACTAAAATACACGCACTATAAGTAGAGGAGAAAAGTAATGCCACTTTGATATCTTTGATTGATTTGAAGTGCGTTTACTTTGATATATTCTCCCTTCTAAATGTAGGGTAGAATCTTTTATTGGTACATACAAGTATTATCTGAGTTCAACAATTTGTAATCTTAGAGCAGAGAGAGCAGTCTCCTGTCAGGTTGCTTTATAGGTTCAGAACAATATTGACTGTTGACTGTTCATTGATTTAACGGGGCACTGTAATAAGTGTACAGGAATTCAGACGCTTCCTGCCTTTACCATTACCCACAGTCAATTTGATTACATTGTATTGAAGTAAATGTGTCCTCAATGCTGGCACCCTTGTCACCTTTGAGATTTGAATCATCCTGGAATGAGAAAAGCCAAACATAGGGGCCGATTCACAGAACTAATATACGACAACATTCTAAACTTACTATTTTTGGTATTCACAGAAGGTATTTAGTAGTCTTAAGTTAGGATTTTGTCTTAAGTTAGGATTTTGTCTTAAATTAGGATGTTGTCCTAAGTTAGGATTTTGCCTTAAATTAGGAATTTGTCCTCAGTTAGGATTTTGTCCTAAGTTAGGATTTTGTCTTAAGTTAGGATTTTGTCTTAAATTAAACATAAGGCAAACTTAATTTAAATTCAAGTTTAATTTAAGAAAACATCCTAATTTAGGACAAAATCCTAATTTAAGCCAAAATCCTAATTTAAGCCAAAATCCTAATTTAGGTGGCAGTATTTGGAAGGGTTACCACGCCGGCCGAGCATATCCCACTCTGCTGAGGCGCCCCAGGAGTTTACAGCTTACGTGAGGCGGCCGGGCTCAGCTCCGCCTAGAACACCGACCTTCACTTCCTGACTGGCCGGGCTTGGCTCCGCCGGTCAGGGACTACATCCCCCAGCAGCCTGACACCAGAACGCCGTCCCCTTCAGCAAGCAGCACCAGGCGGCGCATAAAGCGGCGTCCACTGCCGAGGACTTTGTGGCAGTATTTGGAAGGGTTACCACGCCGGCCGAGCATATCCCGCTCCGCTGAGGCGCCCCAGGAGTTTACAGCTTACGTGAGGCAGCCGGGCTCAGCTCCGCCTAGAACACCGACCTTCACCTCCTGACTGGCCGGGCTTGGCTCCGCCGGTCAGGGACTACATCCCCCAGCAACCTGACACCAGAACGCCGCCCCCTTCAGCAAGCAGCGCCAGGCGGCGCATAAAGCGGCGTCTGCTTCCTCGTCCCGCGAGGACGTGCGCGGGACGCGCCGGACAAAGCCTGGACCAATGGCGGGCCCGTTTAAGCCCGTTCAAGGCCGGCAAAGGACGGGACGGGCCACCCCTCTAACACCTGCCACACTACAAACAAGGTTAGTGCCATATTGGGACTCTCTTAATATTGTATTGAGTAACACAAAAAGGATGGCTACCTTACAAGATGGTGATCCTAGCTGTAGGAAATCTACTGGTGGTTCACTATTAGGGACTCCTGACAACTTCCTTATAAGGGTATCAACTGCACTTGCCAAGGACATAGAACTCACTGAAAAAAAACTATCCTTGGATACATCCTTCGACAAAAGGTCCTCTCTGGGCCCCCTGGCACATGCTAGATCACCTACCTATCCAGATTCTAACCTGCAGGGTTCGCTTCCTCCCTCAGGAGTGGTAACTTCTTCCCCATCGCAATCAGCGATCATGGTCATAAGTGATAACTCTCCAAAAGAAGGAGTGCCCAGCAGCGACTTAGTCAGAGAATCATCTCCCAAAATTAAGACCCGATCTGCTGGCCAAGTGAAAGCTATCACGGTCCAACCAAGGGGGAGGGAGCAAGCAAAAAGGAAACGCCCTGGTCCTCAAATCAATGCTGGTGGGAAAAAAGCAAGATCTTGTAAAAGTAATGTTCCACCTGATGACCCACCTGATGACCCAGTTGTGACGCCACAAACCAACCCCGTACTACTGGATGGGGATGACAGAAGTGGGCAGGGAACCCGTTTGGACAATAGGGAGGAGGATCCACACTAGGAGCTGGGTCCTTCCTTCTGGAAAAGACTGGAGGCCACCTTCAAGAAAATGTGTCATCCATTGCATAATCGGCTGGACTCCATTGAAAACAGACTGGTGTGCCTTGAACTTTCACTGGCATCATCTCAGAAACAGGCAGGTCCAAGCCGTAGCACCCACACTCCTAGACCAAAACCTACTGTAGCCAATGGTCCATCTAGTTCCAATAGTGCAACTGGGTCAGGTCCGACTGCAAGGCCTGTTTTGTCTGTTGATAAGGGGCCAATCGTTAATCTACAACCAGTCACCCAAAAAGGAGGGGGAAACACACACCAAACTAGTGCGATACCACAAGCCTCTTTGTCAGGAGTAGTTTCTTCCCCGGTATCTAACCTCGCAGGGGCGGGTGCAAAGTAATTGAATAAAGAGAGAACAGTGGGTGATGGAGCTAAGTTGCAGGACAAACAGCCAAGTTTACCTACCTCAAGCAGAGCGCATAGCGAGTTTCCCCTACCTTATATTAACCTCCCTCACAAATCAGCCCCTTTTGTGGTAGTACTGGTAGGGGTCCCCCCACTAGCTCGTGGGAAACAAGAATCATACCAAGACCTAAAGCACAAATCTATTTTCTGTCTAAATAAAAACCGCCCATTGCCAGTGAACATGCGTGCTGAAATTATGGGTCCATGAAATCGCCAATGGGGTTAACCCAGTATCCCTAAGAACCTGGGCAGTTAATCAATATTATAACAATTGGTTCCTTCGGGTGTACCACATTTCTTTTTACTCACTCATAATTATATGTAGTGTAAAGATCAGAATCCAACACCAATCATGTATTTATGCACTATTTTATGAATTATTGTCATTCATAAATACTCTTTGTAAATTTCAAGGTAGGCTGTTCAATAAGTGATAAAAAGTGCAAATTTGTGACATTTAGTGCTCAGTGCTGGCGGCGCAAAGGTGAACAAAGGACTATACAATAATTATATACAAGAAAATGTACAGTAATTCAACTTTGGTCTGCACAGTCTCACATATACCACTATATACTACATTAGTCAGTTTTCGGCACAGGGTATTGATAAGACAGATCCAACTATTCGTCGACGTTTCGACCCTCTAAATGCGCACATGTGGCGTCAAACACGGGTCTTCATCAGGACTGGGAGGGAAAGGAACAGCCTTTAGATGAAATCAACTGTTTTGGTGGTGTGGCTTGAACAGCTTGGACTGCGTGCGTCTGTCGGTGGTGCGTGGAATGCTCCCCGACGGTTATTCTTATTGTTGCGCAGTGTCCACTTTTATCCTAACTCGGTATTGGGATTAATCTTGTACCCAGTCATGCTTCACAATACGATTTGAAGAGCCAGAGAATTCCACTTCACTCGGGAGGTATTTCTTAACTCGATGTCAAACGCTGGAGGAGAAACCTCTTCCTTCCTAGCGTGGTCCCAACTCCGTTAAATGCACCGGCGTCCTTTATGGGTGTCAGAAGAGTTAATTGGATAGGCAGGGGATGTAAGACTGTTGCAGGAGATTGTATCGTTATTAATTTTAGAGACCAGATATGTGTCAACTTCATCTGTAACTGGTCTCACAATGATATGACTACTGGGATACAAGCACTACCCCTAGCCTATTTCTATGGCCCCCCCTACCCCAGTTTCCTTTGAGAGGGATATGTTTTCTCAGGGGTCTGTACCTAATTTCTGCCCCTTAGGGAACATCAGGTTGTTCAACAGATTCCAGACCCTGTCGGGGCTAGGGGACTGTGATTGACAGTATGAACAAGAAAAACCCATTTTGGTTAGTAGGGGAGGGGATGGTAGAGAAGGGTTAGAGACTGGGAAAGGGAATGTGCAGGCCCAGTGTAGTAAAGGTGAAGGGCTGGTTGAGGTTGGGCAAGGTACCACATGTGATATCATCCCAAAGGCTCTAGAGGTAGATCAGTCCACGAACAGACTCCATAATATACATTCTGGTCTAGAGAGACAACCCGTTCAGGGAAAACTGGCCACTTCCAACCCTTGAGCTATGGCGTTTGCCACATACAAAATATAAAATCACCAGAGCCTTCTGTTATTCAGAAATAAATCTGCGGGGCCACAATCCATACCAGTAGCACGCCCCTCAGTGACTAGGTCCAGCACCCTGTCCACCTCATTCAAGGAAAAGGTAGGTTCTTTGTACACAATATGGGAGTAGTCTCCTACGCTTTTACCATTGGCACTGACAGCATATTGGGGCTTAAAATAGTCGACCCAAGAGTTACGGTCAACATTATTGTGAGGGCTCTCTCGATGTCCTCCCCTGTCCCACTTAAAGATTTCCCAAAAAAGTTTAGGATTCTTTGCAGAGCACGCCACTTTCAAATCCTGCCACAGGCCCTCTTCCCAGTCCTTTTTAGCAACAAATTGCTTACGCCTGTAGTTCGTCCTAGCCAGTCTTACGGCACCCATATCTTTAGACTCTAGGGCTAAACCCAAGTCCTTCCTAGCTTGGCGGCAGGAGCTATTACACCAGCTTTCATAGTATATTACAAGGGACCAGGTCAAAAGCTGCTTTTAAGTTGACAAAAACGGCATACAAAGTGCCCTTTTCCAAGACCACGGTACGCCAGTATAACATAATGAACCGGAAAACCTGGTCAATGGTACTTGTTTTGGGGCAGAACCCAGCCTGGAGGTGACTTAAAATATTGTCATTATCCATCCAGGACTGAATTCTGCCCAAAACCAGCCGACCCATGATTTTTTGTAAGCAGTCAATTAGACTTATTGGTCTATAATTGGCTGCAAGTGACTTGTCACCCTTTTTATACACCGGCACGATTTCTGCCCCTTTCCATGAGATGGGTACTAGACTGTATGGTTCCAAATCATGGATGTCTTGTGTTGTCTTTTTTGTGGTTTCCTGCTGTCAGTAAAAAAATATCCTCAAGGGACTGAGGGACTGAACCAGACATCATCCAGTGTTCGGTGGAGTGCTGTGAGCAATTATAATTTGTTTGTGTGCTTGTGTCTGTGGAGTTGGATTAAAGAATGGTTGATAGGAGTCATTGACCCACATGCAGTGATACTGATCTAGTACTGGTTACTCCATTAAGTAGGAAACCTTTGGGTACACCATTTTCACAATCACCGGCTGGCTCAAATCAATTTCTGCCTTGTGGGACATAGCTTGCTGAAAAGAAAATTGTAACTGCCAATGAACATGCAAACTAACCTTTACATTTAACTCGAGGCAATGCTAGGCAGATTGTGGTGCTACCATGCCACAATCGATATTAACTTGCAACATTTTGAGGGACAGGATGTAAGTTAAAACAAAAACAAAGTTGTGGAAGTGCTGGAGCATCAGCAAGAGCGATGGTCTTGAATATCCACCTTCAACACACACATCTGCAGTCATCAGAACTACCTCTTGCTTGCCTCTCTTCATAAGAACATTAGAAATTTCTATTAAGTCAATATTCACAGACATACTGCACATTTAAGTGTGGGGATAACGTGTGTTATTGATCCATGATTTTGTGTCAAACTATCTAAGTGCATTTGTAAATCGAATCATTGGACAATACAAGTGATAGCATCCTCACAATGAGAATGGGCCTCCGCCGGTTGACTCTTTGTAATCAGTCCAGGGTATTCTTCCATTAAAAGACCTTTGACAGTGTAGCAGTGACCTCACACAGCTTTGATCTTCCAATTTGTTGGTTGTTGCAAATGACTATATTCTGCATGGTATTTTCCGGGCTTTAGAGCGCTTTGCACTTTGCCCCTGCTACAGCTGTCTGGGGCAGATTGAAATATCCCAGCAGGGAGCCCGTTAGGGCCGGGTGCTCCACTAGCCTTCATCGATTTGATTAATTTTACTATTACAATAGAAGAAATTGGGGCTTGGTGTTCTACTTTTGCCCTAGCAAGTTCCAGGATGGCTGAAGAGTTGTAAGCTTGAAACTGACACCTCACGTTGTTCTACCACACTGTCCTGAAACTGCGTTAGCACTTGGTGGCCCGGGCGTTTTTAGCCTATTTATATACTGCCAGAACCGAGCTTGGGATCCTTTCTTATTGTCATAAAAATCTTTTTCCACTCCTCTTCTAGTTTTGCACGTTTTAAGATGGATTCAAGATAGCCTGGCTGATGAGGATTATGAATCCGAAACCGGTCCCAGGATGCTTGTTTCCGGTCCAGGGAAGACATGGCTTGGCACTGCAGTTTGGGCTGGACTGTTCCCATGAGGCACCGGGTCAGACTGATTTGCATATGGCCATGTCTGAACTGGGGTGGCTGAGTGGGCTAAGAAATGGTGATGGATTAAACCCAGATCGGTTGATGGGAGTGAGTGTTTGATTTGCTCAAACGCTCCGTCCATCATCCCCTTTTGTATCGCTTTGTTCGCCCTAAGTTGGAAGGGTATGCTCAGACGTGAGTCCCTTGCTCACTTGGCCACTGGATTCAAAATAGCCTGGCTGATGAGGATTATGAATCTAGGGTGGGGTGGAGTGCAAAAAACGATGGATTTAGGCCCAGAACTCTGTACTGGGGTGAATGTATGACATTGTTCTGCATTCTGTCCATCAACTGTGGTTTTTGCATTTGTCACCCCGAGTGGGATGGGTATGCTCAGACGTGAGTCCCATGCTCTCCACACCACTGGTTTCAAGCAAGCCAGGCTGAAGACGGCTGGAATGCCAGAAACCGGTCCTCGGAAGCTTGTTTCCAGTCCAGGGAAGGCATGGCTTGGCAGTTCGGTCTGGACTATTCCCATGAGGCACAGGGTCAGACTGATTTGCATATGGCCATGTCTGAACTGGGGTGGTGTGGAGTGCAAAAAAACGATGGATTTAGGCCCAGATCTCTGTACTGGGGTGAATGTATGACATTGTTCTGCATTCTGTCCATCAACTGTGGTTTTTGCAGGTAAATTGGATTTAAGCAGACAGATTCTCTTCCTGAAGTTCTTCTGCATTTGATTAATGCTCTGTTGCTGTTGAGAATTGTTGTGCTGACTAAGGTGTTTCCAATTTGGCTCTCAAGGTCCTTTATGACCCTGGAGAGATGCAGCCAGTATTCTAATCTTTGGATTTCAAGCTAATAGGATTTGGACCCCCGATTGGTCCTTCGCCCAAAGTGTCCTGGCCTCGAGCCATTTTGCCACCTCGGGCAGTTGATGAGACTGACACTTGATTTCCCTAAGTTGGGTAGTTTGTTTCCTGTTGAAAGACCTAGCGCCTGGCCAGTATCAGCCTTCTGGAGGATTAGGTTCAAATTTATGACCAGAGGATTGTGATCACTTTCTCCACGGGTTACTATGTCGACGTTCTGGAGGTTGCTTACTAAGCAGTTTGACATGACAATGTGATAAATTGTAGAATGATTTTTCAACGTATGGCGGGTCTCGTTCCCCATGTTTGACTGTGTTTTGTCACCCAATGTTAGCCTGAATGCAGATAGTAGGTTGGTAAATTGGGTTTGTTCATTGGACTTTTGTGCTGCGTGATTATAATGAACCAGGTATTTGATTTTAAAGTCCCCTGCTAACATGATTTTGTGGGTTGGATAATTTAAAAAAATGTCTTCTATACTTGTTCAAAGTGACCCCATTGGTCATGCTTTAGAGGATTTGCGAGGATTCAAAAAACAATTGATGAGGAGCAAGGAGAAGGTTTTCTGGCCACATTTTAGGCCTTTTATTGATAGAGCTTGCAAGTCTCTATGGTCTTGCATGGAAATGGAAGTTGACACTATATCTCCTTGCTTTAGAACGATCGAGAGGCCCCCCGAGGTATGCCCAAAAAGGCTTGTTTGTGTGGTCGGTGGAAGATTTCATGGAATTGATATATTGTCTTAGGGTTCAATTACCATGTCTCCTGAAGTCATAAGATGTTGCTGGTGTTTAAAAAGTCCTGCCCCTGTTTTGATTGTAACGTTGAGGCCAGCCCTGCCATGATCCAGCTAATGATTGAAAATTGATCTTTTGGTGCTGAATTATTTGTCTGAGGGTGCGTGGGTGGCAAAAAGGAAAGAGGTTCCCTTGTGCTAGGAAGCTATGTTGAAATTGCTGGCCCTCGGCATAAGCTGCTGGAATGCCCCTACTGGGACTGTACTGGAGATTTCCACCTAATGGACCGGAGAGTTAAACTACAATGGACCATTAGAGGATTAGATTCCACCACGGACCCAACTAACCAATCGTACATGACTCCCCAGGCTCCGTCCAATATGCTTCCTCTAGGAGGTGAACAATTGGCTTCTGATCATAAGAATATTTCCGAGGCCGTATCTGCTCTAGCTCAATGCCTCAGTCCTCGAAGGTGAGTGCCTCTTTGAGGATTGCGTCTCGAGTTGTTACTGAGTTATAGTTATAGTGTTATGTTATTACTGAGTTATAGTGTTATAGTGGATTTGGGTGCTCTGGAGCCCGGGATATGGGCAAAATTTACTGTTTGAAGTTCTGTAGTAGTAAGATGGTTCAGTGATGGTATATGTTTAAATAATATTAAAAGGTTACCTCTATTCAGGATATCCGCTGGCCCTTCAGAGGTGTAGTGGGGGGTAAATGCTAGGCCGGATGTGGACTTATCTTCCCCCATTCGACCGGCTCTTTTGGTGCTGTAGTGTATTAGTTCTCCTAGTTGCTGGGTGGCAAGTGCTGTAGTTTCTCTTTCTGTTGGGCCAGTATAATTAATGTCGTTGGGCGCAGCACCCCTGGTGCTTGATTATTGTTAGCCGTCCCTTGTTTGTATTGCAGGGAGCTGCGGCCAATCTCCCATGTTACCTTTTTCGCCTTTGAAGATTTACTGACTAGAGACAAATTCAGTGTCCCTTCATTTTCAGGGACTATGTCGTGTGAAATAGTTCTTGTAGAATCCCTAAAGATGTGCCTTATTGTGAGGTGCCCACCCAATGACAACAACCCACCATGCCTTGGCGCCTGTGGTCTTTCTTCCCTGACCCCTGGTCTCCGGATTGAACTCCTCTGCCCCAGCTCCTCATGGACGAAGAGGCTGTGACTTGCGGACTGCCTTTCTCCCCCAAAGGACTTGCTGGCTATGGCAGCCCTCTTCCTGGACTTTCGGACTTGGACCTTTGTGCTCCTCGCCATTTTCTTTTATGACTCGCTTCTTCTTCTACCTTTCTCCTCCGCAATTTTAGCGATCTCTGACCTCCCCCTCTGTCCTAGCGACCTTTTTATAGTCTCCCCTGTTGCCTCTGACACACTCCTTGCTGTCTTACTCATTACTATCTGCTTCCCTCTCTCATTTGTCTCACTTTCCTGCCCTTCTCTGTCCCTCCCTTGGTGCTGTGACTGCATCCCCCCTCCGACCCCACTTAATGGAACTCTGCTTTTCTGTAAATAGAGATCACTCTAATCACTAGTGTATGTAGTAGACGTTTGTACTATCTACCATTCCTATGTGACGCTTACAGTATATCCATTCGTATCCCTCCCCTATATATATAGAGATAACTCTAATCACTAGTATATGTAGTAGACCTTTGTACTCTCTACCATTCCTATGTGACTCTTAGAGTATATCCATTTGTATCCCTTCCCTATGTATAGAGAGACTAGCAGCCCGTCCCGACTTTGTCCGGGTATGAATTGCTGCCGGCCAGTAGTATATTGTTTTGTAGGATTTCGTTTTGATAGCATTGCTTATCTGTGACAGGCCTGTGAAACACTCCGATTCACAGTGCACTGCTGATGCACTTAAGAGTGCGCGTTCAGTAGTGTGTGAACTCGAGTTTCCCTACTTTATTTTTCCTTGCAATATGATATAGCGCGAACTCGACAACATGGCATGAGCACAATTCACATTACAGAAGAACACATTAATTTGTGGTAGGCACGGGGGGACAAAGCGATTTGCCTGGATTCACAGGATGTTGAGCTGATGCCAAGATTCGAACGTAGCTCCCCAGCTCTAAAGTTCGCAATTCTAGAACTTGTGGCGGGAGGTGTGTCTAAAAGTGTATGTCGGTGCTGACCATCAATGAGAGAGACCTGTGGATTTTTCAAATGGGTGCTGAAAAAATGTGAGTATGTTGCTGGAGATGTGGGCCGTACTTACTGGGGGAGGGTAAACACCCATTATTCCGCAACTTTCTTTTTGCATACCATCACTCTGCATACTTTCATTACAAAAGTACCATGACTCCGCAATGCCATTATAACGCATGGCATTACATTTTATATGCTTTTACCACGCATACATTTACAACGAAATTCGTTGTAAATGCATGAATGGTAAAAGCATGTTTTTTTAAAATATTTGGATAAGGTAAGTATGGGTATAGGGGTATATGTTTTGGGGTACTGAGGTATATATTTTGGGGTGTTTGGGTATTTTAAGGGTTCAGATATAGTTTTGGGTTATGGGGTACAGGGGTAGTTTTAGGGTTTAGGGATAGGTATGTGTTTTGGGGTACAGGGGTATTTTTAGGGTTCAGGGCTAGGTTTGGGTTTTGGGGTACAGGGTTATTTTTAGGGTTCAGGACTAGGTTTAGGTTTTGGGGTACAGGGGTATTTTTAGGGTTCAGGGATAGGTTTGGGTTTTGGGGTACAGGGGTATTTTAAGGGTTTAGGGCTAGGTTTGGGGTTTGGGGTACAGGGGTATTTTAGGGTTCAGGGGTAGGTTTAGGTTTTGGGGTACAGTGGTATTTTTAGGGTTCAGAGCTAGGTTTGGGTTTTGGGGTACAGGGGTATTTTTTGGGTTCAGGGGTAGGTTTGGGTTTCGAGGTACAGGGGTATTTGTAGGGTTCAGGGGCAGGTGTGGGTTTTGGGGTACAGGGGTATTTTTAGGGTTTAGGGATAGGTTTGGGTTTTGGGGTACAGGGTATATTTATAGGGTTAAGATGGGTTAGTGTTTAAGGGTGTTGGGGTATTTTGAGGGCTATGGGTGGGTTATGATTATGGGGTGCAGGGGTATTTAAAGGGAGCAGGGTGGGATTAGCACACAATATGAGAAATGGCATGAAGGGCGGAACGTACCACATGCCCCCAGCGGTTGTCATGCCCCAGCACACGCCCACAGCACAACGCAGACACGCCCACAAGGGACTACTTTGCTGGCACGGTTCTTTTACCTTTTAAATGTATATGGTGGGTGTCTGCATAGCCTATGTCCTTCTGCTGCAACTGCCCTTTCCAACGCTGCATTGGGTGTTGTGATTGGTGCTGTGGTTCCTGAGATTACCCGCCTCAAAGGTGTGGGCTCTCTCTTTATTATATTAGTATGGATAACTCTAATCACTAGTATATGCAGTAGACCTTTGTACTCTCTACCATTCCTATGTGACGCTTAGAGTATATCCATTCAAATCCCTTCCCTATGTATATAGAAATAACTATAATCACCAGTCTCTTCTTTGTGTGACTTTACATCTTGTACATTTGCAATTTGTGTCTGTGTGTATCTTTTATGTAACGCATGTAATCCTAAGTCCTTATGTTTTGCAACTGATTCTTATGTAAAGCGCTCTGACACCTTTGGGTAAAGTTTGCGCTATATTAAATCGCATTAAATAAAAAATAAATAAATACTCGTGGGCCAGGGTCTCTTGCGAGCGATCTGTTTGTCCCTTCCTAGCGGTGCTTCTGGCCGGGCATCTCTTTTTAAACATGATTTTAACCCTACTATTGGACCTGCAGGGTGATACTATTGTTCTATGCTACTAGTGATTGTTAGAAGCAGATGGAATCTTTCTCGGGCACTTAGAGCTGTTAACTGGGCCACCTGACTTGTCAGGGCTGACTGCGTTATATGTGCAATGAGCTATTCTTTCGGGGTGGCTCGGAGGAGTATTCAGCTGGAATAGGCGACTGGGGGCGTGAAAACTTGGTCAGGCCCCTCCCCCGTTTACAGGCACTCGTTGAGTGTTGGATCCAAATCTATGGCACAACGTTCTCCTACCTCCCTTTATACTGCGATGTTTTGAGGGAGTCCTTGGTCCTTGGACCTCGGTCTTGCTGTCCGGCGATAACCAGAAGTGTCCTGTTGCTATATCTTCAAGTCAGGGGTTGCTACTGGTGGCCTTTCTGATCCTGGCTTGCCACTTTTTGCCTTTCCTTTGGTTGCCCCGTAAGAAGGGGCTACTTTCTTGGGAGAGTGCTCAGTTACTTAATCAATTGAGACTGGGTCCTGAAAGAGGCAGCAGAGGTGGTGATTTAGCAGAAAGCTAACTGAGGGCACAGCGTGAGTAAAGCGACGGTGACCAAGGGATTGGCAATGTTTAAATTTCCGTTGGGGAGTGGGGCCTCATGGCGGACACAGGCCACATACAGAGCTAACCGGGTCACCTCTCCATCTGCCTAGGGCAGACTCTCAGCGGCAGCATTCACAGGGGAGGCTGAGTCGTCATCCGGTCGGGCCGCCTTCTGGGGCCTCGTAAGACCACCTGCTGTCTGGACTTTCGGCCTCGGACTCGGGTTGGCAATTTGATCAGCACAGAGCGCTAGTGCTGCTCCCGCACCTGCTCCTTGGAGCTCCGATTCAGCCCCGCCTTCTGCGTGCGCCTTCTGCGTGTGCCGTCAACAGCCTGCTTCCCCTATCCGCATCCTGTTTGAGGAAGCAGTAGGACAAAAACATGTGGCAAATCAGAGGTCCCTTCAACCAGATGAAGTTGGCATACCCTTAATTGACATATTTAACTTACCTATATTCCCCTAGTATATGGTACCTAAAGTAAATCCTGACCTTGTAAGTTAAATGTCAACAGTTGGCTGCAGCACATAGTGTGTGCGCCACTCACTACAGTGACACATCAAATATGACCGCAGACCTGTCACGGTTTGGGCTTGGGTTCCATTTTAGTGACATAATCCAGTTAGAACTGTTGGCCGAATGGAGCCATGTTCTGTATATGCAACTCTTGATGTATTTTCTGGATTTGCAGCATTTTGGCGGCGTTGTACGAACCGTAATCCTGTCCAGCTAAGCCTGATTATTCTTCAAAGGCACCTTCATTGTTTCAGTGAGTAGAGGGGCAGAAGGCACGCTTATTCATAAACTTCCTTCTCTTGCCTTTCGGACTTTTGTAGCACGCAGTGGAACCATGTTTATAAGGGGTACCACTAGGTCTTTAATTCTGCGTATGGAGCACATTACCTGGGAGAAAACTGCACACGTTTGAAGGCATGTTGGTAGCTGAACTTTTGTTTTATTTTAGTGCTCAGTGGAAGGGTGTTACAAAACATAATTTAAAGTTGTCAATCAGTGCACGAATTGCATTACCCCTGGGGAGCTCGGCACGCTATTGGAAGCATGCTCATGGATCAATCTGGTTTTCAGTGAAACAGCACCCATTGAAAGCGTGTTGTATTAGGCATCTTACAGTGGTTGTCTCACGCAAGAAGCACATTATTATGTGTGGAGATTGCACGCATGTGGAAACGTGCCATGATTAATCCACTTGGGGAAAAGTGCATGGAGCTCTCATTTTACTTTTTCATTAAGTAGAGACTCAACCAATCACTCAGTGATGTTCAACTGAGCATATAAACAATATCCTGGACCAAGGGGCTACCCAGCTTGACAAGGTTAATATTTCTCCTTATCTATTTCTTACTGGTTGTTATTTGCTCAATGGTGATGTTACATTGTGTAAAATAGAACCATGTTCCTTTATGTTGTAGGGTCCTGATTCCGCCTAGTGCTAAAGAACTTTTGTTCAGACTCTTAAGAGCCATACCACACTCCCTTCCTACAGTACACTCTCTTTTTCAAGTAGTTATAGGGAACCAATGTGTTGTGACCTGGGCAAAAGGCCACTAGGACCCTGTACCCGAGGGGGTGAGAACCGGACAACGCTTCCGGTCAGGGGAGTGGGGAGGAAGGCAGACCACAAGGGGAGAAGGAAGCGACTGGATGTGGGGTAGGAGCAGCAGCAGAGAATACATCAATAAAGCATAAAGAAACCCTCATATCTGACTACTGTGTGTTCCTGAGACGAGAGACAGGACAAGTGGTGACGAGGACGGGATTCAGACGACAAAGCATGTGTCCAGGTCCCTCAGGAGTGTGAAACGGAGCCAGGAGCCCACCCTGGTCCAAGTGAGGGAAAATAAGAAACCATGCGGGAGCCCACCCCGGCCGCACTAGAAACGCGGTAAGAGGCCCCCGACCTGCCCCCGATACTGATCTACAGCTGCCCACAACTGAAAGTCCGCACGCAAGCTAATCAAACAAAGTCTCGCGCGAGGACAGACGCCATCTTAAGGACAGGCAAAAGCTGCCAATCAGTGCCGCGGAAGGCCCGGCGGCCATTTTAAAGTCCGGAAATAAACGAAAAACAACAAAAAAAGCTGCTAATAAGAAGAAATTAAATGAAATATTAAAAAAGAAAAATGGAATGAACAAGATAAACAGACAGAAAGGAAAGCTAATAAAGGCAAATAGAGCAAATAAAAGAGAAGAAATTAAGAAAGAAGAACCAAAGGGACAAACAGACAAGGAACACAGTAAAGAAATTAAGTATGGGCCAAAAATGTGTTACTCTCGCGGAATTTGTGGACTTTCCGCAATTTCGCGATCTGGGAATCTCGCGAAATTGCAGCAAAATCCGCGAGCGGGACAAATTTTGTTCAGGAAGCACTTAGAGGGTTACAGCAGGTGCCCAAGTTGAAGTTAATTTCTTTGTTACCATTTACAAAATGGTTACAAAGAAATTAAATTCAACTTGGGCACCTGCTGTAACCCTGTAAGGGCTTCCTGAGCGGCGCCTCGTTGCCTACTTGCAACTATTCTCTGACCCTGCTTTGACCCTTGAAGAAGGGTCAGAGAATAGTTACAAGTAGACAACGAGGGTCCTGTCTCAAAAATTAAACGTCAACAGGAAGCACTTACAGATATAGATAAAGCAAGTGCCTGAGTTGAAGCTCAAATTCAGTAACTCCTTAATCAGCCCCAAAAAAACGTGCGCTTTGTCGAAGCTGGGCAGATGTGCTTTCTCCCAATATCTACCATCGAAAATTAGCTGATGCTTGATGGAGGCCTTTGCATCCCTGACTTTCACGGGCGCAATCCCCGTGACCAGAAGCTTCCTTCTTCTCATCTGCTGCTCTGATCGGTGTCTTACCTTTTATACACACAAGAGGCATGTGAACTCGCATAGAAGCCCCCCCGTTCGCCCTCCCCACACACCAGCGGTGTGCAGCGTCTTCCCAAATTTTTTTTCACACTATGATGGACAGCTCATTCGAGGGACCCCGGCGCCCTTCGGTGCAATGGCAAAGTTACACACACATGGTCACTGGAGGCAACTCTTCTGGCCCTTCGCAGCTGTAGTGCAGTGAAAGCACTATACATTTATCCAACGAGGTAGCACTTACTGGTTAGCCAGTAGAAAGTACTCCAGTTGAGTAGAGGTATCGCACAAAACGGTGGCGTCATCTTGGACAAATATGCAGCGCAGGTTTCATTCTGGCACGATGCTCCTGTCACAAAAATTAAACGTCAATAAGAAGCACTTACAGATATAGATAAAGCAGGTGCCCGAGTTGTAGCTCAAATTCAGTGACTCCTTAATCAGCCCCAAAAAATCGTGCTGTTTGTCGAGGCTGGGCAGGTGTGCTTTCTCCCAATATCTACAGTCGAAAATTAGCTGATGCTTAATGGAGGCCTTTGCATCCCTGACTTTCACGGGCGCAATCCCCGTGACCAGGAGCTTCCTTCTCCTCATCTGATGCTCTGATCGGTGTCAGGATTCATTCTACCACGATGCTCCTGTCACAAAATTTAAACGTCAACAGGAAGCACTTACAGATATAGATAAAGCAGGTGCCCGAGTTGAAGCTCAAATTCAGTAACTCCTTAATCAGCCCCAAAAAGCGTGCGCTTTGTCGAGGCTGGGCAGATGTGCTTTCTCCCAATATCTACAGTCAACAATTAGCTGATGCTTGATGGAGGCCTTTGCATCCCTGACTTTCATGGGCGCAATCCCTGTGACCAGGAGCTTCCTTCTCCTCATCTGCTGCTCTGATCGGTGTCTTACCATTTATACACACTAGAGGCATGTGAACTCGCATAGAAGCCCCCCCCCGTTTGCCCCCCCACACACTAGCGGTGTGCACCGTCTTCCTGCCCTTTACACACTATGATGGACAGCTCACTCGAGGGACCACGGCGTCCTTCGGCGCGATGGCAAAGTTACACACACATGGTCACTGGAGGCAACTCTTATGGCCATACGCAGCTGTAGTGCAGGAAAAGCACTATACATTTACCCAACGAGGTAGCACTTACTGGTTAGCCAGTAGAAAGTACTCCAGTTGAGTAGAGGTATCACACAAAAGGGTGGCGTCAACTTGGACAAATATGCAGCGCAGGATTCATTCTGGCACGATGCTCCTGTCACAAAAATTAAACGTCAACAGGAAGCACTTACAGATATAGATAAAGCAGGTGCCCGAGTTGAAGCTCAAATTCAGTAACTCCTTAATCAGCCCCCAAAATCGTGTGCTTTGTCGAGGCTGGGCAGGTGTGCTTTCTCCCAATATCTACCGTCGAAAATGAGCTGATACTTGATGGAGGCCTTTGCATCCCTGACTTTCACGGGCGCAATCCCCGTGACCAGGAGCTTCCTTCTCCTCATCTGCTGCTCTGATCGGTGTCTTACCTTTTATACACACAAGAGGCATGTGAACTCGCATACTAGCCCCTCTCCATTTGCCCCCCCCCACACACTAGCGGTGTGCACCGTCTTCCCGCCCTTTACCCACTATGATGGACAGCTCACTCGAGGGACCCCGGCGCCCTTCGGCGTATGGCAAAGTTACACACACATAGTCACTGGAGGCCACTCTGCTGGCCCTTTATGCAGCTGTAGTGTAGGAAAAGCACTATACATTTACCCAATAAGGTAGCACTTACTGATTAGCCAGTAGAAAATATTCCAGTTAAGTATGGTGCAAATCACAAACAAATCCGCGATTTCGTGGGGAAATCCGCGAATTTGCAGATTTTTTTGCGATTTCGTGCAAATTGCGGACCGCAGATCCGTAAAATTAGCTCATACTTAAGAGAAATAAAATATAAGAAAAGCAGAACCAAAGGGACAAATAGATAAGGAATAGAAACCAGCACGATGGTATCAGGGAAAAGAAGTATGCTATAACACCAGTGCTGCACGCCAACAATTGTTGATCAAACAAATGTCAAGAACGGCACACAAGCAATATTCCGCAGACCCCTTCCGTTCAACTTATCTGAGCCACAGATAGGTATCAGATGGGAAAGATGTATTTGCAAGTTCGAAAAGTACATGCGCGCCACAGATGTCGTGGAAGCCAAGCACATAGACCTATTCTTAAACGTTGTAGGGGATGAAGTAGAAGACCTGCTAGTGACATTCCCTGAAGACCAAATGGCAACATACAAGGGACTAATCAAGTGCCTTACAGACAAGTTTGACCCGCAAAGAAACATTGATTTTGAGAGATACACCTTCACCATCCCGTACCAACAAGCAGAGGAGTCCCTTGATGACTTTGCAGCACGACTGCGCAAATTAGTCACACACTGCAAGTTCGATTAGTTTGACAATGAACAGGCAATTCGACTGTGCATCATTGAAGGCTGTCAGTCTGTGGAGTTCCGCACACGAATTCTGAAAGGATGTATGACGTTACAACGCATACTTTTACCACGCATACCATCACAACGCGGTATTTACAACGCATACCGTTACAACGCATAGCGCTTAGAGGTGCTGGATAGTGGTAAGTATAATTTTATATTCCAACTCCAGTCCCCGTGGACACTAGGGAAGGTGTTGGATATAAAATTATACTTATTCCCTATCCTAGAGCGCCCCCCAGCGCAATGCGTTGTAATGGTATGCGTTGTAATGCCTGCGTTCTAATGGTAGTGTGTGGTAAAAACTTTGTTGTAACAGTTGTATACCATTCTGAAAGAACCAACCTCGCTGGAGAAAATTCTGACCATGGCTCGGGTAGAAGCGAGAGGAACCACGCAAGCAAAACAGATGGAACTGGGAAAAGACAGACGAATAGAATAAGCCAACCGCATGGTCGGAAGCAATCACATGAACACCCGGAAGAAAGGAAACAATGAGCAACTACCAAGGAAATTACACAAAAGAACGTGTTACAGATGCGGGCTTGAGTTTCCTCATGTCGGTGCCTGCCCGGCAATGGGTCAGAAATGAAGAAAATGCAACAGGGGCAACCATTTCACAAGCGCCTGCATGGGTGTGCAATTCAAAAGTGAGAGAGGACGACTTGGGTGACCACGGATGGCAACAAACAGATATGCCAGACACATGGAAACAGCAAATCGCAGTACTTCAGCTGAGTCGGACGGAGAGGCAGTACAAGAGAACTTGGAACAACTATACCTGATGTCCAACGTGGCCCCCGCAGAAGAAGCAAAAAAGCGAGAGAGCATTCATCTAATAGAGAAACATCAAAAAAACGAAAACGGCAACCGTAGACATAGATGTGGGAAAACACAACACACGATTAGATACGATAGCGATGCCACTAGCAACATAATGTGCTTGTCAGAATATGACAAGATAAAAACAAAACCAACACTAGTGCCATCCACTGTTGACGTATTCACCTGGGGCTCAAAGAAACCAGTGATCAACATGGGGATGTTTACAGAGTCACTGATATACAAAGACTGATCAAGCAGGGAAGAAATACATGCACTGAAGGGTGACATTCCAACACTGTGTCTACCGAGCAACATCACGGCGCAGGTGATGGGTCTCCTCACAATGACATACCACATATCAGAGAAAAAGAACATCCTGCGAGACTATCCAGGAATATCACAAGGACTAGGAAAACTAAAAGGACGCCAAATAACACTGCACATCAATGAAACAGTAAAACCCGTTGCCCAGCATCACTGATGAGTGCCGCTACACCTGCAGCCACAGGTAGAGAAGGAAATACAAAGCCTGTTGAGCCGAGACATTATAGGGCCTGCAGACGGGCCCACCTCATGGGTGTCACCACTAGTGGCAGTCCTAAAGAAGAACGCATCCAAGATTCGCATATGTGTAGACATTAGGATACCAAACACAGCAATTGAAAGGGAAAGACACCTTGGACCGCACCTAAATGACATGATCAGCTGCCCCAATGGACCTGTGCAAAGGATATCATCAGCTGGAGCTTGACCCACAATCAAGGTACATTACCACATTCTCCACGCACATGGGTCTATTTCGCTACAAACGACTGAGTTTTGGCATCTCATCGGCCGCAGAGATATTTCAGGAAACAATATGGCAGGTCATAAGGCCAGTAAAGAACAGCCTCAATTACATTGACGACATTCTGGTGTTTGGTCGATCAGATGAAGAGCATGCCAGAGCGTTGCGGGGCATATGTTCACATCTGGAACAAGCAGGCCTAATGCTAAATGAAGACAAGTGCGAAATAGGGAGAAATGAACTGGTATTTTTCAGACACATCTTCTCCAGAAAAGGAATGCGAGCAGACCACAGCAAAGTGGAGACGCTGGAAAAAGCGAGTCCTCCGGCAGACGTTGCAGAAGTGAGGTCGTCCTTGGGCTTACCAGCTACAGGGCTCGATACATAAAAGACTTTGCCACAGTGAGCACACCACTCGTGGAACTAATGAAGCAAGGTCTGACATTCATTTGGACAAAAGAATGCAACATGGTGTTTGAGGCCATCAGACATGCTGGGATAGCGGTGGACCATCTTGCCTACTTCGATCTACTGCTTTGTACGGAACTGATGGTGGACACCAGCCCAGTAGGACTAGGAGCGATCTTAGCAAAACAGATGCCAGGCAAAGATTCTCCAAGGAAGATTGTGGCTTATGCAAGCAAAAGCCTGTCCAACATTGAGAGGGCATACTCGCAGCAAAAAAAGAAAGTCTTGCAGTAGTATGGGCGTGTGAGCACTATCACATGTTCATCTACGGGAAACCATTCATTATCATAACAGACCATCAGGCCCTATTGACAATCTATGGAAATCCAAATGCGAAAATACCGCCTCGCATCGAGCACTGGGGCATAAGACTGATGGACTATAACTTCAAGATCGTGCACAAACCAGGAAAAGAACATAATCCGGGGGACTACATGTCGCGGAATCCCTTACAACAGAGACCTCAGGACACATCAATAGCGGAGGAATATCTGAACTTTGTGCTGAAACAAAACACTCCGGCATCAATAATGATAGCAGAACTTGAGTAGGAAACAGGGAGGGATGCCACAATGCAGGCGGTAAAAACGGTAACAAGACAGCAAAGATGGAGACATGTCAACAACAACAGCATCATGGAAGAAGGAGTGAACAAGGAGGAAATGCTAGTGTTCAAAAAGGTTCTTGAAGACCTATCAAGGACCGTGAATGGAATAATAATGAGAGGAACAAGAATAGTTATGCCAAGGGCTTTGCGCCGACAAACTGTCAACTCGGCACACGAATCACACAGAGGCATGGTTGCGACAAAGAAGCTGCTAAGGGAGAAAGTGTGGTTCCCTGGTTTGGACAATATGGAGGAGAACACTATCGCAAATTGCCACATCTGCCAAACGACAGGGCAGCCAGCAAAACCAGAACCACTACAATTGTCAGAGCTCCCACGGGCAGTGTGGACAGAACTGGCAGCAGACTTCTATGGACCTCTAGAAATGGGCAACTATTTGCTCGTGATCATTGATGAATACTCAAGATTTCCCATTGGGCAACAAGTCTTGTCGACATCAGCAAGTGCAACATTGCCAATACTGGATGACATATTCGCAGCCTGGGGTTCCCCACAAACACTAAGAACAGATAAGGGTCCGCCATTCTCAGGGAAAGAATTTTGAAAGTTTATTGACTACCTAGGCATTCATCACAGAAAAATAACACCTCTGTGGCCACAAGCTAATGGCATGGTGGAAAGATTCATGGGAAACATAAAAAAGGCTGTCCAAAGAGCAAAGCTGGCACAGATATCAATAGGACAGGCACTTTGTCAAGTGCTAAGAGACTATCAAAACACCCCTCACAGCTCCACAGGATGGTGCCCTGCTGAGCTGATGCTGGGCAGAACAAGCAGGACAAGGCTACCATAGCTAGAAGCAACAGCACCACCAGAGCACAGCAGCATTGCTGTCAGAAACTAAGAAGCCAAGGAGGAAATAAAGGCGTATGCTGATGCCAGGAGACATGCCACTCCCGCGACCCTCAAGCAAGGGGAGGCCATGTTGGTACGCCAGTGGCAGCTAAGAAAATCGGACAGCCCATTCTCAAAGGAACCATTAACGGTGACACAGGTGAAAGGGGCCATGATAACAGCAACATTTACAACAAGGGGTGGTGAGGGACAGAGTCTCTGAATTAAACAGAATACTCTCACCCAGTCAAGAGATCAGGGCTAGATCCAACACCGTTTTTTAGCTCACTGCACCATCCCAGTTTCAGAACCTGGCTGTATGCAAATTAGTCTGTTCCTGTCCCAGTGCATGATGGGAACAGGGCAAACCAAACTACAAAAGCCAATTCTTACACTGGGAAGGAAACAAGCTACCGGGGACCGGTTTCTGGCATTTCAGCCTCTTCGGCCCGGCTTGCTTGAATCCTGATGGTGCAATGAGCAAGGGACTCACATCTGAGCATACCCTTCCACGCTTAGGGTGGACAAAAATATTTACAACAAGGGGTGGTGAGGGACAGAGTCTCTGAATTAAACAGAATACTCTCACCCAGTCAAGAGATCAGGGCTAGATCCAACACCGTTTTTTAGCTCACTGCACCATCCCAGTTTCAGAACCTGGCTGTATGCAAATTAGTCTGTTCCTGTCCCAGTGCATGATGGGAACAGGGCAAACCCAGAAACCGGTCCCCGGTAGCTTGGCTCCTTTCTGGTAAAGAATTGGCTTGGTAGTTTAGTCTGCCCTGTTCCCATGATGCACTGGGCCAGGGACAGACTGATTTGCATATAGCCAGGTTCTGAGCTGGGATGGGGCAGTGAGATAAATAACGGTGATGGATCAAGCCCTGATCTTTGGACTGGGTAAGAGTGGTCTGCTCAATTCAGACACTCTGTTCATCACCAACCCCTTTTGTAAATCGATTTTGGCCACTATAGGTGTGGCAGGGTATACTCAGACATGAGTCCCTTTCTCACTGCTCCATCAGGATTCAAGCAAGCCGGGCCGAAGAGGCTGAAATGCCAGAAACCGGTCCCCGGTAGCTTGGCTCCTTTCTGGTAAAGAATTGGCTTGGTAGTTTAGTCTGCCCTGTTCCCATGATGCACTGGGCCAGGGACAGACTGATTTGCATATAGCCAGGTTCTGAGCTGGGATGGGGCAGTGAGATAAATAACGGTGATGGATCAAGCCCTGATCTTTGGACTGGGTAAGAGTGGTCTGCTCAATTCAGACACTCTGTTCATCACCAACCCCTTTTGTAAATCGATTTTGGCCACTATAGGTGTGGCAGGGTATACTCAGACATGAGTCCCTTTCTCACTGCTCCATCAGGATTCAAGCAAGCCGGGCCGAAGAGGCTGAAATGCCAGAAACCGGTCCCCGGTAGCTTGGCTCCTTTCTGGTAAAGAATTGGCTTGGTAGTTTAGTCTGCCCTGTTCCCATGATGCACTGGGCCAGGGACAGACTGATTTGCATATAGCCAGGTTCTGAGCTGGGATGGGGCAGTGAGATAAATAACGGTGATGGATCAAGCCCTGATCTTTGGACTGGGTAAGAGTGGTCTGCTCAATTCAGACACTCTGTTCATCACCACCCCCTTTTGTAAATCGATTTTGGCCACTATAGGTGTGGCAGGGTATACTCAGACATGAGTCCCTTTCTCACTGCTCCATCAGGATTCAAGCAAGCCGGGCCGAAGAGGCTGAAATGCCAGAAACCGGTCCCCGGTAGCTTGGCTCCTTTCTGGTAAAGAATTGGCTTGGTAGTTTAGTCTGCCCTGTTCCCATGATGCACTGGGCCAGGGACAGACTGATTTGCATATAGCCAGGTTCTGAGCTGGGATGGGGCAGTGAGATAAATAACGGTGATGGATCAAGCCCTGATCTTTGGACTGGGTAAGAGTGGTCTGCTCAATTCAGACACTCTGTTCATCACCACCCCCTTTTGTAAATCGATGATAACAGCAACAGCAGGCCCCTACCGGATAATATGGAACAGCTCTCACTTCAAGGAACTAAAGAACATGGAGGAAGATGGAGGAAACACAGTAGCAGGAGATAAAGGCACAGACGAGAGACCAGATGAGGAATGGCAGAAAGACAAAGGAGAGACATATCAAAGAAGAGAATGCAAAAGACCAAAAAGACAGACACCTCTATATCTATCACCACCTTCTTCTGTCATTTTCCTGGAATGAAAGGGGAGATGTCGTGACATGGGCACAAGGGCACTAGGACCCTGTACCCGACTGGTGGGTAGGGGGTGAGAACCGGACACCACTTCTGGTCAGGGGAGAGGGGAGGAAGGCAGACCACAAGGGGTGTGGGAAGCGACTGGATGTGGGGTAGGAGCAGCAGCAGAGAACACATCAATAAAGCATATACCAACCCTCATACACGACTCCTGTGTGTTCCTGAGACGAGAGACATGACACCAGGGTGGGCACTAAAAGAAGGAGGAGGGTGCACTGGCTTGTATGCTGTCTTGCGCTAATCATCCTGCTCCTTACTTTTGAAAGGTGTTGGATCATATTTTTATGACGAGTGACAACACACCCCTGCTGCACTGCACAGCTGGAGCATTTCATATGACAATTCAGGAAGACTTCAAAGAGGCCTCCCCCGTCGCAGGAAAAAGTTAGCCGACACTTAGATAAGTCCCTTCAATTGTCTTCCCAGCCAGTCAGGCTGTAATCACTGTGGGTCTCTTTTGCATTACAGTGTCACAGCTTGAAGACAGGCCTGCTTGTCTAATTTTCACATCTTCAGTGCTCATCAAAGGAGGGAAACTAAATGCCAAAACAAGTTGTATGTATTCATTGTCTGATTGCAGAAATCTTAGCGATGTTATACATGACTTCTGTCTCTGGGCTGTTTTAGATGCAGGGGCAGGTTCAAACTAGATTTTGGTGTTTGATGTGGGAGGTCACTGGGATTATGATATCACACTCCTCACACACAGCTGTCAGAGTTAATGTTTAGTATGGCCAAAGACTTGGCCATCTTAAAAATGCCCAAGGTGGGTAAGGTTAGCCCAGGGAATCTTTATCTCACTGGTTAGCGTTTCCCCAGGAATCATTCTCTGACACTTTACTCTACTTTTCTAATTCCTTTTTCTGATTTTTTTGCATTTCAACTTTATTACTGTTTTAGTACTGCATAAATACTTTACATATTGCCTCTTAGTTAAACCGGTCTGCTCTCCGCTATAGGTACCAGGGAATTGAGCTCAAGTTTTAGTGACTTTAGTGGTTCACCCTGACAAGGATTGTGATTATTACTTGGGCTGGGTACTTAACCCCCCCTAACTAATAACTAATAACCCCATTTCTTACATAGGGTGTATCACCCATGAGTAGTATGAATATCTATTGATCACTCTACAAATCTAACATAGCAATCCCCTGAAGTAGCTTTCCTGCTGAATTCTAAGTTCTGGATCAGAATGGGCTTCTACCTCTGGTCACTAATTCAGGGCCAAGATTGACTGACATTTAAGCTCCCCACATTACTGGTGTTAATGCAACCTCTTGTCAGACACAGATGCATTCACTTTCTATCAGATTGAACCATACTGTTCTTGATTGGCACTAGGGAGCTCAAAGAGACATGTACTTATTGGTCCTATTCAATCTTTATTTTGGGCTTTTTCTTACTAAGTCAGTCCACAAAGCTCGCTCTCTTCTATTAGAATTGCTGTCTGCTGTTTTTGTTCTGTTCCTCACTCTTCCAGAGTCTCCTTACTTGGTTTTTCCGTCCTTCCGCGCCCCTCAAGATGCCATTCTTTACACAGTACCTGGCTAGCAATGGGTATAATTTTGTAATTTTTTCCTGGTATAATGTATAATTTGTGTAAGAAATTCCTGTTTTATATGCAGCATGCGTGGATGGTTAGCTGCCTAAAAATGATGAGCTAATTATCCTCTTGTGTACAAAATGCTCATGAGACACCAGCTCTAGTGTATGGCCATTTCTAAAGTCACATGGTGAATGAGAATGCTGCCAGTAGGTCCACCTTTATATATCTCGAAAGACATTTCTGAGTTTATGCTTGATTAGTCTCACTTAAGGAAAACTGGTGACACAACCCTAATCCTTCCATAATGCATTAATTTACCCCTGGAAGGTACTTGTAAAGTTTACCCGTTACCCCCTCTTTCCATTTACCTGTGGGTAATGAAGGACCCCCATGATCCTGGCCATTGGGACTGACAGGAATGAAAATGTCTCCCCGATGATTCCAGCCATCTGTGGGCGGTTTGCACATCTGTATCCAGGAAAAGACCACTGGTTCCCAGATAGCAGTGCCAACGTACCCTTGATGGCTCTGTCCTCTGAAATGCAGGAGTCAAAGATCTGGAAACCCAGAGTGATGTTAGGTAGTAGGTCAGTGGCTTGGTTGAGTTCTCTGATTGCAAACACCATCGCTAGAACATCGCGGTAATATCGAACATAGAATCTATGACATAGGAAGAGAAATTGTAGTTATTGATCAGATGTGATCAGAAAATTGGTATGAATATAACTGATTAAAGCCATTGGAGTCAATTAACAAAGATCACTTGCTCGTACAAATACAGATGCCAAATTAAATAAGAGTAAATGTAGGATACCTACAGTGTAGTTGTACTTTTCTCATTCCTCTCAATATATAATGTGTGGAAAGTATATAAAATGGGGCCTGTTATCAAACTGCATTCTTTAGTACCTTAGTAGTAATACCTCTAAAGTACGACAAAATGCCCTATTGTATTCTCGCAAATAGAAGAGAAATAGTGTGTACCGCATCAGAGGAGCTTCCTACATAGAATCATTTGCCTTGGAGAAACATAGACTCTATGCTACAACTCAGCCCTGTGAAATAAGACAACATAACCTGCCTACTGACATTGGATCTCAGTGAGAGGCCTAGTAGGAATACCAATAAACCTCCAGATACCCCTTTGCTGTCTCATCAGTTCTGAGTACTTACCCTTGGTGGTCCTGAAGAAGGTGGACTCCTAATATACTTCACACTGAAACATACGTAGACCAGAGCAACAATATCTCACCCTACAAAACAGCAACTGTTGAAAAAGAGAGTTATTTTCACATTTTGTTCGGATAGTGATTGTATTTCTAGGCTGGGAATGGTATGAGTGATTGTTATGAGAGTGCATTTGTGAAGTCAGAGTGGAGTTGTATGCATGGGGTTATGAAAACAAATTTGAAGTATTAATTTGGTGTATTTAATGTTCAATAATATTAGTTGGCTTGTGTTCTTTGAGGTACATATAATCGTATGATCACCCCCAAATAGGAAATGAAAAACAGTAGCTAAAAGATTTGATCGGTATATTGGATCAAATTATGCAATTGGCTATAGGTATTGTTTGCATTTATGTTACACTTAATAACCAGAGGAACAAATTGTATAGCAATGTATGTATACTATGTAATTTTGTATTGTTGTATATTTAATTTAATGGTGAAAAGTAAAATGTATAAAAAGATTATAAATTAAAGAAATTAATATTTAAATAAAAATAAAAAACAATAAATTAAGATTAATATAAGACACAAGGATGATTTTATTTATTAGACTAGTCATGAGCTAAATGTAGGCCTGGTAGAAGCAATACAGGTCTGATAGGACACCCCTTTACATTTATCATTTCAATACTTTCACCAGGGCTGGTGCACAATGGGCTGCCTAGCACCAATGCAGTCACCCTTGCCCCACGGTGCAAGGGTGCCTGTGTTGCATGCAAGATTGTTTTTGTGCAGGAAGAGGCACCTTCCTGTACAAACATAATCCTGAGAGGCACAAAAACAATCCTGAGAGGCATATTCCTCTTTCTATGTGCAGCACACATATAAAAAGGAAGTAACAAGGAAAAATAAAGATATTTCTCCTTGTTACGCCCCCTCTGTGAAGGCATAACTTTTTGGTGCATTCCCAGGTCTAACAAACACTAATGGAAGTCCACGGGTCTAGCACGTCCAGGCCTTGCAAAACCGCAATGATCTCACGGACAAAATAGTTAATGAGGAGGAAAAATTCCTTATTAAACAAAAAATAATACAAACCACCTAAAGGAAAATCCTTAAAGGAGGATGGATTCCCATCACTCACCTAGGTGACATGCTTCATCATCTGGTATCTCCTAATGGTTACCCTCTGAGGTAACCAAGGGCTACAACCTTCTGTCTACCAGAAGGGATCTCGCGGATGTTTTCAACTGAGCTCTTTCAAACTCTATACTAACTCTCCAGTATGATGAACAAAAACTATATCAGAGTTACGGGCGCAGTGCAAGATCAAAAATTGTGAAAAGTGTGATTTAAAATTGAATATCAGGAGAAAAAGTTATTTTAATTGATATCCCCAGCTATCCAAACTAAAAACAGTGCAAGACCAGTTTTGACAAAATAACTGCCGAGAACGGGTCCACATGTTTCAGCTAACTGAACACACACTCGTCCAAAGCTTTCTTCAGGACCACTGCATACACTTTTGCTACTGCGTATGTGAAAAAACTAATAGTGACACAGAACAAATCAAATTACTAAGCTTTAACGAGGTTGGAATAAATACAACCAATAAACCTGAACTCCAGGTGTACTAATCCTCCCCAAATCACCGGATGCTTTTGGCACCTGTAGAGAAATATGTCTGTGAAAAACAGTGCCATTTAAAACGTAAGAAACTTACAATGCATGCCACACATATCTTCGATGTTCGTTAGTGCATAAAATTATTGCCTGGATAAATATCTGTGTCATTAATGCTCACCCGTGATTTATGAGGATCGGACCTCACCTCACCTGGCCACGGCTAAGGAAAAGAGGCCCCGCTCTGTAGATAAAGAGGGAGAAAAATGTACAATCAAGGGCAGACCATAAGTCTTATGTGACTTCTCTGCTCCTCTGATATCTTACAACCTGTGTACGTGCTTTGTCTGTTAAAACATAAAACACTAAAGAAACTACAAAAAGGCCAAGCAGTCCATAATGTCAAAAGAAATAATGTGTGACAAAAACTATATATATATATATATTCACTGAAAAAACCATAGGTTATAGACCATATATAGTTAGGAATTAGCATTTACAAAACCTTTAAAATTCACTGAAAAAACCATGGGTTATAGACCATATATAGTTAGGAATTAGCATTTACAAAACCTTATTTTACTCACACAAAACCATTGAAATTCCATATATAGTTAGTTGCACTAACTATATATCGCGCACCCGCAATCCACTGCTGATGATGTCACATATTACATAATTCATGACATGGTCAGTGACATCACTAATGACATCACTGATGACAACTCAAATGACATCACTGACAACATCACTGATAATATCATTCATGTGATAATACAATGAACCTCTTCAGACTCTAATATAACCTTAGATACAATCAGTGTAAACAGACACTCACAGATTGTCACTCATCCATGGAGTTACTCATACATCTAGTCAGTCATGCAAAGAATCAATCACACCTCCATTTCCTCAACTATACAGTTATACACACCTTACTAATTCAAACATATTCTAACACATATTTAATCTCCTATACGATTCCTGATACAAGTTCACAATGATCCATACAGCCACTCACACATTCACTGGCTCTTATGCACGGTTATATATGTCAACTCTCACATGTACTGTGTTTTACATATGTACTTACTTTGACATGTTGCACTGAGATATCCATTCACTCACCAATACACTCATGCACACAGTCAACCGCCCATGCAGCTGTTTCCACATGCACTTTTGAACCCATACATCTAGTGAATCAACTGCTCACACATCTATGCACAGAGTCATACACCGCCCAGCCACTCACACACATACTCAGTCTCCCATACAAATACTTGGGCAACCAATCAATAACCCATATAGTTACTCATATAGCTACTGATCAACACATGCAGCAGTTTACAGAACAACAGACATAATAATGCACAAATTAAGACAGTTTAGTCACTAACCCATGCACTCAGTGAGACACATTTAATCACTCACTCATACAGTCAGTCATGCACCTACTAAATTCTTCATCCAGACACTTATACATCCACTCATTCTTCAATATGTAAGACATATTTTAACTTTACAGAAACATACAGTCATTGGATAATGTCATCAGTGATGTCATTTGAGTTGTCATCAGTGATGTCATCAGTGATGTCACTGACCATGTCATGAATGATGTAATATGTGACATCATCAGCAGTGGATTGCGGGTGCGCGATATATAGTTAGTGCAACTAACTATATATGGAATTTCAATGGTTTTGTGTGAGTAAAATAAGGTTTTGTAAATGCTAATTCCTAACTATATATGGTCTATAACCCATGTTTTTTTCAGTGAATTTTCAAGGTTTTGTAAAAGCTAATTCCTAACTATATATGGTCTATTACCTATGGTTTTTTCAGTGAATTTCAATGTTTTTTAATAGCAAATATCAAAAGCTGTAAAATGTCAAGTACGTGGTAGGTAAAAACATTTTCGTGTCTATGCACGCTGATGTGCTTTGAACGCTGCCCCCCCTCCCTCCCCCCTCTTTTCTTTTAGGAGTATTCTCTCTTTGCAGATAGTGAAGGGTAGGTAACACAGGCCTTTGCCCCCGTTGTAATCCGTCGTGCCTGCTTCCCTCTCCATTTGATTGATTGTTATCCAAGCATTTACTGTTTTAGAATTGGTTCTCTTTGGTTCATTCTCTATTTACAAACAAGCACAGAGTCGCAATACTCTGTTTAGTCTTTGCAGATAGTGAAAAATCGTTAGAAACAACAAAAGGAATCAAGCAAAATCAGTAGGCCACTAATGGGATCTCTTTTTGACCTCGCTAAAATAGAAACATTAGGAACAACCCCTCATGAGAAATATGAAACTAGTGAGAGGAACTGAGCTCGACGCCATGATGGCTGCAAGCCAGCTCGGCTCCGCCGCCCACCCCGCCCAAAACAACGACAAACCCTATGCAAATATAAATATATACAACACACCAGCAAAGTAACAGGGTAAAACGTTTTATTAAATAACTATTTACATGGCAGCCTGCTGCAACATCGATCCAAATGCATGCCGCCGTTCCCGGGATTTCTCCCCGACTACTCTGCTGCCTACGAGATGGAGAGGCCGGGGCGTTGACTAGGCGGGGCCTCCGGCCGCAACCACAGCGCCAACGATCGCTGCTAACAGCCACTGATCTGAAGAACCGCTGCCTGCGATGCTTCCCTGAGCCGCTTGACGGAGGCCCCCGAGGGGCAGTGTGGTAGCGCGGACTCAGAGGGGGCGCTTGACTCCTGCCCCCTCCCCAAGTCTTGTTGCCCTGGTGTGGCCTGAGATCACCCCCGACATAGGCGGTCGGCTCCCGGGGTCAGGCGGAACTTGATGCCTTTTGGTGACTCTTCCATTCTGGACCTTGTCCCACAATCCGTTTGACCTGAAGACACGTCCTGCGGTGCCCTGGTCCAACCATCACATATACCTGCGCCAGGACACGGCGTGGGGTGCACTGGAAGGGAGAGGCGGCGCGAACGAGCCTCCCCCCACCTCCCCAGGTGGAGGTTTCTCAGCTACACCCCAGCGCTTCACTCGGCCACCTGACTTGCGCCCGCTCCTGCGGCACAGGGCCTCGCTCAGCCAGCTGAATTGTGCCTGCTCTTGTTATTGCAGCGTCTCACCCGCCATCCGGATGAATTACACCCACTCATGCAGTACAGCGACAGGCGACTGCCACGGAGCTCAGGAAATGGCGGTCGGCTGTGTGAGTAAATAAGGTTTTGTAAATGCTAATTCCTAACTATATATGGTCTATAACCCATGTTTTTTTCAGTGAATTTTCAAGGTTTTGTAAAAGCTAATTCCTAACTATATATGGTCTATTACCTATGGTTTTTTCAGTGAATTTCAATGTTTTTTAATAGCAAATATCAAAAGCTGTAAAATGTCAAGTACGTGGTAGGTAAAAACATTTTCGTGTCTATGCACGCTGATGTGCTTTGAACGCTGCCCCCCCTCCCTCCCCCCTCTTTTCTTTTAGGAGTATTCTCTCTTTGCAGATAGTGAAGGGTAGGTAACACAGGCCTTTGCCCCCGTTGTAATCCGTCGTGCCTGCTTCCCTCTCCATTTGATTGATTGTTATCCAAGCATTTACTGTTTTAGAATTGGTTCTCTTTGGTTCATTCTCTATTTACAAACAAGCACAGAGTCGCAATACTCTGTTTAGTCTTTGCAGATAGTGAAAAATCGTTAGAAACAACAAAAGGAATCAAGCAAAATCAGTAGGCCACTAATGGGATCTCTTTTTGACCTCGCTAAAATAGAAACATTAGGAACAACCCCTCATGAGAAATATGAAACTAGTGAGAGGAACTGAGCTCGACGCCATGATGGCTGCAAGCCAGCTCGGCTCCGCCGCCCACCCCGCCCAAAACAACGACAAACCCTATGCAAATATAAATATATACAACACACCAGCAAAGTAACAGGGTAAAACGTTTTATTAAATAACTATTTACATGGCAGCCTGCTGCAACATCGATCCAAATGCATGCCGCCGTTCCCGGGATTTCTCCCCGACTACTCTGCTGCCTACGAGATGGAGAGGCCGGGGCGTTGACTAGGCGGGGCCTCCGGCCGCAACCACAGCGTCAACGATCGCTGCTAACAGCCACTGATCTGAAGAACCGCTGCCTGCGATGCTTCCCTGAGCCGCTTGACGGAGGCCCCCGAGGGGCAGTGTGGTAGCGCGGACTCAGAGGGGGCGCTTGACTCCTGCCCCCTCCCCAAGTCTTGTTGCCCTGGTGTGGCCTGAGATCACCCCCGACATAGGCGGTCGGCTCCCGGGGTCAGGCGGAACTTGATGCCTTTTGGTGACTCTTCCATTCTGGACCTTGTCCCACAATCCGTTTGACCTGAAGACACGTCCTGCGGTGCCCTGGTCCAACCATCACATATACCTGCGCCAGGACACGGCGTGGGGTGCACTGGAAGGGAGAGGCGGCGCGAACGAGCCTCCCCCCACCTCCCCAGGTGGAGGTTTCTCAGCTACACCCCAGCGCTTCACTCGGCCACCTGACTTGCGCCCGCTCCTGCGGCACAGGGCCTCGCTCAGCCAGCTGAATTGTGCCTGCTCTTGTTATTGCAGCGTCTCACCCGCCATCCGGATGAATTACACCCACTCATGCAGTACAGCGACAGGCGACTGCCACGGAGCTCAGGAAATGGCGGTCGGCTCCACAGACTTGGGCCTGGCCTGCAAGGATGGCTCTGGGCAACCCTGGAACTCGGACGCTTGACGGCGTGGGGTGCACTGGAAGGGAGAGGCGGCACGAACGAGCCTCCCCCACCTCCCCAGGTGGAGGTCTCTCAGCTACACCCCAGCGCTTCACTCAGCCACCTGAGTTGCGCCCGCTCCTGCGGCATAGGGCCTCGCTCGGCCAGCTGAATTGCGGCTGCTCTTGTTATTACAGCGTCTCACCCGCCATCCGGATGAATTGCACCCACTCTTGCAGTACAGCGAGAGGCGGCTGCCACGGAGCTCAGGAAATGGCGGTCGGCTCCACAGACTTGGGCCTGGCCTGCAAGGATGGCTCTGGGCAACCCTGGAACTCGGACGCTTGACTGCTAGGGCATGGGCCCCATTCCCAAAAGCGTCCCCTCAGCCTTGAAGATTCTACAAGAGTCACGGGGCACCCGACTCCCGCAGACTTCCGGTGGGGAGCGACTGCCATGATTGCTCGCGGAATGGGCACGACGTAGCCACGGAATGCTCTCATGCTGATGCCAGCTTCAGTCTGAAACATCCAGAAACACTGTAGACTACCAATTCGATCAGTTCCGGTGGAGCCCCAACGTGACCCGGTAGAGAAGAACTTGCGCTCCCCTCTTTGACTGATGGTTCTTGTTGCCTGTCCCTTCTGTCATATGACGCGCCGCGTTAGCGCACCCGGAAGTGCTCCGGTGCGCGAGGCGCGAAAAGCAGCTACCCGGAAGCGATCCGGGGCGCGGCGCAGAGTGCGTAACGTATGCATAACAGGTCATGTGACTTGTTAATAAAACTTTTCATTGGTTCATTTCACTTTTGGGTTCCTAATGATGTAAGGCTAGGTCATGTGACCTAAAAATAACACTTTTCATTGGTTCGGACTGGGAGGGGGCGCTTAGCTCCTGCCCCCTCCCCAAGTCTCTCTCGGCCAGCTGAGTTGCGCCTGCTCTTGCTATTACAGCATCTCACCCGCCATCCGGCTAAATTTCACCCACTCTTGCGATACAGTGACTCTTCCATTCTGGACCTTGTCCCACAATCCGTTTGACCTGAAGACACGTCCTGCGGTGCCCTCGCAATGCGGCCTGGTCCCTGAATGTGTGCAGGGGGACGGTATTTCTCGCTCGGCCAGCAGAGTTGCGCCCACTCTTGCGGCCTACGACATGGAGAGGCCGGGGCGTTGACTAGGCGGGGCCTCCGGCCGCAACCACAGCGCCAACGATCGCTGCTAAAGGAGGGGAGCCTTGCCGGTGAGAGCCACTGATCTGAAGAACGGCTGCCTGCGGTGCCTCCCTGAACCGCTTGACGGAGGCCCCCCAGGGGCGGTGTGGTGGCGCGGACGGGGAGGGGGCGCTTAGCTCCTGCCTCCTCCCCAAGTCTCTCTCGGCCAGCTGAGTTGCGATTACTCTTGCGGCCTACGACATGGAGAGGCCGGGGCGTTGACTAGGCGGGGTCTCCGGCCGCAACCACAGCGCCAACGATTGCTGCTAAAGGAGGGGAGCCTTGCCGGTGAGAGCCACTGATCTGAAGAACGGCTGCCTGCGGTACCTCCCTGAACCGCTTGACGGAGGCCCCCCAGGGGCGGTGTGGTGGCGCGGACTGGGAGGGGGCGCTTGGCTCCTGCCCCCTCCCCAAGTCTCTCTCGGCCAGCTGAGTTGCGCCTGCTCTTGCTATTAAAGCGTCTCACCCGCCATCCGGCTAAATTTCACCCACTCTTGCGATACAGCGACTCTTCCATTCTGGACCTTGTCTCCCCAGAGGTACATCACCTTACACAGACATGCACTCTGATCTCCTTAGTCTCAGTCAAGCATCAATAGTAAGATTTTCATAGGTGAGTGTAAGTGGGGGCTGTTTGAGGACCTGACTGCATTGGAAAGCAATGTGATGCGGTGCCTCCCTGAACCGCTTGATGGAGGCCCCCGAGAGGCGATGTGGTGGCGCGGACTGGGAGGGGGCGCTTGGCTCCTGCCCCCTCCCCAAGTCTTGTTGCCCTGGTGTGGCCTGAGATCGCCCCGACATAGGCGGCCGGCTCCCGGGGTCCGGCAGAACTTTTTGCCTTTTGGTGACTCTTCCATTCTGGACCTTGTCCCACAATCCGTTTGACCTGAAGACACGTCCTGCGGCCTGGTCCCTGAATGTGTGCAAGGGGACGGTATTGATTGGATCAAGATGGCGGCTTCACACAAAGCTGACTCACGTGTTGCTGCTGATGCTATGCAAACAAAAACTGGTTTTCAGTTTGTACATTCTTCAGGATTTTTCCATCCAAGGCTGGTTGAGACTTTGTAGAACGATGGCTTCAGATTTTCAACATACTACTCTTCAACATTCTTCATAAATGTAACAATGTGAGACTCACTAGGAGAACGGCCGTTTATCTTTCCTTTCAAAATGCTGCCAACAATATTTTCTGAATGGAAGACACCATCTTGTAGCATAAAAGGCTGCGTCAAGGGTGGTATTTCCCAGAATATCTTGTTTTCTAGTGCTCGTAATGACGAAGCCAGAACTGCCGAAAAGGATTCTGGTCCTGCCGCTACTTACTGGAGACATTGAACTATACTCTGGACCTGCCTGGCCTCGACCAAAATGGCGCCAGTATGGGAGCGACTTGCAACTCCTTATGACGTTCTAGTTACTTAGCCTTGACGTTATGGGGGATGTATGCGGTCTTTGTGCACATGGCGGGCGGGGAAGGGTACTGACTGGGAATACGGACAACCCTATTGATGTTGATTTTTCATTATTGATTATTGTATTAATAAAGCTTCGAAGTAATGTTACCCATGAAACTCGCCCATGGTGTGCGTATAGACGATTTTATTGTAACTGATCCTGTTATACTTTCAATTAAAAAATCAACCTTCACTGATCCTACAACTGTTTGTCACGTTTAGTTTTTTCAATTAAATGGCTTGCTTGTTACATACTCCTATCCCCCTGGCTTTTGAAAGACACCATCTTGTACAATAAAGGGCTGCGTCAAGGGTGGTATTGCCCAGAATGTCTTGTTTTCTAGTGCTCGTAATGACGACGCCAGAACTGCCGAAAAGGATTCTGGTCCTGCCGCTACTTACTGGAGACATTGAACTATACTCTGAACCTGCCTGGCCTCGACCAAAATGGCGCCAGTATGGGAGCGACTTGCAACTCCTTAGGACGTTCTAGTTACTTAGCCTTGATGTTATGGGGGATGTATGCGGTCTTTGTGCACATGGCGGGCGGGGAAGGGTACTGACTGGGAATACGGACAACCCTATTGATGTCGATTTTTCATTATTGATTATTGTATTAATAAAGCTTCGAAGTAATGTTACCCATGATACTCGCCCATGGTGTGCGTATGAAGGATTTTATTGTAACTGATCCTGTTATACTTTCAATTAAAAAATCAACCTTCACTGATCCTACAACTGCTTGTCACGTTTAGTTTTTTCAATTAAATGGCTCGCTTGTTACATACTCCTATACCCTTGGCTTTTGAAAGACACCATCTTGGACAATAAAGGGTTGCGTCAAGGGCGATACTGCCCAGAATGTCTTGTTTTCTAGTGCTCGTAATGACGAAGCCAGATCTGCCGAAAGGGATTCTGGTCCTGCCGCTACTTATTGGAGACATTGAACTATACTCTGAACCTGCCTGACCTCGACCAAAATGGCGCCAGTATGGGAGCAACTTGCAACTCCTTATGACGTTCTAGTTACTTAGCCTTGACGTTATGGGGGATGTATGCGGTCTTTGTGCACATGGCGGGCAGGGAAGGGTACTGACTGGGAATACGGACAACACTATTGATAACGCAAAAAAACGGTTTATTTATTTATTTATTTTTTGCCCCGCGGGGTCCTTTTAAAGCCTCCACATCAAACTTAGGGGGTCAGGGAGGATCTACTATGCCCCCTTATGGTCATTTCCCCCTTCGTTTTGACCTCCTCTTGTCTCTCGATCCTACCGAGAGACAAGATGGCGGCCGCTCCGGACTGTTTAGAATGTTGACAGACACCGGAGAGCCAATCAGCTTCGCTTCGCAAAGTTCCGTTACGCGAAAAGTACGCGAACCGGAGCGCTACCCGGGACGCTGTCACAGATATATATATTTCTTTGAACGTTAATTTATAAAAATCCACTGGAGCACATATATTGAGACCTAGCAAAGGCACATCGGGCTAACAGTCCCTACAATTTTGCCAAGTTTCATGCAAATCCATTCAGCCGTTCGAGCTAAAAGTGAGGCCAACCGCCCTATGGAAATTAACATGGGAAAAACGTGTTTTGGGACCCCCCTTTTTTCTCGGCCCCCCCTTGACGAACCGCCCCAAATGTTCAGGAGCTGCTCAGAAACAAAATATGCAATTTTCCTGAAAATTTCAGCCAATTCCGTCCACAAACGCCAAAGTTATTAGACATAGAATTTTCAAAAATCCCATGGAGAAAAAATCCTAACTATATATACGGTAATATATATATATATATATATATATATATATATATATATATATATATATATATATATGTAAATATATATATATATATATATATATATATATATATATATATATATATATATATATATATATATATATATATATATATATATATATATATATATATTCACTGAAAAAACCATAGGTTTCACATCAGTTATAGTTAGGAATTAGCATTTAAAAAACCTATGACATTCACTGAAAAAAACATAGGTTTCACACCAGTTATAGTTAGGAATTAGCATTTAAAAAACCTTTGAAATTCACTGAAAAAACCATAGGTTTCACACCAGTTATAGTTAGGAATTAGCATTTAAAAAACCTATTAAATTCACTGAAAAAACCATAGGTTTCACATCAGTTATTGTTAGCTGGAAATTTTACTGACATAAAACCAATGAAATTCCCACGTTATAGTTAGTTGGACTCACTATAACTTGCGCGCCTGCAATGCAATGCTGATGACGTCACATATTACATCACTCATGACATGGTCAGTGACATCACTCATGACATCACTGATGACACCATCCAGTGAATGTGTGTCTTTCTGAAAAATAAATATGTTTTATATATGTATATATAAAGGTTGATGGAAGAATTATTGTTTAAATAAGTGTGTAAATGGATTTAAAAAAAATGATTGGTTAACAGGCTTATTAAGTGTATCTTAGTGAATAAATATATTAGTGAGTAATGTTTAAAAATTTAAATATATGTATCAGTGTTTCACTTTGTGTATAAGTGTCTGCATGGGTTGGTGAGTAGCTACATGTGTGTGTACATGGGTTATTAGATGTTTTTTTAATATCAGTATGAGTGTCTGTATGGTTTGGTGGGGGTGTTACTTAGTACATAGATGCATTAATGACTGACTCACTGTTTGTATGTGTTTTGAAGACAGCATATGGGCAGGACTGTATGGGAGTATGAGTGTGTATATGTGTGTGTTAGTGAGTGAATGACTGTCTCACTAGTGTCTTTATCAGTAACGACATACGTTTTAATCTAGTATATGTGAGTATTGATGTATAGAAGTGAGTATATGTGAGAATGAGAGATTGAAAGAGTTCTTGTTTAAATAAATATGTTTTCTATAAGTGATTGTTTAAGAGAGTAAGTATGTGTAAGTTTCCTTAGAAGTAAGGTGGTAGTGTTTGTAGAGCTGAATATGCAAATAAATGGATATTCAAGTTTATTTGCATGTGTGAGTATGTGTGTGAGTAACTTTTGGATGACTGTCAGTGTGTAACAGGATGTGTAGGTGTATCAGTACATATGATGAGTGCGTATATGTATGAGTGACTATATAGAACTGTTGCTGAATTAGTGGATGTGTATATAGATGGTGGTATTACTGAATTGGTTGTTGTAACTGGTATGGGTATCTCCATTTTTTTGAAAATGTTAGTTTCTCTTTTTGAATATGTGTTTCAAGGGTTACATCACACTGAAAGGAGGTCTATCACTCTGTCACAAGGATGGTGTCATCAGTGATGCCATTAGTAATGTAATATGTGACGTCATCAGCAGTGCATTGCAGGCGCGCAAGTTATAGTGAGTCCAACTAACTATAACTTGGGAATTTCATTGGTTTTATGTCAGTAAAATTTCCAGCTAACTATAACTGGTGTGAAACCTATGGTTTTTTCTGTGAATTTAATAGGTTTTTTAAATGCTAATTCCTAACTATAACTGGTGTGAAACCTATGGTTTTTTCAGTGAATTTCAAAGGTTTTTTAAATGCTAATTCCTAACTATAACTGGTGTGAAACCTATGGTTTTTTCAGTGAATTTCATAGGTTTTTTAAATGCTAATTCGTAACTATAACTGATGTGAAACCTATGTTTTTTTCAGTGAATTTCAAAGGTTTTTTAATAGCAAATTTCTATAGCTTTGTAATGTAATATTTTTTAAAATGAATCCTATATTGTATATTTATGTACAACTATTTTTTTATGTATATTGCTCATATTTTTTAGTTTTTTAGTTTTTTGTCTTGGGGCGCTCCCGGTGCGCGTACCGGTAAGCGCAGTTTTCCGGCACGCCCTGTACGCGTACCGGGGCGCGTCCCGTTAGCGCACCCCTTAACAAAAATTAAAAAAAATAATAAAGGAGTGAGCATAAAGAGAGGGAACAGAAAGAGTGGTGTAAAGAGAAAGAGAGCTAGAGGGAGGAACACAGAGAAAGTATGCAATAGATAGTAAGACAGAAAAAAGGTGTTAGAGGAAGTAACTGAGAAAAAGAAAGACATGGGGAGTAAGTAAGGAGTGACAGAAAGGGACTGAGTGAACCAGAAAAGAAAGGAAAGTGAGGGAGTGTGGGTGAGCAGGAAGACTGAAAGAAGTTGAATGTTGTAGGAAAGTAAGGAAAAGGGAAATAAACATGGAGTATAAGAATAAGTGAGGGAAGCAGAGTAAGGAAACAGGGGTAACGTAGGGTGAGAGAAAAGTAGTAAGGTTAAAGCAAAGGATCATGACAAACTACATTTTTTTAATCACACTTACCATATAATTAATATAAACTTAATTATATTTTGTTCTACACTTTGTATCTGTGAAAGAGAGAACAAAAAATAAGTTATAATTAGTAGAATATATATTTTAAAATAAAAGAGACAGGTCAAGAGGTTAAAAACCATAAAAGTGTATAAAGAAATAAAACAAGAGTGAAGGATACAGAAAGGGAAATAAAGTAATGTAGAAGGACAAAAAGACTGAAAAAGAAATAGAAGAAAAGCAAATTACTAAGAGTAAGGCAGATAAATTCAGTGACAAAGAGGAAGGGAAGATGAGAGAAATGAAGTGAAGGTAAGTAAGATACAAAAAGAATGTGATAGAGTACGAAAAAAGAGATGAGTGAGTAAAGAGAAATTAGTAAAAGAGCAAAGGAGGAAAACACAGAAAAGGCAAATAAAGCAGAGAGACTGAAAGCTGAAAAGTGGTGCAAGGGACAGAGGGGATGCAGACAGTTGAAATGGGAATGAGGGGTTGTAAAAAAAGTTGAGTAAAAGAACGGGGATGAAACAGAGTGAGAGAAAGGCAATGTGAGTGAGTAAAGAGAGCTGAAAGAGGATGGAAAAAGGAAAGTGAGTGTGAGACAATGGGAATACAATATAAATTACACAAAACAAACTATAGAATAACTTCTACAACAAATTACATAGTTTATTTTTGCTGTTCTCAGTATATATTGAATTTCACTAAAAACAGTGAGTTCAAACTATTCATCACATGACAGCGGGGAAAAAAACACAATCTAAAAGATTGTGTTTAAAAAAACCCATATAAACTTACAAATCACATATTTACACTAATCTTTGATTCACTTACTTTTCCTTGAGGCCAAATAGTAGATCGTAAAGGTCCTTTTCTTTGCAAAATACTCTGCTGTTCTCTAAAACTTCCATTTCATCGACTTTCTATAAAAAAAACTCTAAGAACATCTGAAATATGTCTCAATTTTTTCTTTTTCTCGTTGTGTTAAGTTATGACTCTTTGCTAATTCCAACACGGCCAAATAGTGTCAGATTTATCAGCCTATTTTCAAACTCAGAAATTACCGTTTACCCGACGTTTTGAAAGAAAATCTCATACCACATTTTCACAATGTATAACTAGTCATATTTCCATCTCTGGATCACTCATGTTCAACATTTCCTATAATACTGATATCACTTACTATGAGATCCACTTACAGTACCTATATGAGAACTGGATTTTTTATATTATGTTCATCACTTTTACTCACAATATAATTTTAAATAGCAGACTAACTTTTATTAACTGCTCCTGTCTTTATAGGCCAATTACCTTTAGCTAAATTTCGGTTCTAAAAACACTAGGTAAGAATTTTTTAAGTCAAAAGGCAAACGTTGTTTGAAAGTCAAATGAGTATCATTACAGAAAGACCAACCTTTTTGACATTTTAAATAAGCTGTATGATGTCCTGATGTTGTTGAAAGACCGTCATGATAAATAATAGCTACAGTTACAAAGGTTCTTCCTGAAATTGATAACTGAGAAGCCACAAAATTTTTAATAGAAGTTGTCAATTTAGTTCCATCAGGTCTACATCGTTGGAACATTAAAATGACATACTGTCCATAAGTTTGTATAAATAATGTGGACAGCATTGGACACTTACATTGGGAAGAAACCATATTATGATCAGCTGCTTTAAGTAGATTATTAAAAGACATTGATTTGCAGTCTGGTAAAGTCAAATATATAAATCTTTCAGTGTCTATTCTAGTACTACTTGATAAACAACAATTGCCGCAGTCATGCTGCCATTGATAAGAAAGCCTAAAAAGATTTTCTACATCTACACCTTCATCTTCCAATACACCAAACATATACATTAAAAATTCCTGACAATCCTGCTGAATATTTTGTGAATTTCTTTTCTGACCTTAACATATATCTAAAAGATTTTGAATTTCGGAAACACTTTCTATTTTTCATCTATCACTGCTACATTTCTGAAACACAGAATTCAATAAACCGCAGAATCTTTGATCCCGATTTTCAACAATCTGTTCTTGTAAAGTTTTAAGAAAAAAAACAACATTAACCACTACATTAGCATAGCAGTTGACACCAGAACTGTTTTCAAATTGAAATACAACAACATATTGAACAGAATCCTTTTTCTTTCTGCTTACAATTACAGTTTCAACTACTTTTTGTCTTTTTGCTACTACCTCACTGCAATTATTCTCAGTTCTTCTTTTTCGGCCTACCACACGTTTTTCAAACAGAGGATATTGAGGCAAATGTGGAGCATACTCTCTTCTTAACCTATTGTATTCTTTAACACAATCTAGATCTGCACAAATCTTTGTCTCATCACACTCAATCAAGTACAATCCTGATAAAGTTCTGACTCATGATAATGCCACATATGCCATACCCTCTTTAAACACAGAACTTCCAATGTTCACCAAAGCACTATCCACACTTAAACCGTGAGATTTATGAATTGTCACGGCATATGCCAAACAAACCGGAAACTGTTTTCGGCGAACATATAAGTCTTTTACAAGCAAAAATCTAGCAGAACAATGACTAATTTGTTGTACTTGCTCAATACCATCAAATTTTATTTTAAAAAATTAAATTCCATCTCTATTTCTATAATTTACAAAATCAACAACATGACCCATTGCTCCATTTACCAGACCTCTTTCAACATTTGAATTCCTTCTCAAAATGATATGACAATTTAAACACACATTCAGAGTCTTTTCAAAACCAGCTGTTTTAGATATACTTTTCTCTAACGAATCCAATTTTGTTTTCAAATTTTCCGACAAAACAATTGTTGCACCCATATGCTCTATTTTATCTATTGCTTCCAGTTTCACAATCTCTTCATTTTCTAACTTTAACATTTTGTTGTTGAAGATGGAACATTCTTGCAGAGTTGGCATGAAACATATCCCAGATTTCTTCTCAGTAATTTTCTTAAAAATATTCTCAGGAAGAATGTTTTCATTTGGATACAAATTTGAAATTAATCGAGCATGTAAAGCTTCTTTCCCAAGCTCACTTACTTTTCCGAATCTTACATCTTGTAGAATATTTTTATAATCTTCATCCTTTGCCTGTCGCATATTTTGAACCAGTTCTGCATATTTAAAATTTAACCATATATTAACGTTTCCAATGCTTCCAAGGGACTTCCTGGTATCTTCATGCGTGAGCATTTTAAGCACTGGTTGTCCTTTTACTGGAGTCAACTGCAGTAGATCTCCAAAAACAATAATGTGTTTTCCTCCAAATAACACATCATACTCTGTTCTAAGAATTTCTTGCATTCTCAAATGCACAAAAGCAAGCATTAGATTTGAGACCATGCTTACTTCATCAATGATAAGAAGTTTCATTTTCTTCAGGACTGTGGAAACTTCAGAACACGCATCTCCAGATAGCTTGTTGTAATGCAATTTATTATCATGCTCAACTGGCAGCATCAGTAAACGATGTAGAGTAATCCCTTTAATGTTATGTGCTGCCAGTCCAGTTGGAGCAGTTACAACACAAGACAGCGGTGATTCAGTCCTTTTCTGCAGATAAGTTGCAATGGCTTTAATCAGAAAACTTTTTCCTGTTCCCGCTTCTCCACTTACGTACAGTTGGACAGGCTTAAATGATATACATGAACACTCTTTTTTCTCATGTCTGAATCCATGTTCAATCTGTTCTGTGACTTTGTCATATATCTTTTTCTGCTCAACGTTTAGTTGCTTTACCAAATCTTTAAAGTTAACTATATCCTCTTGAGCTTGTACCATAGCTCTTTCCACCTCATCCATGGCAGTTGCAGCTTCATTTTGAATAACTGGTCCTCCTAGTGGATCCTGACTCAATGAAGTAGAACTCTGACTATCTTGAGAACTGTCCCTAGCAATCTCTTCAGCAATTGTGGCTTCTTGCTCTATTTCTTCGTTCAACATTTGCAGATAATTTGGAAAAACAGGACATTCTATGGTATCCTTGGTTGCATTAAAAGAGTCTTCATAACAGAGAAAATCTCCAAGTAGTTCCACTTCTGTACGCCATGGCTTAAAGAGTTGCAAAAGAGCTAAATAGTAAAATTCTCTTTTGTCTGGAGATTCGCAACTCAATTTTCGATGATTAATCAAATGGCCTTTTCTCTGCTTCACTAGACATCCTTCATACCCAATGACAGCATATTTTCCATTATTGATATCTTCTGTGATGTTCCTCTTATAACAGTAGTTTTGCAGAACTTCATACAAACAAGTGTCCTCAAGGTGAGTACTTTATTTGGATAGTATGTATCCAACATGTTTGTCTTCAAAATATCTGTACTGTTTGGTTCTTTCTCCGACCAAATATTAAATTTCTTGTACAGATTTCAAAACTCGGTTTCGTGTTGCAGCAAGACCTAGACTCACCCAAATGATTGTTCTTGATTTGGCATAGAGACTTGCTGATGATAACCGATCAGAACATTCATATGCTCCAATTTCTCAATGCGACAACATCTTCAGACTGAAACTGTATCATTTTTTACTTATACTCTTTTCATGTGAAATGTCTTCCCACATTTCCTTCAGTTCAGTCTTTTCTATTTTTGTGATGTAAGACGTCACATATCGAGCCGCAGCAATAGAGTTGTCAGCAACAAACTGAATATCCATGTTAGCATTCCACATGGATAAAATCACTGGGTTGTAGTCGTTGATGTACTTGGACTCTTCGTTTCTTTTTAGATTGTATGTATTATTTGGTGATTTCCTTGTCACAGTATGTCGCAGAGAAGACTATTTACTCTTCCTTTAGAAATCACTGGTCGTGGAAACACGAAACGACATTTCGTGTAGAACTTCTCCTTGTTTTTAAATTTTCGACGACAGTACTTTCCACAATGATGGGATTGAAAACGTAAAACTTGTTGCCTTAAACTGTTTCCTTCAGAAGTTTTTGGAATAGCACATGTTGAATATTCTTCAATGAAACTCATCACTGTGTCATCCGAATCAGTTCCAAATTTGGGGGCATCTTTAATCCATAACAACATATGTATGTGAGGAGCACCTCTCGCTTGATACTCCTTCCTCCAAAAGAAATCCATAACCTCTCAAAGGGGGAGGATTTTTTTTGTTGGTAATAAAAGACATCATAGCTTCAAATCTATGATTAAAATATCTGCAAGCATTCACTGGATCCAAAGAACACAGTTCTCCAGGTGTTTTCAATTCTATATTTTGTATGTTTCCATTTGCCTCTCGTAGGAATTGAAGTAAGTCGTCCCATGCATACTCAGCACAGCTAAGAGTGAGGAACCATGTAGGAGTTCCTAAGTTTCTTAGCATACATTTCAATTCCCCATGACGAGGGAACCAATACTTGTTTGTTCCACGCTGACATGCCATGAGATTGATTAGCTGAGATTCCAAAATACTGTCTTGCAGATTGACTCTCTCCATAAAGTCCCTCGCCGAAACATTTTGCAGATGAGCTCCACTTTTCAATATATGATTAACTGCATAAGAAAGCCCAGACAAATCACTTTCATACAGTAGATGAAACAAATACGGAATGCATTGACGAAACCTTGGATCTTCAGCATATAATCTTAAAGTCCGGTATTCAGCTGCAGGAATTTGAACTGGTCAATCGTCATATCGTCCACCTCGACCTGTTGGAAATAACTGTGGAAAACAACGAGCTTTCAAACTTTCTTCCCATACACTAATAGGACTTCCTTTTGCTGATTTCATTTGAAACAAGTCAATTGCATTCCCCATTACTTCTTTGGAATGCAAAGGATGAACAGTATAATGTTCATATATTTCTTCACTTCTAGTCACATCAACTTTTTCAATTTGGCCAACTGAACAATCACTGTCTTCTTCTGTAGCTGTTTCCTCTGCTCCAACACTTACATCTTTGTAGTACTCATTATTTTTGACCAAATACAACGTTGCCTTTTTGACTTTCCTAACATCCACTAAATCTTGCCAGATTTTCTTACTCTTTGTCGGAACCCCATTAACTAGAATAACCAGAGGATCCTCTTCTACTCTTTCTACACCAATTGTATCAATATTTTTCTTGACATCTAGAGGCAAATAAACAACTCTTCCCTTTAATCCTTTTTGTAAATCTGTAGGAGGCAATTTCCCTATCTTAGGCTCCATGCAAAAAATAGCCTGAAAAAGATGGACACATAAAATAGATTCATAAGTATTTAAATCCATCAATTCAGAAGGAATATCTATCAACTGAAGATTATTATGAACAGCTCTAGCAGGCATTCTATTTTCATTTAATTTTTTTAAACAATAATTACAAATACGCTGATCAAACCTCAAATCAAAAGAATTCCCCACCAACAAATAACTTACAAAATCCTTCCATTCACTATTGTTTTCCAATTCACATTTTGCATATAAATCAAATAACCTAGTCTGAATCTTATAATGAGTCCGTCGACAACACACACAAGTTAAATTAGGCCTTTCACTTGATTTCACCTTAAACTTCGTAATTTCCTCATCAAACTTTTCTATACTTGAAATCTGTACATTGTCTTCCACATTACCATCCATTACTATATCCATTTCTACACTCTCCTCTTTGTTCCCAAAATAACAAAACTCAATTTCTTCACAACTAGTCTTCACATCTACTTCAGATCCATGCAAAAGAGCACTGTTTAACTGTTTAAGCTTAAGTGCTGGACTTTTTGCATAATACAACGTTCTCACTAATTTCCTCACCTTATTATGATGCACTGCTAACATCCTAAAATGATGAAAAACACTCTGACATACTTTTCTAGAAAGACAAGCCAGTGAATGCCCATGCAAACCTGTGTTTTCTCTCACTCTGCAAGGATCTAACTCTTGCAAGATCTTCATTTTCTGTTTTACACTTTTATTACTATATGTATGTAAGAAATTTAGAAGCAAATCGATTGAATCCTGTCGCACACTACAAATACTACTGCACTTCCATGTGTACACTGAACCCTTAGTTCGTCTCCCTAAAACTTCATCACCAAACACCTCTTCTGCATCTCTAGACACAGGTTTCTCTTTTTCCATCGGACAACCATCTTTCACCTCATATGCTCGACCACTGGTGTCAACTGCATGCACCAAATCATTTTCCTGAAAGTAACTCTCCTCATTAAAAAATGGTTCAGAACTTGAACTATGCATCCATTCTCCAGAAAATACTTCACAAAAATTAGTCCGATTAATTATTCTTTTCCATCTACTGTTCGATCCTAATTCTATTGATTACTAAAATAAATAATTTTTTCTTAACTTCAAAAGCCTGATCAAAAATCTTCTCTACACTTTTTTTTCTTGTAAAAAGCAGCTCTCTGTTTACCTTTCTTTTAATTTTGTAGCAAATTTAAAACTACCCTATCGCGAAATATTCGTCTACGAATGTCCATAAATTGATTTAGCCTTCTATTGCTATCCATACTCTTCTCTCCAGCTCCAGTAGTAAAAATGTTTGACAGCCTCTCCTTCCTTTTCAAATTTGCTCTCTCCTTCTGGATCTTCACATTACCGTTAATATTTTTTTTCCTCTACATATATTCCGAAAAAAAGACTTAGTTGTCTTACCAGGAGCTTTCTTTGTGTTTTTGGAAGTACTTGTTGTAGGGGATTCCTTTAATTCCGTTGCTTTTTTTGTTGTTTTCCGTATGGTATTTTTTCTTCTCCTTTGCCTTGACAGCATTTTTGCTTACTTTTATAATGTTGATTTCAATCTGTGGTAAAGAAAAAAAATAACACATTATAAACAACTATTAGCAAACAAAAAAGCAATGACAATAAGCAAACGATATAAACATTAATTTGCAACATATCTAAGTTTATACCACAGCAAATATATAACTAGGAGTAAGACAAAGAAAAACAGCTAAAGGGAGTAACACAAAGACACAGAGAGACTCAGAGGTAATGCAGGTGACATCATTGTAAAAGGTTCAAATATATTTATTTAATGAGGCAAACACTAATATTCCTTCTCAAAAATATAAAAGGCATTCATTTACCCCAAAAACGTTTTTTAAATAACATTTTAGAAACACAGCACAGGTCCTATGTACAAGCATTCCATGTCTCTAGAGAAACTTCTCAATTTTACATAATGCAATTCCCCTATGCTGAAAAACCTATTTACCAAGCATTATCCAAAAACATGACACAATCCAACCAGAAAGAAGCTCAATCTACATCCTAAACAGAGGTAATGCAGGTGACATCATTGTAAAAGGTTCAAATATATTTATTTAATGAGGCAAACACTAATAATTCCTTATCAAAAATATAAAAGGCATTCATTTACCCCAAAATCGTTTTTAAAATAACATTTTAGAAACACAGCGCAGGTCCTATGTACAAGCATTCCATGTCACTAGAGAAACTTCTCAATTTTACATAATGCAATTCCCCTATGCTGCAAAACCTATTTGCCAAGCATTATCCCAAAACATGACACAAACCAACCACAAAGAAGCTCAATCTGCATCCTAATCTGAGGTAATGCAGGTGACATCATTCTAAAACGTTCAAATATATTTATTTAATGAGGAAAACACTAATAATTCCTTCTCAAAAATATAAAAGGCATTCATTTACTCCAAAATCGTTTTTAAAATAATATTTTAGAAACACAGCACAGGTCCTATGTACAAGCATTCCATGTCACTAGAGAAACTTCTCAATTTTACAAAATGCAATTCCTCTATGCATTAAAAAGCATATTTACCAAGCATTATCAAAAAACATGACACAAAACAACATTTTGGGAGATAGAGAACAATGTCAGACACACACACCAATTTTTCTTTAACAGAGCAAAAGGTATGCATTCCACACACTGTGACCATGACTGGCACAGAAAACTTGTAATTCTACACAGATATGCCTCATTTCAACCAATCAAAACTCTTCCCTCACTATTTTCAAACCAACACCCTTCCCCCCTCAGCCCTTTCTATCTGTTACCATAGCAACTCCCTCCTTACTTAACTCTTAGGTTCAAAAGTTTATTCTACAATGTTGCAAATGAACTAAGCAAGGATGTTTGACCTAACAATACACCTGCTTATCCGATGAAATGTTTCTTTAATTGACTTTTTCTTAACCATTCAATTGCTTCTTTCACAAAACACAACCATGCACCCAAACTTTTAGTTTTCAACTATTTGAATCCACCAATCATTGCTTGTGATTCAAGAGCAGTGAAACTCCACAATTTTTTTGGGGTAAACTCCTACTTATCCAACTGCCATTTCATTCCCACACTTCATCTGACTGCACCAGAACCTTCTCTCATCATGTATTCTGTCTGGATTATTGGACATAGTTACATCCACTGGGCTCAAAGGTATGCAGCTAGCAGAAATGTTCACAACCTTGATTTAACAAATGTGGAAATCAAGTGGATTGGCCAGAGAGGATTGAGATGTCACCAATTGATACCATTGGTGAAAACCTTTTTGCATCTGCCAAACCCTGACCTCTTAATAGTGCACTTTGGAGGAAATGACGTGGGCACTTTGACTGGGGTAGGTCTGGAAATGCTATATTCCAATATATGTCAAAGACAGAAATGGAACTGGTCCAACCAATTTTGTCCACAATTTGAGAAAGCACGGAAACATGTGAATAAATCTATTTCTGCTTACATGAGAGACTATGGAATGGGTTCAATATACAATAATAACTTGCGTTTCAACATGCAAGATATCTACAGAGGAGATGGTGTGCACCTGAATTTAAGACTGTGCATTGGAACCTACTTGTAGGTACCTACATCAGCCACAGAACCCAAAAGCTCTTTTCAGAGCTACCCTACCTCTGATCACTCAAAATGATTATCTTTCTCAAACTTTTTTTTTTTGTTGGCATATATGCCCCTCCTAAACTCCCCTCAGAAAACCTAGAGGGTCAGGGGGTGTCTACTTTACCCCTTTTTACCCATTCCCAACGTTGTTTGTCCTCCATCTTGTGTCTCAATTCGACCAAAACACAAAATGGCGGACTCCCGTAGTGCTCCTGGTGCGCGTACCGGGGCGCGCACCGGTAAGCGCTCCCAAAAAAAATGTGGGAAATGAAATTACATAAAAACCACTGGACAGACTTTCACCAAATATAGAATAGACCCTACTACATACCAGTCCCTACCATTTTCCCAAATTTGGTTGATTTCCATTGAGGCATTTAGGCTGTAGCCCTGTCTAAATATCCTGAGGTAAATTACATGACAAAAACACATATGAAAGTGTTAGAATTTTCAACCAATTAAAATGTTACTTACATTTTGTACTTTTATGTGCTGACATTTGATTGGTTATGTACATCAATATATATGAAAAATGAGAGGGAAACACAGCCATTTTGACTAATACTACCTGAGGTACATTTGGAAAGGATTTTCACTCAAATATTCAATTGCTTTCACAAAGGTAAGTTGTTAATTTGTAAGGGGAACTATGTTGTGCACTTTAAGTTAATTTGGAAAAACATTTTCTGATAGTTATTTACTGTCCCTCTATTATAGTTATAGATTGAGATAAACTTCCCTGTTATAATTATGGATTGACTAAGGCTTCTCTGGTATAATTATGAATTTACTTAGGCTTTATCACATGCACTTTTAAATAGTTCTACTTCCTGCCTCAAACCATACACTGCCCAAAAATTACCTCACTGTTTAAAACTCAAAAGTACCTGTCTGAACTTAAAGCCAACAGTACCCTTACTCTACTAATATAGTTATTTTATATGCAATTTTCAGAAAGAAAATGGAAGGAGAAAAACAATCAAACATTATTTCTTTTGAAGTAAAGGTGTAAAATCTAGAAGAACAAAAAGATGAATTTGATTTCAAGGATGACTCTTTGGATCAACAGTTAATAGAATGTTTGGAACAAATGGAATCAACTACTAATAATTATGAAGAAATACCGGACAATATTATGTTACAAGTTTTATTAGATTTTGAAAAAGAATCAGAAGAATAAATTTATATTTAATAATTTTAAATTGTTTAAGACATTATTCATTTTTATATATAATTCATGAAGTAGTACCAAAAAAGATTATATTATAAAATGAGACTTATAGTATACTATGCAACTTTTTTGTGTTACATAGAAAGTTTACTCATAGTTACTTCCTTTCTCCCATTATATTATCTACAATGTGTAATATACATCTCTTTTTCATCATAAGGGAGCAGGATAAACTACCCATCAAACAATAGGCCTTCTCAGGAAGTACTTAAAGTATCTGTTTCTGCTTTCTTGACAGACTATGGTATGGATTCCATATACCACAATAACTTCTGTAACAACAAGCAAGATATCTACAAAGGAGAAGGTGTACATTAAATTTAAGGGTCAGATTTACAATCCCCTTGCGCCACCTTCGCGTCACTTTTAACATAGGAAAAGTGACGCAAAGGTGGCGCAAGGGGCTTGTAAATCTGCCCCTAAGTCTCTACATTGGAACTTACATGTAGGTACTTAAATAAAAAAAAAAAAACAACAATTTAAGGGGCAGATTTACAAGCCCCTTGCGCCACCTTTGCGTCATGTTTAACATGGCAAAAGTGACGTAAAAGTGGCGCAAGTGGCTTGTAAATCTGCCCCTAAGTCTCTACATTGATACCTACATGTAGGTACTTAAATAAAAAAATAAAAAAAATAAGAAAAAGAATTTTTTTTAAAAAACAGCTACATTTTTTTAAAACTGTCATTCTTTTTTCCCCATAGTATGCTTTCCGGTACGCTCCCCGGTGCGCGTACCGGGCGCTCCCCCCATGAAAAAAATAAATGTTGTCCCGCGGGGCCCTTTTGTAGCCCCCACATCAAACCTAGGGGGTCAAGGGCGGTCTACCCTGCCCCCTTATGGTCATTTGCCCCTTTTGTTTTTGCCACCTCTTGTGTCTCGATTTTACCGAGACACAAGATGGCGGGCGCTCCGGACTGTTTGGAATGTTGACAGACACTCGAGAGCCAATCAGCTTTCCGCGCACAAGTCGCGTAGCGCGCCCGGAGCGCTCCCCGGTGCACGTACCGGGGCGCGGCCATAGATATATATATTTTTTGGAACCTAAATTACTCAAAAACCACTGGAGCACATATCTTGAGACATAGCAAAGGCACATCGGGCTACCAGTCCCTACAATTTTGCCAAGTTTGGTGGAAATCCATTCAGCCGTTCGGGCTAAAAGTGAGTTTGACCGCCCTATGGAAATTAACATGGGGAAAACACGTTTTGGGACGCCCCTTTTATCTTGGCCCCCGCTTGACGAATATCCCCAAAAATTTCAGGGAAGGAGCGGAGCATAGTTTAGCAAATTTTAGGATATTTTCAGGCAGATTCCTCAACCGGCGCCAAAGTTATTCACAATAGAATATTGAGATTTTGCATTGAAAATAATCCTAACTATAACTACCTACTGGCGACCGCCAGTAGGTAATATATATATATATATATATATATATATATATATATCATGTCCTTCAAGATATATAACACCAAAAGGTGTCGTAAGGACTATGCTGTCCATGCACGGTCTTAATCATACATCTGTATAAAGATGTCGCCAATCACGCAACATTGTCAACCTTATACCAGAGGACAAACTGCTAGCATAACGTTGTGCCTCTGGCTCATGCATTGCCAATCAAATGATGAACATTCTGTTGTAACTTAGCTGTTGTCCACCTACAGCATTTAAGGATTCTCTACTACTTTCGTATGTATATTTGCTGAGAGCGCAACTAACTGATATTGCCAACTATCCAATGGATACCAGCTCCGGCAAAATCTGGGAATTCATCAAAAAGCATGGAGCAGCGCCCATGGAACACCTTCCCAGGGCAGAGTAATGCAATGCAGCAATTTGTGCTGCGTTGCATTACTCAAGATTTATGAAGGCACTCAGGGCCACATAAAGTGGCCAAGCGTGGCTTCATAAATCTCATATTGAATGTGTGTCACTCTTGTACCACGTTGGGTGTTGCAGGAGCGACGCAACTATACTCGCAAATATGCTCCCTAGGAGCAAGCCTTCCAATTAGTGGAGTGGCAGCCCTTCTGACTGATGACCGGGCGGCACCTGTAGCAGAATCAAAATGACACCTGTAACCACTCTCATCTCAGAGAGCTTATGCAATGTCTAGAAATTATCTCTACTCTGCCTAGATCACCAATCAGGAAGTTCTTCAGAAACTTAAACAAGCAATTGTTATGCTTAACCTGAAGAAGGCTACTGTAAGCCCAGAAATGCTTTGCAACTACCAACCAATCTAAGGCGTCTAGGATCCAAACTGGAAATCGTTGTACCAACCCAATGTGTCTGTTTGGACGTGAATATTCCCCTGCTTGGTAAATGGGTGTGTGCCCTTACCCAGAGCGACCAGACCACATGCCAAAGTGGTATCCTAAGTTCTTGTTGGTCCAGTTGTCAAGCTTGTCCACCGTGTGCTCTGAAGTCTAGGTCTGCCCATGGTGAATCTGAGATCCAGAGCCTGTTCTCTGACCTGGAGGGGTGCACCACGTGTGCACTCCTTGCTGACATGGGTCTACTGTCCTTTTTCAGGGCTGTTGATATAAAGAGGTGTGGCAGCAAACCGACTTTTAAGGATTAACAGACTGAAACAGAGGTTTTCTCTGCTGAAGGGTCGGGTGCAGCCTACTGGTCCCGTTCATGTAAAATGAGTGAAAATAGTGTGATAGAGAGGGTCGGACTGCTACTACCAGTGGGATCTACTTTGGATTGCTTACTGTGGAGCATGGCACTAGGAGGATGATGCGGCAATCACTTAGTCAAGTGGGACCTCTGCCAAATCAATGCCTTTGAGCATTCATCTCTGCTAAGTGACCGATGTGGGACAACCTAGAGCCCTGGTAGATGAACGGCAATGGAGGTAGATCTGAACAAAAGCAGTGTCGCAAGGGACAGACACTTATCAGGAGTACAATTAGATTGACTTTTAAAAATAAGTGTACTCTGGATGAGTGTTTGTCCATTGCAACGCTGTTTTACTTACATTGTCTTGTCGTTCTATACATTTCTGCCCTGAGGAAGCCTGTGATAAGGCAAAACGCACTGGCTGAGTGTAGTATTCTCATATTTTGCTGTAATGTTCCCTTTCACCTTGTTTGTATTTTCTGAAGAAGAACGATTAAAAAGATAAACACGAGTAATGGACCCATTCATCTTTTTTGTTTTTGTTGTTACATGTACAAATTTGATGTGATTACTCTGTTTTATTGCCTCTCAATAGTGTTTAAGGATATCAGCTATGACATTGTGAAAAACTGTGCTAACCCATCACAGGATATCAGCTGTGACACTTCTAAATGTGCTGTAATAAACCACTGTCTTTGCCCAGTCAGGATATCAAATCTGACACTTCTAGACTTGTAACACCCACAAGATACCAGTGACGACACTTCTATATGTACTGTAATCCACTGCTCTTGTTTTCTCCTGGAAAGTCCACAAAAAATGTAATAAACTGTTCTCATCCCTCACAGGATATGTTCTGTAACACCTCTGTACATACTGTAATAAACGTTTTTTATTTGCACAGGACAACAGCTGTGACATCTCTCTGCATAGTGTAATTAAACTGTTGTTACCCGTTATAAGATATCGCCTTTGACAGTTGTAAACATGTTTTAATAAACTGTTCATATCAATGACAGGATATCAGCTGTGACACTTCTGCACATACTGTAATAAACTATTCTAAACTCTCACAGGATATCAGCTGTGACACATCTATACGTACTATAATAATGGTTCTCACTCTTCAAAGTACATCAGCTGTGACACTTCTATACATACTGTAATACACTGTTCATACCCCTCACAGGGTATCAGCTGTGAAACTTCCATCCATACATACCGGAATAGTCAGCACTTACCCTTCACAGAATATCAGCTGTGACACTTCTATACATACTGGAATAGGCAGCACTTACCCCTCACAGGATATCAGCTGTGACACTTCTATACATCCTGGAATAGTCAGCACTTACCCTTCACAGAGTATCAGCTGTGACACTTCTATACATCCTGAAATAGGCTGCGCTTACCCTTCACAGGTCAGTGGCTTCGGCTCCTCCTCAAACGTCAGCTCTCTATAGATGTATCCTGAGTGAATAACGAAGACCCCTCCTATGATGATGTCTCCCTCTTTAGAGACAGACTCTTGTGTCCACCTGGGGAGTCTGCATATCTCCTGGAGAGTGCTCACCATAGCACAGGAAAACCACAGAAGGACCAGAGACAGAGCCAACCCAGAGGGAGCTGCAGACATTCTTCAATCCTCTATTGCTGGTTCTTCCGCGGTCAGAAGAGGGCTTTCAGCTCCGGGTCGCGGTTGATGTCATGTCCCTTTTACTACAGCTAAGGGCCCTTATGTGGTACCTTCTTCCATATGGCACAATGAGAACCAGAATTGCAAATAATCAAATGTAATATTTCTTCTAAAAGAGACAGCAGGTTACGCACCTTACCGGCTCCTCCCAGGCCTGTAGTCAGCGAGTCTGACTCAGTGTTTCATCCTTACATCTTTGTAACATTGAGTCGGACAGTCATAACTAATGATTCAGTTATAAAATACAATTTTACTGGTAGTAGGCACTTTATAAATTCAGAATTTTATGAATATTGAGTGAACTGATTTAGAATCAGTGGTTCTGGCACTTATAGCCTCCATTGACATTGTGTTGCTAGTTTTATACTCCCTGGCATGCCTTAAGAAGCGAGCAATTTAAAAATAATGAATACTTTCCAATACAAGCAATTATAGTGACATAATTATACATAGTTTCATAAAATCACTCATCCCTGGTGCTTTTTCAGGATGGTGGAAAAAAACTATATTTAAGTGTCGTTCATGACAGCAAAGGTGGGCTTGCTTAATGATACCTTTCGGCTTTTATTATATTCAGCTATCGTTTTTAAGTTATGTGTGCAACTAATTATGGATGGCAAGAAGGCTAACTGTGCAATCTCTGGAGTCTGTCATTTTCTTCATTTAAAACATTGCTTTGAAAGCCAATATTATTATTTTTTTAATTTTCTGCACTGAGCAGGTTTGCATTGCATTTTGTAATGTTTGCTTTCTTCAGCACCCTGGCTTTAATTGAATTACTATAACTGTCTATCCAACCACTGGACAAAGAAAACATCATGTCTACCATCATCAGTGCCAAGTTTCCACTGTACTTATGCTTGCTATCCTTTAAAACCCAGATCTCAGCAGCAGTTAAAAACTCCTGTGGATACTGAGGATGTTGAGAACATTTCTTACACTTCTGGCTTGGGAAGTCCAGAAAACAGAAGTCCAGGCATTAATCCTCTCCAGAGTGGACCACTCAAACATTCTGGGCCTTATTTATGAGGCCTTCCGTAATTTTTGCGCTTCTGTTGCATCACCTTTTGTGACGCATCGGCGGAGTAAAACATGCCCCCTGTTGCTCTCTATTTAGAAAGTAACGCATCTAAGGAGATGTGTCACTTTGTAAACCCTTGCGCTTCATTATCCCTACGGCAGGTGTAATGTGTGCTGGGGGTGTTCTTACGCCAGTAAGCCTCGTAGAAGTGACGCAGTGAAATCTATAAGAATTCACTGCGCCACTTCTAGGATGAAAATGTGTCAATATCTTACGCCTGCCTCACAGCAGGCATAAGACTGATGCAGGCCCTTTCAAATGGGCTTGCCATGTGTGAAAGGACAATAAGCTGGATTTGCGTCACTTTTGTGACACACTCCAGCAATGAGTCACCTTTGCGCTTACACCTCTGTACCTAGGGGTCCCTGACTTTCTAAACCAATTACTGCAAATCATTTAGAATTTGGCAATTCACCTGCTGGTTAAACTTCCGAAGCATGCCTCCATTGCCTACTACCATGACCAATTGCACTGGCTACCGGTGAAGAAAGGGTTATGTTCATAGCCCTGACGTGGTTCATGCACCTTCTGTGAGACAGGGCCCTAATACCTGTCCAAAAGAATTGTTGAATACTGTCCAGAAAGAACTCTGCGATCACAGTCCGCTCGGTTGTTGGCTATCCCCTACTCCAAGCAAAAGACATGGAGCGGCTCAGCCTGCTTATTTTGACAGCCAAAATGTAGAACAATCGCCCCCTCCCTGGAAGTCAGGGGCATATTATCAGGAAGGGCGTTAACATTATTGCCGCTTTAGCAGCAGGAAACTGCCACTAAACCGGCGATAATGGGCTTGACAATATGCCCTTCAGAATTCCCATAGAAGCCCTTGTTCTGTTGTGAACATGGGCTTCTATGGGAATTCACAAGGGCATATTATCAAGCCCATTATTGCCGCTTTAGCAGCAGTTTTCCTGCAGCTAAAGCGGCGATAATTTTAATGCTGTTCTTGATAAAAAGCCCCTCAGTCTGCAAACAACCGAAAACTATACACTGATACTTTAGTTTTGCACTGGGGAGATGCAAAAAAATGGTTTGCGCAGCTTTGTATCAAGGAGTTACTACTGAGGTGTTAACAGTTCAAACACCCATAGTTTGTGGCCCGAAGGCCAGTCTACTAACATAGCCAGACTGGCCTTCGCGTCGAGAACTAATTCTACTTGAAGCAGCTGTTAGCAAGGAGAAATGTTTTAATTTTTCCAAAACACCCACACATTGCTTGGGTGCTGAAGTGCAAAGCACAAGTTCAGTGTCAGAGCGATCCTTCTAAGTTTGTGTAGACAGAAACATTTGTGCTGGATGTGAATGCTTTTTGTACAAATACTATACTAGATAGTGCACGCTCAACTCTAAGAGGCTGTGCATCATGCAAGGCAGACTTTAAGAGCACCAGTAACGGGGAAGACAACAGCAGCAGTAACTCCAATAGCCTTAAAGCCTGCCAAAGCAGGCTGTACTGGCCAGTAAAAGTCTGCTTAAGTATTAAAGGCCTGAGCCAAATGCGAGTACCTTTAACAAGGTAGCGGGCCTTTAGTGGTCAGTATGACCCTCTATGGAGGGCTTTAGGCATGTTAGAACATTCAGTCACTAGAGGGCAGAATGTTCTAATTAGTAAAACAAAGGCATCATGGAGCCTGAGGGGGTTTAAATGTCCTCGGGCTCCGAGAGACCTTTGTTCACTGCAAAAGCTTTGAAATGAAAAAAAAAAACATTGGAATGTTGCTCTCTGGGCTTCTACCAGCCATTAGATGCCCAGAGAACTCTATTGTCTTCAATAGATCCCTCAACATTCCAGTAATCTAATAATAGATATGGCTCTAGCCAACAGATTGCTGCACTGCGTTAACAATAAATCTCAGGCAATTGTCTAAATGCCACTCTGTGCAGCAATTTAACTTAAACCTAACCAGACGAATAAAGAAATCCATACAGTCCAATGCGCTTGGTTGGTGTGGGGGAGCCTGGCTAAAAAGTTTGGAATTATAGAGAAGTACTCCCCTTTATTAAGAACCCCAGATTGGCCTTGACAATGACGTAGGTGTTGTTAAGCAAGTGCGAGAAAAATAGTCTAGCCACACTGGGAAGTGGGTTCATTGTCAAACATTTGATGTCAATGGTTGACTATCTGAGTTGTGCCCACGCCAGCCACAATGGTGGTACTAACATGCCACCACCTTAGAAACTCTTTGAAGGAACTCGACCCATCTTTTCTAAAAGAACCATATGAATGGCAGCTATTGTCCTTGGTGGTGACCAATTCTAGCCTTTCCAAACTGGTAACTTGCATGTACCCCTGCAGGTAAGTAGCTTAAGCAATGGCACTTTGCATATGAAGAGTAGATAGGCGCGTAAATTGCTGCGTTGCACTAGTCTTGGGCGTTGCTTGGGTGTTCCTCCGCAACATCCATGGAGTCCCAGATTTAACAGAAGTGGGAGATCTGGAAATGCATCAAAAACCTTCACCTCCACAGGTGAGGCGTAATGAGGAGAATATGTTTATTTTGCCTCGCCTTTTTCTCATTCTGCCGCACACATAGTAAGAGGAAAAAGGTTCAATGGGTTGTTTTTTATGTAGGACGGTGCCCCTTTCTGCACAAAACGGTCCTCCTTACAATGCAGGCACTCTTGCCCCATTGTTGAAGGGTGTCTGCATTGGCGCTAGGCAGCCAAAAGGGCGCCAGCAGAGGGAAAAAGGCAGGAATGCACCATACCGACTTAAATATGGTGCAGTCCTGCCTTTCACCTGCCATGCAGTGCAGCAAAGCGGAGCAAGGTGACTTTCTGCTCTGCTCTGCAATGCTTGGCTTGGCCATGGGACACAACCTTTAGTCTGTGGCTCGAACTAGGGTGTGCCTTTACAAGTTGTTTTAAACTAAAAACACATCTTTACAACGCGTTGATTTATCCTACAAGTCATTACCATCACTTGCCTTTCAGTCCAACACTTTCCCTACTGGAGGCTTCCCTACAGGCTGGAGGTGGAATAGTAAATGATACTGTTCCAACTCCAATGCTTTCCATAAGGCAAATCGCTTGCAGGGTAATTGAACGTGTTGTAATGATACGTTCAGGGTTCGGACCACATTGTAAAGGCATGCAGAAAAAATGCCTGTGCTGTCCCGACATATATCCCTTGGCCATAGATATGGCCCTTATTATATTACATTTAGCAATTATCACTGTTTCTCATATTATTTTCTCATCTTTGCTCTATAAAGATCATACCATCCCTGGAATAGCACATTAAATGTAATTGTATTTGTTTATACGCTTACTTAATAAAAAACATTGCATAAAACATAACACATTTTTTTAATACAATAAAATTGGATCAGTCGTGCAAATCTGCAGTCATAATGTCACAGGCAGGTAAGATGCAGCATGCTGGTATGGCACATGCTTTATAAAAGATTAAGACCAATAAATGCATCCCAAATGATATGTATACGCCTGCCACCCTTAAGTCTTTTGATATGAATGATAGCTGCTTTTAATGACGACACAAATAATTCCTTTATGTTCGTAGGACTAATCCATTGCCACATAATACATAACCGAGAAAAGGCAATTGCAATGACCATAAGTGGAGCTGCTCAGTGTTGCATCTTCTTATCAGTGACCAGCAGGACACACTTCTTATTAAGTAGCACACATGAATCTCGCTATGCACTAACAACTAACAAACATGTGCAACTCATCTACACTCTCATATCCACTCTTGAGACATGATGGGCTTGTTCATAAACTGCATTTTGTAGTATGTTTAGTAGTGCTACAATACTCCTACTAATGTATTACTAATAAATGCTATTCAGAAACCTCTTTGCAGAGCTCTCCACCTCGCCCATCTCCACCTCGCCCATCTTTTCTGTGCAGTGATCTACGCCTGACTGCGAAGCTCTTTCAAGACAGACTCCTACGTTTTTATAGTAAATGTTGGAGGGACACAGGGGAAAGAATATTTTCTACAAAACAGGAAGGGCATGACAAGTGTTAAGGAGGAGGGAAGGGAGGGTTAAGGGATGGTTTAAGGAGGGAAAAACACCCACCCACAATAGAGTAAGCCCAGTTCTACTAATGGACAAAACTTCTAAAGTTATTAAAACCAAAAAGACACCACATTTGTCGTAAATGTACTCATACTGCAGTATGTCAAGCAATATGTCTGGCCAACCACAGGATCTACAACAACTCTCCATTCACAATAATGAAGGCAGGGACTAATTTATCTTGGTGTCTGCATCAATTAAAGAGATAGACCTCTATGACCCAATCTTGCCAGGAGGTATGCACTTTTTCAAAAATATTGCAATACTAACTGCAGTGAATGCTTTCTGTGATCCCCCCTGAGAACTGTAATCAGGGATAGACTGCCCCCATGTTGTTAGGGCTTGGAGAATTCTTTCCACAGTCTTCCTTCCCCTGGCAGGAGTGTACAGCATCAGGGTCAAACTGCTTCTGGCAATCACTCCACACACCCACTTTCTGCAGGGTTGGCTGACTCCTTCCCTGTCTTAGCTCCGAGGCTGGCTTCAAGACACTCAGGTCAATGGAACTAATTCTTCCAGTAAAACAAGACTTAGGTGATGTCCCTTCAACACTGGGAATTTAGCCATCAGTTAGACACCAACTCTGGTAGCACAGTAGTCCTCTGAATACTCTGCGATGTACTCCCTTCCTTGGTCAAAGAGAACTTGGAACTGAAACAACAAGTGGGTCAGTGGCTCCCACGTTTATACAGTCAAAGCTAACCGGAGATGCAGGTTCCCTGTGTGCATTGTAAGAACTGGTTTTGTGCAGTTCTTCTTTGAAGTGTTCTTTTCAGGCTTCTCTCCTGACACAGCATTTGTGTAAAGTCATGTTCATCCCAGCAGTGTAGTCTCCAGCCTGGAGCAACCACAACAGAGACACAAAGAGGCGTGAGCTTTCTGCACCAGAGTATCAACAGCCACACTGAACAGTGATCAGGAAAGAAACAAACAGGTGGCCTCACCTACACACCTGTAGGGCCTTTTTCACCCCAATCAACAGACTGCAGTCCCATCCTTCGCCTTCACCATCTAACAAATGGCAGTGCTACGGGAAGTCTAATCAGCAGCCTCCCCATCAGCTAAAAGGCCTATTCGAATTTCTAAAGGGGCATTGTCTCCTATGTCCCTATTTGAATGTCTAAGGGTCTGATTTATATGTTGGCAACAACAATGGAGTACCCTTTCCCCCAGCCTGAAGGTCGACCTGCCTATTTAAGTGCAGACCATCAGTGTGTAGATGAATGAGACTACTCTGTCTCTGCCACCTACACACACCTCCAAAGGCCAGGCAGAGTAGGGGCCGTCAGAGGCTTGGCCGTATTCGAATGGGCAGATACGTGGCCAGTTTTCAACGCCCATAACTGCCATGAAAATCAGGAAGGTAGGGCAGTGAAAATATTTAATTTACCCCCACGGGTACCATGGGTCATACCAGTCACTACTATGAAGGAGAAGAGATGACAATGAGAAGTATTAGTAAACTATAACCTAAGTGTTGGGTGATTATATTGCTTGGCAATAATCAATGGGTGCTAGTTCCATTTTGAAACCTGATTTGTGTATAACCATGGATGTTTCACAAGATAATCCTTGATCACACAGTAATGTGGAAGGTCTGAAACTACTTCAAAATTATGCCATTACCAAACTCAGCATCATTTGGACAATGCCTTCATATTCCATATAATTTACTCCATGCACAGTCCCAGTTTGTGTACACTCTGGTAGCGTCTGCGCTAACGTGGGTGGTCAAATAGGTTTGCTGATTTTGACTTAAACAATCCAGACAGCACACTGACAATGTATGCACACATGTTAGGGTTCCTGAAGTAGCAGTGTGCCCCTGACTGGCTCATGAGAAGATAAATAATGGCACAGCTTTGAAGAAGCTGGACAGCAGGACTATCAGAGTAAAACACATGCTGACTGTACCAGAAAATCCAAAGTAAGTCAAGTGTAATGAAGACAATTGAAATTACCTCTTTTTTGGGGAAATTCACTTGTGAAAATTGTTGTCATTGAAACGATTGACCTCAGATGTCACTCATGATCATGGTTGTATTGTTACATTATGTGTAAACTACTTATTGACCCAAGTCCTGGGGAATAGGCATGTCTGTTCAATATATGGCAATGCCAGACTCCCCAGCCAGACCTTGACGCAGGCATTGGAGAGATAAATATTCACAACAGTCATTCCATGTTGAGGGGGGAGCTTGGACAGACAAGGACATGTCAATTGTGGTGGTTGTGGTAAGAGGGCCTCTTGGGATGAACACCAGTGGTATTATGAATTGGCCCTAAAAGGTAGATATTTACAAATGAAGCGGCACAATGCTCCGCAGAAAGTAGAGGTGCTGTGGTGCATTGCGCCACTAGGAGAGATTAGAAGTGCACCATGGCCCAGATTTACTAAGCTTTTGCATTGGGATAGCGTCACTGTTTTAGCGCCACTCCAATGCAACATCTACTTCAGCATTTACTAAGCAACACAAAGTGGATTTGCATGGTTTAGTACATCCAAAGGGCCCTATATATGAGGCCGTTTGTGTTGCTCTTGCACCAGGCAATGTGGTGAAAGAGCAACGTAAACCGTAAAACAGATTTCTGAAGCCATGCAAAGCCGCTATATGTGGCTCTGAGTGGCTCCAAAAACCTAGGGTAATGCAGTGCAAATCTCTGCATTGCATTACTCTGCCCTCTGAAGGAATTCCATGGGTTTTCCCACGCAACTCCCATAGATTTTGACATATTCCCAGATTTACAAGGACTTGTACACCTGGGGATACGCCAACATCTTATACCTTCCCTGGGCGCGTAACAAGGAGAAATATCACTATTTTTCCTAATTTCTTCCTCTTTCTATTTGTGCTACTTTCTGCAGCACACATAGAGAGGACTATGCCTTCCAGGATTCTTTTTGTGCAGGAAGGTGTCCTGACTCTCACTTGTCACACATGCACCTCTGCTGATTTGTGAACCTTTTGATGTAGTGCCGGTGATGCTTACTATCATGAACAGCCCTCCCTATGGGCTCACAATCATTCATTTTCACAAAAATCTGGATCCAGAATACTGCACTTTTTAGCAAGTTTGGAGCTGTCAATACATTTGTCTTCATTTTTGTTTGCTTCACTTATTAGTGTTTCAGCTCATCAGTAAAGTTTTATTCCCTCTTCCTCCACTCAGCGTTATCAACCAATCAATCAATCAAAGAATGTATAAAGTGCACTACATACCCGCAAGAGTTTCAAGGCGCTGGGGGGGGGGGAGGTGGCTACAGCTAATGATCGAAGAGCCAGGTCTTGAGTCGTCTCTTGACGGTCTGTGGGTCTTCTGTCTGCCGTAGGAGGAGGTGGAAGGAGTTCCATGTCTAAGCGGCGTGGTGGGAGAAGGACCTGCCCCCAGAGTTGGTTCTGTGGATGCGTGGGACGGCAGCCAGTGAGAGGTCGGAGGAGCGGAGTTTCCTGTTGGGTACGTAGAATGATAGTCGGTTGTTGAGGTATTCTGGCCGGTGTTGTGGAGTGCCTTGTGAGCGTGGGTCAGGAGTTTGATGGTGATTCTTCTGTCGACGGGGAGCCAGTGCAGGTCTCATGACACCCAGTGGTCTCCTCCTGCCCTTGTTTCCCTGAACCCTCCAATTCTGGGGTGTCCGAGGATTTTGTAGTGAATTAATGTCTGCTCACAGTTTCCTCCTTGCACCTGTGTGCTATGTGTCAGCTCTACTTATCATTATCAGACATGACGCCCACACTATCTACTTAGCATCCACAATACCAATTTTATCATTAAATATTATGTGCTGTGCAATTTTTCCTAGCGCTGTGCAGTGTATCCTTGATTGCACAATGAAGCCCTGCTATTTACCAGCATATCATGGCCTAAATATTGTCTGACAAAACCACGCTCTGAAATATTGGTTACAGAAATCTCTCCCCTTTGAAGTTAGCAATAGAAAATGCACACCAAATTCAGTAATATATTTGTAAACCTCATTTAGGACATGGGATTTGAATCTCACAATATTTTTGTTGTCAATATTCTGATATTGTATCGTGCTCAATGGATAGTTGGGTGGAAGTGGCGAGTTTCCACTATTGATAGACATTCTAGACATCTGGAGACCATTGTGTGACCTCTTCTGTCCTGTGATGGACTCCAGCCTCTGGGCAATGCCCTGGTATCTGGTGCACCTCTGTACACGCCTAATGGAGGTGTCTGCAGCCTCCGATGCTGCCTCTTCAAACACCTCTGTAGCTCACCTTACTGCTCCATCGAGGTCCACAGCTCTCCACTATTCAACAATGATCGCTCTTTAGAGGATTTCTTTGCCAGTGGAGAGAAGTTATCATCAAGCCAACATGTCGGGGACCCAAGGCCAGGTTCTACCCATTACAGACCATTTGAACAGGTGTCAGTTGTTATCACAATCGATTTACAAAAGGGGGTGGTGATGAACAGAGTGTCTGAATTGAGCAGACCACTCTTACCCAGCCCAAAGATCAGGGCTTGATCCATCACCGTTATTTATCTCACTGCCCCATCCCAGCTCAGAACCTGGCCATAAGCAAATCAGTCTGTCCCTGGCCCAGTGCATCATGGGAACAGGGCAGACTAAACTACCAAGCCAATTCTTTACCAGAAAGGAGACAAGCTACGGGGACCGGTTTCTGGCATTTCAGCCTCTTCGGCCCGGCTTGCTTGAATCCTGATGGAGCAGTGAGAAAGGGACTCATGTCTGAGTATACCCTGCCACACCTATAGTGGCCAAAATCGATTTACAAAAGGGGGTGGTGATGAACAGAGTGTCTGAATTGAGCAGACCACTCTTACCCAGTCCAAAGATCAGGGCTTGATCCATCACCGTTATTTATCTCACTGCCCCATCCCAGCTCAGAACCTGGCCATATGCAAATCAGTCTGTCCCTGGCCCAGTGCATCATGGGAACAGGGCAGACTAAACTACCAAGCCAATTCTTTACCAGAAAGGAGACAAGCTACCGGGGACCGGTTTCTGGCATTTCAGCCTCTTCGGCCCGGCTTGCTTGAATCCTGATGGAGCAGTGAGAAAGGGACTCATGTCTGAGTATACCCTGCCACACCTATAGTGGCCAAAATCGATTTACAAAAGGGGGTGGTGATGAACAGAGTGTCTGAATTGAGCAGACCACTCTTACCCAGTCCAAAGATCAGGGCTTGATCCATCACCGTTATTTATCTCACTGCCCCATCCCAGCTCAGAACCTGGCCATATGCAAATCAGTCTGTCCCTGGCCCAGTGCATCATGGGAACAGGGCAGACTAAACTACCAAGCCAATTCTTTACCAGAAAGGAGACAAGCTACCGGGGACCGGTTTCTGGCATTTCAGCCTCTTCGGCCCGGCTTGCTTGAATCCTGATGGAGCAGTGAGAAAGGGACTCATGTCTGAGTATACCCTGCCACACCTATAGTGGCCAAAATCGATTTACAAAAGGGGGTGGTGATGAACAGAGTGTCTGAATTGAGCAGACCACTCTTACCCAGTCCAAAGATCAGGGCTTGATCCATCACCGTTATTTATCTCACTGCCCCATCCCAGCTCAGAACCTGGCCATATGCAAATCAGTCTGTCCCTGGCCCAGTGCATCATGGGAACAGGGCAGACTAAACTACCAAGCCAATTCTTTACCAGAAAGGAGACAAGCTACCGGGGACCGGTTTCTGGCATTTCAGCCTCTTCGGCCCGGCTTGCTTGAATCCTGATGGAGCAGTGAGAAAGGGACTCATGTCTGAGAATACCCTGCCACACCTATAGTGGCCAAAATCGATTTACAAAAGGGGGTGGTGATGAACAGAGTGTCTGAATTGAGCAGACCACTCTTATCCAGTCCAAAGATCAGGGCTTGATCCATCACCGTTATTTATCTCATTGCCCCATCCCAGCTCAGAACCTGGCCATATGCAAATCAGTCTGTCCCTGGCCCAGTGCATCATGGGAACAGGGCAGACTAAACTACCAAGCCAATTCTTTACCAGAAAGGAGACAAGCTACCGGGGACCGGTTTCTGGCATTTCAGCCTCTTCGGCCCGGCTTGCTTGAATCCTGATGGAGCAGTGAGAAAGGGACTCATGTCTGAGTATACCCTGCCACACCTATAGTGGCCAAAATCGATTTACAAAAGGGGGTGGTGATGAACAGAGTGTCTGAATTGAGCAGACCACTCTTACCCAGTCCAAAGATCAGGGCTTGATCCATCACCGTTATTTATCTCACTGCCCCATCCCAGCTCAGAACCTGGCCATATGCAAATCAGTCTGTCCCTGGCCCAGTGCATCATGGGAACAGGGCAGACTAAACTACCAAGCCAATTCTTTACCAGAAAGGAGACAAGCTACCGGGGACCGGTTTCTGGCATTTCAGCCTCTTCGGCCCGGCTTGCTTGAATCCTGATGGAGCAGTGAGAAAGGGACTCATGTCTGAGTATACCCTGCCACACCTATAGTGGCCAAAATCGATTTACAAAAGGGGGTGGTGATGAACAGAGTGTCTGAATTGAGCAGACCACTCTTACCCAGTCCAAAGATCAGGGCTTGATCCATCACCGTTATTTATCTCACTGCCCCATCCCAGCTCAGAACCTGGCCATATGCAAATCAGTCTGTCCCTGGCCCAGTGCATCATGGGAACAGGGCAGACTAAACTACCAAGCCAATTCTTTACCAGAAAGGAGACAAGCTACCGGGGACCGGTTTCTGGCATTTCAGCCTCTTCGGCCCGGCTTGCTTGAATCCTGATGGAGCAGTGAGAAAGGGACTCATGTCTGAGTATACCCTGCCACACCTATAGTGGCCAAAATCGATTTACAAAAGGGGGTGGTGATGAACAGAGTGTCTGAATTGAGCAGACCACTCTTACCCAGTCCAAAGATCAGGGCTTGATCCATCACCGTTATTTATCTCACTGCCCCATCCCAGCTCAGAACCTGGCCATATGCAAATCAGTCTGTCCCTGGCCCAGTGCATCATGGGAACAGGGCAGACTAAACTACCAAGCCAATTCTTTACCAGAAAGGAGACAAGCTACCGGGGACCGGTTTCTGGCATTTCAGCCTCTTCGGCCCGGCTTGCTTGAATCCTGATGGAGCAGTGAGAAAGGGACTCATGTCTGAGTATACCCTGCCACACCTATAGTGGCCAAAATCGATTTACAAAAGGGGGTGGTGATGAACAGAGTGTCTGAATTGAGCAGACCACTCTTACCCAGTCCAAAGATCAGGGCTTGATCCATCACCGTTATTTATCTCACTGCCCCATCCCAGCTCAGAACCTGGCCATATGCAAATCAGTCTGTCCCTGGCCCAGTGCATCATGGGAACAGGGCAGACTAAACTACCAAGCCAATTCTTTACCAGAAAGGAGACAAGCTACCGGGGACCGGTTTTTGGCATTTCAGCCTCTTCGGCCCGGCTTGCTTGAATCCTGATGGAGCAGTGAGAAAGGGACTCATGTCTGAGTATACCCTGCCACACCTATAGTGGCCAAAATCGATTTACAAAAGGGGGTGGTGATGAACAGAGTGTCTGAATTGAGCAGACCACTCTTACCCAGTCCAAAGATCAGGGCTTGATCCATCACCGTTATTTATCTCACTGCCCCATCCCAGCTCAGAACCTGGCCATATGCAAATCAGTCTGTCCCTGGCCCAGTGCATCATGGGAACAGGGCAGACTAAACTACCAAGCCAATTCTTTACCAGAAAGGAGACAAGCTACCGGGGACCGGTTTCTGGCATTTCAGCCTCTTCGGCCCGGCTTGCTTGAATCCTGATGGAGCAGTGAGAAAGGGACTCATGTCTGAGTATACCCTGCCACACCTATAGTGGCCAAAATCGATTTACAAAAGGGGGTGGTGATGAACAGAGTGTCTGAATTGAGCAGACCACTCTTACCCAGTCCAAAGATCAGGGCTTGATCCATCACCGTTATTTATCTCACTGCCCCATCCCAGCTCAGAACCTGGCCATATGCAAATCAGTCTGTCCCTGGCCCAGTGCATCATGGGAACAGGGCAGACTAAACTACCAAGCCAATTCTTTACCAGAAAGGAGACAAGCTACCGGGGACCGGTTTCTGGCATTTCAGCCTCTTCGGCCCGGCTTGCTTGAATCCTGATGGAGCAGTGAGAAAGGGACTCATGCCTGAGTATACCCTGCCACACCTATAGTGGCCAAAATCGATTTACAAAAGGGGGTGGTGATGAACAGAGTGTCTGAATTGAGCAGACCACTCTTACCCAGTCCAAAGATCAGGGCTTGATCCATCACCGTTATTTATCTCACTGCCCCATCCCAGCTCAGAACCTGGCCATATGCAAATCAGTCTGTCCCTGGCCCAGTGCATCATGGGAACAGGGCAGACTAAACTACCAAGCCAATTCTTTACCAGAAAGGAGACAAGCTACCGGGGACCGGTTTCTGGCATTTCAGCCTCTTCGGCCCGGCTTGCTTGAATCCTGATGGAGCAGTGAGAAAGGGACTCATGTCTGAGTATACCCTGCCACACCTATAGTGGCCAAAATCGATTTACAAAAGGGGGTGGTGATGAACAGAGTGTCTGAATTGAGCAGACCACTCTTACCCAGTCCAAAGATCAGGGCTTGATCCATCGCCGTTATTTATCTCACTGCCCCATCCCAGCTCAGAACCTGGCCATATGCAAATCAGTCTGTCCCTGGCCCAGTGCATCATGGGAACAGGGCAGACTAAACTACCAAGCCAATTCTTTACCAGAAAGGAGACAAGCTACCGGGGACCAGTTTCTGGCATTTCAGCCTCTTCGGCCCGGCTTGCTTGAATCCTGATGGAGCAGTGAGAAAGGGACTCATGTCTGAGTATACCCTGCCACACCTATAGTGGCCAAAATCGATTTACAAAAGGGGGTGGTGATGAACAGAGTGTCTGAATTGAGCAGACCACTCTTACCCAGTCCAAAGATCAGGGCTTGATCCATCACCGTTATTTATCTCACTGCCCCATCCCAGCTCAGAACCTGGCCATATGCAAATCAGTCTGTCCCTGGCCCAGTGCATCATGGGAACAGGGCAGACTAAACTACCAAGCCAATTCTTTACCAGAAAGGAGACAAGCTACCGGGGACCGGTTTCTGGCATTTCAGCCTCTTCGGCCCGGCTTGCTCATTGCACCATCAGGATTCAAGCAAACCGGGCCGAAGACCGGGCCGAAGACGGCTGTAATGCCAGAAACCGGTCCCCGGGAGCTTGTTTCCTTCCCAGTCTAAGAATTGGCTCTTGTAGTTTGGTTTGCCCTGTTCCCATCATGCACTAGGACAGGAACAGACTAATTTGCATACAGCCAGGTTCTGAAACTGGGATGGTGCAGTGAGCTAAAAAACGGTGTTGGATCTAGCCCTGATCTCTTGACTGGGTGAGAGCTTTCTGTTTAATTCAGAGACTCTGTCCCTCACCACCCCTTGTTGTAAATATTTTTGTCCACCCTAAGCGTGGAAGGGTATTCTCAGATGTGAGACCCTTGCTCATTGCACCATCAGGATTCAAGCAAACCGGGCCGAAGACGGCTGTAATGCCAGAAACCGGTCCCCGGGAGCTTGTTTCCTTCCCAGTCTAAGAATTGGCTTTTGTAGTTTGGTTTGCCCTGTTCCCATCATGCACTGGGACAGGAACAGACTAATTTGCATACAGCCAGGTTCTGAAACTGGGATGGTGCAGTGAGCTAAAAAACGGTGTTGGATCTAGCCCTGATCTCTTGACTGGGTGAGAGCTTTCTGTTTAATTCAGAGACTCTGTCCCTCACCACCCCTTGTTGTAATATTTTTGTCCACCCTAAGCGTGGAAGGGTATTCTCAGATGTGAGACCCTTGCTCATTGCACCATCAGGATTCAAGCAAACCGGGCCGAAGACGGCTGTAATGCCAGAAACCGGTCCCCGGGAGCTTGTTTCCTTCCCAGTCTAAGAATTGGCTTTTGTAGTTTGGTTTGCCCTGTTCCCATCATGCACTGGGACAGGAACAGACTAATTTGCATACAGCCAGGTTCTGAAACTGGGATGGTGCAGTGAGCTAAAAAACGGTGTTGGATCTAGCCCTGATCTCTTGACTGGGTGAGAGCTTTCTGTTTAATTCAGAGACTCTGTCCCTCACCACCCCTTGTTGTAAATATTTTTGTCCACCCTAAGCGTGGAAGGGTATTCTCAGATGTGAGACCCTTGCTCATTGCACCATCAGGATTCAAGCAAACCGGGCCGAAGACGGCTGTAATGCCAGAAACCGGTCCCCGGGAGCTTGTTTCCTTCCCAGTCTGAGAATTGGCTTTTGTAGTTTGGTTTGCCCTGTTCCCATCATGCACTGGGACAGGAACAGACTAATTTGCATACAGCCAGGTTCTGAAACTGGGATGGTGCAGTGAGCTAAAAAACGGTGTTGGATCTAGCCCTGATCTCTTGACTGGGTGAGAGCTTTCTGTTTAATTCAGAGACTCTGTCCCTCACCACCCCTTGTTGTAAATATTTTTGTCCACCCTAAGCGTGGAAGGGTATTCTCAGATGTGAGACCCTTGCTCATTGCACCATCAGGATTCAAGCAAACCGGGCCGAAGACGGCTGTAATGCCAGAAACCGGTCCCCGGGAGCTTGTTTCCTTCCCAGTCTAAGAATTGGCTTTTGTAGTTTGGTTTGCCCTGTTCCCATCATGCACTGGGACAGGAACAGACTAATTTGCATACAGCCAGGTTCTGAAACTGGGATGGTGCAGTGAGCTAAAAAACGGTGTTGGATCTAGCCCTGATCTCTTGACTGGGTGAGAGCTTTCTGTTTAATTCAGAGACTCTGTCCCTCACCACCCCTTGTTGTAAATATTTTTGTCCACCCTAAGCGTGGAAGGGTATTCTCAGATGTGAGACCCTTGCTCATTGCACCATCAGGATTCAAGCAAACCGGGCCGAAGACGGCTGTAATGCCAGAATCCGGTCCCCGGGAGCTTGTTTCCTTCCCAGTCTAAGAATTGGCTTTTGTAGTTTGGTTTGCCCTGTTCCCATCATGCACTGGGACAGGAACAGACTAATTTGCATACAGCCAGGTTCTGAAACTGGGATGGTGCAGTGAGCTAAAAAACGGTGTTGGATCTAGCCCTGATCTCTTGACTGGGTGAGAGCTTTCTGTTTAATTCAGAGACTCTGTCCCTCACCACCCCTTGTTGTAAATATTTTTGTCCACCCTAAGCGTGGAAGGGTATTCTCAGATGTGAGACCCTTGCTCATTGCACCATCAGGATTCAAGCAAACCGGGCCGAAGACGGCTGTAATGCCAGAAACCGGTCCCCGGGAGCTTGTTTCCTTCCCAGTCTAAGAATTGGCTTTTGTAGTTTGGTTTGCCCTGTTCCCATCATGCACTGGGACAGGAACAGACTAATTTGCATACAGCCAGGTTCTGAAACTGGGATGGTGCAGTGAGCTAAAAAACGGTGTTGGATCTAGCCCTGATCTCTTGACTGGGTGAGAGCTTTCTGTTTAATTCAGAGACTCTGTCCCTCACCACCCCTTGTTGTAAATAGTTGTTATCACAATGGCAAAGAAAACTTGAACAGTCCAAATTTAACAGAGGTTTTCCACAAGGCAAGCAGGTACCAAATCAATTCAGCAAGAGTCTGATTTTAATGAAGAAACTCTGTGCTGTTAAATAAGACATGGGAGCATATCCAAAATCTTAGCGAACAACCCCGAATTACTTTGGGGGTTGGGGTAAAACTACATTAGTTTTAAATAGTTTAACTTGTCTTTGCCTTTGTGATGGTGTTGTGCTAAGCCATAGATAATGTGAAGAGATACAAACTTGCATCTGAGCCATTTGTTATTGTGATAGGAGATATTTAAGGGCAAACGTACCCACCTGAAATATTAGGACACTGGACAATAATGAGAGAGACAGAGATTTGTCATTTCACCATGGTTCCTGAGTTTTGAAATGAAGGAGCCTTTGTGTCGATCTACAGCCCTGAAGAAGCGTGGACACCCACAAAACGTTACTGCTCTGAAGAAGTGGGGACACCCGCGAAACGTTAGATATTTTATTCTAGCTCGTGATGTCATACTCTCATAATTTGAAATAATATATTAATGAGTGTTTGCATGATTTGTTTAATTAACACAACCTAGATTAAGTTTGCACCACACATGAACACGCGGGAAACTAATTACAAGTGCTCTTGTTGCATTTGCAAGTCTGTTTTGTAACACATGATTAATATTGTCTTGTTTGTTATGTCTGTCCTATTGTCTTTGTCACTATTAATATGCAGCTGATCATTCATGGCATGTGCTTTTATATGTGCTTACATGTATGTCCTATGTTGTGTTTGTCTGTCTGTGTATCATTTAATCATCTTTTTACTCTTTCAGAAACATAAAGCTGGATTACATGAAGAATGGTAGATATTTTATGTGCTGCTTTATTTGTTTGCTTTTGCTAAATGTCTTTTATTAGTGGGTTAATTAATAATTAGCAAGGGCTGGGTGGCACAGAAGGGTTTGTTTTACCTGAATTAATTATTCTTTTGTGTTTGTTTAAATAATAGTTTTTCTGGAAAGTGACGCAAGTTAAAAGTGGCGCAGTGGCGCAATCAGAAGTGGCACAGAAAAGGCCTGCTGTTGTTGAAAGCCACATGAGAAACCCATATTTTGAAGTGGATGATAAACTTTTATTCTGAAATCACTAGAAAATGAACTGCTAAAGTCAACTCTGTGGAGTGGGTTTGGATGTGCCACGGAAAGCTCAGAACGGTCAGGCTCAAGGTTGAAAGGAAGAGACGTGACAAGATTTTGTATTGCTTGAACATTTTTGCTACAAAATGTAGCAGACTAAGGAACTGTCGCCAGGATTCTGTGCATGAACAATGGCTATATGTAAAACCTGGTCTCGTGGTGGAAGATGTCACAGTTTACTGTGGCGTGAGGTGATTCAGCCAATGGAGAGTCAGAATTCAGCTGTTGGAATGTGAAAAATAGTTAGCTCAGCTTCATTTAGGGTATAAGAATAGGCTTTAGCTGCAAACTTTTGGCTTACGCTCTTGATTCCAGAAGGACGTGTTCTGCTGTCCGATGATTACACGTAAGGAAATGTAACCTTTTAAGACTTTGTTTCCAAAGGTGGAAAGGATTCAATTTAGCTGAATAAAGAAAGGGTAAAGGATACAGAATTAGTAAGATGTAAGACTCAATACTAATTATGAGATAGATGAAATTAGAGCTTAAATACTAATCTAGAGTAAGCCTGAAACATGTTCAATAGATAAAAATTTTAATAAAAATTTTTGGGTGTTGTTTGGTGATTTTGAAATCACCAGATGAGGGAGTTGATAGAGCGAGCTTTAGAAAATATTTTATTCTAGCTCGTGATGTCATACTCTCATAATTTGAAATAATATATTAATGAGTGTTTGCATGATTTGTTTAATTAACACAACCTAAATTAAGTTTGCACCACACATGAACACGCGGGAAACTAATTACATGTGCTCTTGTTGCATTTGCAAGTCTGTTTTGTAACACATGATTAATATTGTCTTGTTAGTTATGTCTGTCCTATTGTCTTTGTCACTATTAATATGCCGCTGATCATTCATGGCATGTGCTTTTATATGTGCTTACATGTATGTCCTATGTTGTGTTTGTCTGTCTGTGTATCATTTAATCATCTTTTTACTCTTTCAGAAACATAAAGCTGGATTACATGAAGAATGGTAGATATTTTATGTGCTGCTTTATTTGTTTGCTTTTGCTAAATGTCTTTTATTAGTGGGTTAATTAATAATTAGCAAGGGCTGGGTGGTACAGAAGGGTTTGTTTTACCTGAATTAATTATTCTTTTGTGTTTGTTTAAATAATAGTTTTTCTGGAAAGTGACGCAAGTTAAAAGTGGCGCAGTGACGCAATCAGAAGTGGCGCAGAAAAGGCCTGCTGTTGTTGAAAGCCACATGAGAAACCCATATTTTGAAGTGGATGATAAACTTTTATTCTGAAATCTCTAGAAAATGAACTGCTAAAGTCAACTCTGTGGAGTGGGTTTGGATGTGCCACGGAAAGCTCAGAACGGTCAGGCTCAAGGTTGAAAGGAAGAGACGTGACAAGATTTTGTATTGCTTGAACATTTTTGCTACAAAATGTAGCAGAGTAAGGAACTGTCGCCAGGATTCTGTGCATGAACAATGGCTCTGTGTAAAACCTGGTCTCGTGGTGGAAGATGTCACAGTTTACTGTGGCATGAGGTGATTCAGCCAATTGAGAGTCAGAATTCAGCTGTTGGAATGTGAAAAATAGTTAGCTCAGCTTAATTTAGGGTATAAGAATAGGCTTTAGCTGCAAACTTTTGGCTTACGCTCTTGATTCCAGAAGGACGTGTTCTGCTGTCCGATGATTACACGTAAGGAAATGTAACCTTTTAAGACTTTGTTTCCAGGCGATGAGGGTAGAGACAGAGAGTTAGTTAGGTTTTGGAAATGCTCTTTTTCACTTATTTCTGCTAATGAATAATATTTTCTTGAATTAAGTTCTCTTTATAAATGCTGAATAAAACTTTCTTATGACATTTTCTAATGCTTGCTTAATAAAGTTCCAAACCTATGTTTTCCTGAATATGTTTGAATAAACTTTTAAAATGACAAGCTGGTCTTGTTTATTGTGAATGTCTTAAACAAACATATTTGATCTGTTCACCTCATGATTTCTTATGGGCCTGGTATTGATTGGTAAGTGTAAGTGTGATAGTGGATTATGACATCATTTATAAAGAATTTTAGTTGCTGCGCTTCATCAGCTGCTAACATTGAGAATTGAAGGCTGTATTAATAGGCTTATAATATTAAATTGATTTTCCCTTTTTTCTCAACATTGTACTGGAAGCATAAGATGTTACATTTTGTTAGCTGAATTTTATTGAAAAAACTATATATGAAGATAAATGATATTTTATGAAATATTGATTTGCAGATGGTTTTGGCACCTAGTCCAACTCTCACTGGAGGTTGTCTGTTACCGTCAACTTTCGCTTCTTAACCTGAATTGTAAAGTTCCAGGGAAGATCCTTCACAAAAGAAGATCTCAAAGCTCAGGCCACAGATTTTCTTGATTGCAAGTTTGTACCTTGGGTTTGCAGTTGATGCTTGAGGGGCTGAGCCAGTATGAGCCATATTCTGGCATACAGGTAAATGTATATAAGTCATGCTTCTCCCTGTTGACTGAGTGAGATGCCAGTAGACTGACCACATCATTGATTGAGGGATAACTGGCAGACCACACTATGGTAAAATATCTAGGTTTATGGGTTTATAGGGACCACCAAGACAGAGTGCAGGGCAATCTTTGCCTCAATGACTTCCGCAGTAAGCCTCTGTTGGGGATGGGCTGGGAGGCTTTGTCAGGAATTCCCTCCCCCCTGATGCCCGCTAAACCACAGCGCGAGCTATTGCAGGAACAGTGAATTCGGCAGGCGGGTGTACTACAAGTACCAGCATGCCTAGCGCGGGTCAAAGCGCAGGCTGACAAATGCCCATAAAAGACGTACGCAGTAGAGGAAAGGCGTCAGATATTGAGATCCATGCCGGCCTTACTGGGAACTGGAGACCGCAGACCCGTGTCCTCTTAGAAGCTGCCGCGGACCTGATTTGAGCTAATTCGGCATTCCAGAGGTAAGATTGAGCAGCTGCTCTCTTACACCCCCGCTAGTTCGAATCCTAGCGTTCGAGTATCTGGCTAGGCATTTCTATGGGAGAAGCGGGCAGAGACGCACACCACGGAGGTATTTGCCGCATCCTCTGTTTTGGATATTGGAACCTTGTGTGTGTGGCGAAGAACAGTTACGCTCACCACGGAGCTGATTACAGGCGTTCTGTTTACTTGGCGTTAGGCATTGAAGGTAGATCGGCTGCTCCCTTAGACACCATCCGGTAATTCTCGGTTGAGTGCCAGGCTAGGCATTTCTGAGTACGTTGCCCTAACGCTAGGAGCTCCTTGAACCTTAACAGGCGCTTTATCCAGGCCACACCGACAAACCATACTAGCAACGATTCGAATGGCATTGTCGGCCGTTACTGAGCACAGTACCCTCCGTTGGGGAATACCAGGACCGATATTCATGTGGAGGACGGTTGGATTAATAGCCCTACGAGTGGAACTGGGCTGGTACGGGTATCGTTGCATTAAGCTTTATTGTTTCTTGTTCCATTGATGTTATCTCTGGTCGTGGTTACACCACGCTTCAGCAGGACTAATATTGTTCTGATTTTTGCTTTGCCTATTGTTCATCTTAACCAATAAATACCCTATTGGAAGTAAGAAGTGGTGCAGCTGTATTATTGTCTTACCGTCTACGCTCTCCCCGACCCTGAGAACATCAGGCAGATCACAGGCTTAGACCAAAATGGTGCTATTACCCTGGTTTCTGTATTCTTTCACAATTTTCCCCAGCACAGTTTTCAATAGCTTGTCTGACTGCAGACAGAATTGATTTGGGGAACACAAAGGAGAAGAGGTGTCATGGACACCTTGCATCTCCCGCTGTATGGGGGAGAACTGGTAGTTGGCCTCCCAGCTCCAAGGTGAGACAGGATGGCTCAGCGCCGGCTCCTCCTTTCAACATGTTTACTGGAAGGGTGAACTGGTGGAGAGTATGCTTTAGATGAGTGTTGCACTGCTAACTAAGCCTGTATCACTTGTATTGCAGGTGGCATAATATAATTGGTGCCGCTACATGCATTGTAGATGAAGAGCGACCCCAACTCCCTGGAGTTTTGGTCACTCCTCTGTTGTGCATAGTTCACTCACGAGGCGAATAGACAAATTTGGGCCTGTGCCAGGATCCCTCCATTGGAGGCCTGTATGACTCTGGTTACCCATTGCACGAACTTTTACAGACAAAAAATTTCCCCTCAGCACAGTTCCTAACTCCTGTGTCTCTGACGTTACTGAGAGAGACCCCTATAGCTCTGATGCAAAAAAAAACAGTTGATGGACAGAATGCAGAACAATGTGATACTTTCACCCCAGTGCAGAGATCTGGGCCTAAATCCATCGTTTTTTTGCACTCCACACCACCCCAGTTCAGACATGGCCATATGCAATTCAGCCTTGACCCTGTGCCTCATGGGAACAGTCCAGCCCGAACTGCCACGCCATGTCTTTCCTGGACCGGAATCAAACATCCTAGGACCGGTTTCTGGCTATCAGCCGTCTTCCGCCAGGATAGCTTGACTCCAGTGGTGTGGAGAGCATGGGACTCACGTCTGAGCATACCCATCCCACTCAGGGTGACAAATGCAAAAACCACAGTTGATGGACAGAATGCAGAACAATGTCATACATTCACCCCAGTGCAGAGATCTGGGCCTAAATCCATCGTTTTTTTGCACTCCACATCACCCCAGTTCAGACATGGTCATATGCAAATCAGCCTTGACCCTGTGCCTCATGGGAACAGTCCAGCCCGAACTGCCAAGCCATGTCTTTCCTGGACTGGAATCAAACATCCTAGGACCGGTTTCTGGCTATCAGCCGTCTTCAGCCAGGATAGCTTGACTCCAGTGGTGTGGAGAGCATGGGACTCGCGTCTGAGTATACCCATCCCACTCGGGGTGACAAATGCAAAAAACACAGTTGATGGACAGAATGCAGAGCAATGTCATACATTTACCTCAGTGCAGAGATCTGGGCCTAAATCCATAGTTTTTTTGTACTCCACACCACCCCAGTTCAGACATGGCCATATGCAAATCAGCCTTCACCCTGTACCTCATGGGAACAGTCCAGCCCGAACTGCCAAGCCATGTCTTTCCTGGACCGGAATCAAACATCCTAGGACCAGTTTCTGGCTATCAGCGGTCTTCAGCCAGGATAGCTTGACTCCAGTAGTATGGAGAGCATGGGACTATCGTCTGAGCATACCCATCCCACTCGGGTGACAAATGCAAAAACCACAGTTGATGGACAGAATGCAGAACAATGTCATACATTCACCCCACCCCACACCACCCCAGTTCAGACATGGCCATATGCAAATCAGCCTTGACCCTGTGCGATGGATTTAGGCCCAGATCTTGGTACTGGGGTGAATGTATGACATTGTTCTGAATTCTGTCCATCAACTGTGGTTTTTGCAATTGTCACCCCGAGTGGGATGGGTATGCTCAGACGTGAGTCCAATGCTCTCCACACCACTGGATTCAAGCAAGCCGGGCTGAAGACGGCTGGAATGCCAGAAACCAGTCCTCAAACGCTTATTTCCGGTCCCAATAAGGCATGGCTTGGCACTTCGGGCTGTGGTGTTCCCATGAGGCACAGGGTCAGACTGATTTGCATATGGCCATGTCTGAACTGGGGTGGTGTGGAGTGCAAAAAAACGATGGATTTAGGTCCAGATCTCTGTACTGGGGTGAATGTATGACATTATTCTGCATTCTGTCCATCAACTGTGGTTTTTGCAATGGTCACCCCGAGTGGGATGGGTATGCTCAGACGTGAGTCCAATGCTCTCCACACCACTGGATTCAAGCAAGCCGGGCTCAAGACGGCTGGAATGCCAGATACCGGTCCTCGGAAGCTTGCTTCCGGTCCAAAGAAGGCATGGCTTGGCAGTTCGGGCTGGACTTTCCCCATGAGGCACAGGGTCAGACTGATTTGCATATGGCCATGTCTGAAGTGGGGTGGTGTGGAGTGCAAAAAAACGATGGATTTGGGCCCAGATCTCTGTACTGGGGTGAATGTATGACATTGTTCTGCATTCTGTCCATCAACTGTGATTTTTGCCTATATCTCTGGTAGCATTCCGGTGATGTGCTGTGGCAGGACCTAGGAAAAGGGATTAGCTTTGTTCTCAGTCTTTGTTGAATAGTGCTAAACTCATGTCAACCAGGATGACTTTAGAAGCCACGCCAGGGTCACTGGATGACCAGCAACCTATATTAGAAGTCATTTTCCCGTCATCGACCTCATCAAGCTCTTGAAGTCATCAGCAAAATTTAGAAACCTTTACCAGATGACTTCAGGAAGACTTGAATGCTAGTATCTAATGACGACACAAGATGTGACTTTTCCTGATGACTTCAGGGTGATTTAAAAATTAGCATATTATGGCTTCTCAAGGTTGAATTTACTGACTAATTTGAGAATGACTAGAAAATGAGTATTTGAGCCTACACAAGCATTCACACGTTGAAATTATTCCTGATGAATCATGGATGATTTGCTGTTTCCTTCAAGAGGACGTAAACGATTTTGGTTTGATTTTTGTTAGAAAAGTTGAACCACTCACATTATTCCAGAATTATTTGCTGACTGCTGAACAACTGGTACTCTGAAAATACTGGATGAGTTGTCTATTAAATGGAAAACAATGTCAATTGAGCTTCCAAGAACAGAGAATAGCTTGTAACAGATTCATATATATTTCTGCCATTTATATAATGCGTGAACCAATTTTTATTTATAATAATGTGCAAGCATCCAGTGAAAAAACAGCAAATACACACACAATATCCGCTGCTCTTTAACAAGCTTCTTTACCTGTCTAGCTCGGCACATCAAAACACCCCCTTTCTCTAGATCACCCAGTGGTTTTATATAGCCATATTTCAAAAACAGGTCAGCAGGCTCCTCTGCGTATACATGTATAGACCGTCAAAAACCCCCTAAATGCTCCGAATATGTCTCACTTCAGGTGGTACAAAGATCAGCCGCAGTGATGGTGTGTTTAACCCCTTGGGCGCGGCTGTGTTTCTGTGCCTGTGCGGCGCTTTTAAAGAGTGGGTGGGTTCATGACGGCCACCAGCCGTCATCAGCACACGCCCACCGTAGTGCATGATGGACGTGAGCCGTCATCAGCATAGAAGGGGTTAAGGGGTTTGATGATCCACGGGCGGGGGCAGCTTCACTGCAGCAAGGCCATATTACTCTACAAATTCATACAGTGATAACAAACATTGGTATCTGTATTCTGCGCACCAGGCAGCCATGGCAGGGACCACAGGTGTGATGCTGCTAGAGCAGCGCTCTGAGACACCCTGCATGTGTTCTGTAGGTGGGTGTTTGCAGGTGTGAGGGGACTTCAATCCGGTGGGAGAACGGCTGGATTGGGACTCGAGATTTCAGCAAGATGGGATAGAGCTGTGAGAGGCCTTAGAGTAGGATAAGGCTGTGAGGGTGGGAGAGCACAAAGCCCAGTGAGGTTTTCCTTACTCTAGTGGTTGTGAGGGGGCTTTGGATGGGATGGAGCTGTGTGGGTGGGAGAGTACAAAGCCCAGTAACCGTTCCTTCCCCCTTTGGCTGTGAGAGGCCTTGGAGTGGGGTAAGGCTGTGTGGGTGGGAGAGCACAACGCCCAGTGAGTTTTCCTTCCTCTTCTGGCTGTGAGAGGCCTTGGGGTGGGATAGAGCTGTGAGGGTGGGAAGAGCAAAAATCCCGGTTCAATTTCCTTCCTCCTCTAGATTGGGGCCTTGGGGTGGGATAGAGCTGTGTGGGTGGGAGAGCACAACGCCCAGTGGGTTTTCCTTCCTCTTCTGGCTGTGAGAAGCCTTGGGGTGGGATAGAGCTGTGTGGGTGGGAGAGCACAACGCCCAGTGGGTTTTCCTTCCTCTTCTGGCTGTGAGAAGCCTTGGGGTGGGATAGAGCTGTGAGGGTGGGAAGAGCACAAATACCAGTTAAATTTCCTTCCTCCTCTAGATTGGGGCCTTGGGGTGGGATAGAGCTGTGTGGGTGGGAGAGCACAACGCCCAGTGGGTTTTCCTTCCTCTTCTGGCTGTGAGAAGCCTTGGGGTGGGATAGAGCTGTGTGGGTGGGAGAGCACAACGCCCAGTGGGTTTTCCTTCCTCTTCTGGCTGTGAGAAGCCTTGGGGTGGGATAGAGCTGTGTGGGTGGGAGAGCACAACGCCCAGTGGGGTTTCCTTCCTCTTCTGGCTGTGAGAAGCCTTGGGGTGGGATAGAGCTGTGAGGGTGGGAAGAGCACAAATCCCAGTTCAATTTCCTTCCTCCTCTAGATTGGGGCCTTGGGGTGGGATAGAGCTGTGTGGGTGGGAGAGCACAACGCCCAGTGGGTTTTCCTTCCTCTTCTGGCTGTGAGAAGCCTTGGGGTGGGATAGAGCTGTGTGGGTGGGAGAGCACAACGCCCAGTGGGTTTTCCTTCCTCTTCTGGCTGTGAGAAGCCTTGGGGTGGGATAGAGCTGTGAGGGTGGGAGAGTACATAGCCCAGTGAGATTTTCCTTCCTCTTGTGGTTGTGAGGGTGCTTGGGATGGGATAGAGCTGCTAGGGTGAGAGAGTGCCATTCTTTGGGTATAAAAAGCTTAGGGGATCTGTATGATCATAACGGGTTCTCAACATTCGATAGGTTACATTTTTCACACAATCTCACAGAGAAGATGCGGTTAAAGTATTATCAAAGTCGTGACTATCTTATATGTAGTATGAAGCTCACATCTTTATCAGATTCTGACATATGGGATAGCATTTACCTAGTTAAAGATAAATCACTGATTAGTGTTGGATATAAAGGCTTTAATTTTCATAAAGAAGGTGATTACAGGCGATTATCTGTACAATTGAGTCAGAAAATGGGGACAGCTATTACTGCTAATACTATTGCATCTGCATTTAGCAGTATCTGTGTGTCGGTACACTCCTCTAATTTGAGACTGCAGCAGTATAGAACTATTTGCTCATTATATCACACCCTGAAAGGATAGCGAAATGGCCACTAAATAGCTTAACCAGCGATCGGACTAGCAGCCTGATTCATGTACGGGCCGTTTTGCGTGTCCCTAATAGCGAATCATAGCGATTCGCTATTGAGGACACGCAAAACGGCATTCATGTAGGAATTGCTACTTAAATAGCGATTCCTACATGTTCTTTATTTGCGAGTAGCAATTTGCTACTCGCAAATACTCCCCATTCATTCCTATGGGCCAAGAGGCCCATTGGAATGATTGGGGATTTGCGAGTAGCAATTTGCTACTCGCAACTGAGATAGCGATTTTAAGGGTGACAGGGGTGTCCAAAGGACGCCCTGTAGCACCCCTAAAATGCACTTTTGGACAGGTGTTGCGCACACACATGTCCAAAGGACATGTGTGTGTGCTACATGCAACTTTGAAAAATGCTTTTAAAAGCATTTTTCTGAGTTTATGCTATTTACCGACAGGTCTGACCTGTCGGTAAATAGCGGCCCCAAAAGTCCACAATCGCTATTTTGTTGTGTGTCATGAATAGCATTTAAGGAATCTCTATTAGAGATTCCTTAAATGCCATTCCACGCAAATATGTGAATTCTTAAATAGCGATTTTTGCATTTGGTATCATGAATACCAAATGCAAAAATTGCGCTCGCAAAGGGCCAGATTCTGAGAATCTGGCCCTTTGCGAGTGCAATTTAGCTACATGAATCAGGCTGTAGATGTCCAAAATGCGATTTATTTGCAGCTGACTTGCAACATATGTTTTTTCAATCCCCACCATTAACAGAGTTCCTGCAAGGAGTCGCAAAATGTATGTCTCAAAAACTGGGAAGACCTATATTACATACAGTAGTAGACGTGCTTTTGGGTGGACAGTATGGAGATCCTAACCAGAGAGATCTCATAACTATTTTACTGGCTTGCGCTAGGTTAGTTATAGCTCGGGTATGGATTTTACCGAGCCCACCAACAATGTTGGAATGGTGGGGTCTCGTTAAATAAATATACAATATGGAGATCGCGCTTGCTAAAATTAAGGGGACCCGATTATTGTGTAAAATGGAAAAAATGTGGGGAACATTTATGTAGAAAAAAAAAGAGAATCTTATTTTTTCTTCTTTATGTTGAATTGTATCAACTTTTTTGCTTTTTTTTGGACATAGCGTTGCCATGAAATTGGTATGAAACTGTTTCTCTTGCTTATTTGTTCTTTCACTATGACCTCAAGTAACTAATAAAAAGATTTTTTTTAAAAAACAATTTTTATTTATAATAATGTGCAAGCATCCAGTAAAAAAACGGCGAATACACACACAATATCCGCTGTTCTTTAACGAGCTTCTTTACCTGTCTAGCTCGGCACATCAAAATACCCCCATTCTCTAGATTACCCAGTGTTTATATAGCCATATTTCTAAAACACGTCAGCAGGCTCCTCTGCTTCTAAATGTATAGACCGTCATAAAACCCCTAAATGCCCCGAATATGTCTCACTTCAGGTGCTACAGAGATCAGCCGCGGTGATGGTGTGTTTAAGGGGTGTGATGATCCACGGGCGGGGGCAGCTTCACTGCAGCAGGACCATATGGCTTTACAAATTCATACAGTGATAACAAACATTGGTATCTGTATTCTGCGCACCAGGCAGCCATGGCAGGGACCACAGGTGTGATGCTGCTAGAGCAGCGCTCTGAGACACCCTGCATGTGTTCTGTAGGTGGGTGTTTGCAGGTGTGAGGGGACTTCAATCCGGTGGGAGAACGGCTGGATTGGGACTGGAGATTTCAGCAAGATGGGATAGGGCTGTGAGGGGCCTTAGAGTAGGATAAGGCTGTGAGGGTGGGAGAGCACAAAGCCCAGTGAGGTTTACTTTCTCTTGTGGTTGTGAGGGGGCTTTGGATGGGATGGAGTTGTGAGGGGGGGAGAGCACAAAGGCAGTGAGTTTTCCTTCCTCTTCTGGCTGTGAGAGGCCTTGGAGTGGGGTAAGGCTGTGAGGGTGGGAGAGCACAAATTCCAGTGCAATTTCCTTCCTCCTCTAGATTGGGGCCTTGGGTGGGATTGAGCAGTGAGGGTGGGAGAGCACAACGCCCAGTGGGGTTTCCTTCCTCTTGTGGTTGTGAGGGGTTTGGGGTGGGATAGAGCTGTGAGGGTGGGAGAGCTCAAAGACAGTGAGTTTTCCTTCCTCCTCTGGCTGTGAGGGGCCTTGTGCTGATATAAGGCTGTGAGAGTGCGAGAAATCAATGTCCAGTACGGTTTCCTTCCTCTCGTGGTTGTGAGGGGGATTGGGTTGGGATACGGCTGTGAGGGTGGGAGGGCACAAAACCCATTGAGTTTTCCTTCCTCTTCTGGCTGTGAGGGGCCTTGGGGTGCGGCTACCAGGCACAAACCGCAGGATGTCTTGTCCAGGTGACCTGTGGTAAGTAAGTGTGGATGAAGGGATTGCTGTTTGTCACCTGCGTTCCAGGCCCTCAAGTGGTGAAGCATCCTCATTGAATATCAAAGTTACTCTCATTGGCCACTTGCCATCACAGTGCTAGTGACGCAGAGTAAAGGGTTAGCTTCAGAATGTTTAAACTCTGCATAAATGTTTCTGAGATTATATGAAATGCTACAGGGAATGTACAACAAATCTCTTTGTATCACAAGTGGGCTCACATCGCATTCCCTCAATGTGAAATATTATCTTAGGGCAAGAGCATCCTGATGCAGAAACGAACGCTACATCTACAGATGTACTTCATCCACACATCTCTTAGTAAGAATATATACCATTACATTGCATGCATTTACAACGCATGCGATTGCAATGTGGTCATTACAACAACCACATTGTTACATCGCAGTACATTACAACGCAAGTTGTTACAACAACTTGCTCTAGATGGAGCGCTGCACTTAGGAATAGTATAATTTACTATTCCAACTCCAGTATGTGCAACAGTAGGGGAGGTGTTGGATTAGTAAATTACATTATTCCTTAGTTTAGAGCGCCATCTATAGCAAGTCGTTGTAACGACTTGCATTGTAATGTACTGTGATGTAAAAATGTGGTTGTTGTAAAAACCGTGTTGTAAAGGTAAAGCGATGTAATGACCGCATTGTTAAGGTTGTTTCCCCTTAGGAAATAAAGGTCGATTCATTCTGCATTGCCCAAAATTCACAGAATTCAGTTGGTTGAACCCACAAATCCTATTTCAAATGTGAGCTTGAGGTTTCTGGGTGTGTAACATGGGGAGTGGTCAGCCTTGCTTTTTTCTTTTAATATGTGCTACACTACTCTAACATGTAAGAGACATTGGTAGTATTCAGGAGTACCACACACTATTGATTGCACGAACTTCTTCTTTCGTAGGCTGCCTAATGTCAAAATAGCAAATGTTCACGCTTCATATCATCAAGAATGGTACAACCAGATGAGCAGCGGAACAAGGCCTAAATCATAATCAAATGCATGTTTGTTTAAAAAGTATTTATCATTCAGATGGAAGGTAATGATTTCCATCCGCTATGTTATTTACCAGAAAACTAACGAGAAATAAGTTGAATGAACTTTGGAACTCCTGCAGGGAGTAACTTAATGTAAATAATGTTAGCCTAGCACAGTGTCTTAGAATCCTGAAGTTAAGTGGGTGGTAATGATGCAAAACAACACTGCCTGGCTTCCTTAAATTTGAAATACACTCTAGCTATTTGTCTCAGCAGTTGGCATTAATAATGACAATCAATTCCGTAGCGCTGCTGGGACAGTTTCAAGTTAATACCCATCAATTTAACTTCTAATTCAGGCCCTATATAGTTGTTCTTTGTTCTTCAGTGAGAGGCAGTTCCAGAGACAACAGGACCGATCCGTTCTGATTGCTGAATAATAAGCCGATTGACAAGACCCACAGCTCACAAAAAGATAGAAAAGATGATCTCACCTTAGAAACGACATCTCAAAATGAAAGCAACCCCGTCTCGGACACAGAAGATGAGATAACTTCGAATGTAGACAATCCAATTCTGTCTATAGAAGCAGCACATTCAGATCCCCCGTCTCAAACTGCCCACTCCACCGCTGAAAATGAGAGAAAAATACTATTTTGGAACGTGGCGGGACTGGCAACCAAGTATCTTGAAAAAACCTTTCTAGATCTGGTTCATACAAATGACTTAGTCTGCCTTCAGGAGACATGGCTGAACGACCCAATACATCTGGTGGGTTTCAGAACCTACTTCTCTCAAGCAACAAAATCATCATTTGGGAGAAGTAAAGGGGGCCTAATCACATACATTTCCAACCTTTGGCCCTGTCAGAATATAACGCCAATTGCACTTCTTCAGAATTACCAAATCATTGACATAAAGGTATCACACCAAGTCATCTATACCATAATAAATTTTTATAATAATATGACCTTGTCGGAATTCACTAAAGCTCTAAGTGAAATCAATGATACAATAAATGAACTAAAAAACAAACATGCTAAAGTTACCCACCCCATAATTTGGGGAGGAGATTTCAATCTTAATATCTGCAGCAAAAGCGACGCCCCAACATGTGGGATCACAGATGAACAAGACAACCCTGTTACGCATTTTTCCCATACAGAGGAAGGAAACATCATCCAGGCTATTATGTCTGAGGCAGACATAGGGTTCGCAAACTTGTTAGCAACGCCAACTATCCAATTTAAACCAACGTTCCATGGAAGAGGCGCCCAAACATTAATTGATTACATCTTAATCTCCACTAACAGCGCCACAAGCATAAATCACTTCGCAGTGGATACCAATGTACTTAGCGATCATTATCCACTTAGACTAACTTACTTAGAGCCTGGTCATCACAAAACGCAAGCAAAGGATTACAACGGCCTTTTACATCAAGAGAACCTTACACTAAATAGACTGAATGGCTTCACCCTCAAATGGGGTAACCTTGATCAAGACGTAACTTGCGCAAGTATAATCAAAAAATGCATGACCTATATTGATATTTGTCTAAATCCCTTGGCCACTCCAATGGAAATTCTGACTAATTACAATGAGATAGTAAAAATCATCGGTACTGAATTAACGAAACCCAGGAAACAAAGTAATACACTAAGAAAAGGTTGGTTTGACTCTCAGTGTACAAAAACTTATTCAGCATTAAAGAAAGCCTTAGCAAAAAAAGATCGAAACAGAGAAGAGATTGGACAACTAAGGAAAATATACAAGCTCTCATTGAGGCAGAGGAAAAAAGAGATACAAAGTAATCTCTGGTCTCAACTCCTAAATAGCAGCACACAAAAGGACAATGTAGCCTTCTGGAAAATCGTAAAATCGCCATTTTTAAATGGAAAAAACGACGGGCCTTCGCTGGATGTTGCAATAACCGCCGAAGACTGGGTGCAACATTTCACAGAGGTCTTCAGCAAGGACAAAACTGGAGACTTGGTCTCTACTCCCCAGCTCCTCCCTCCAGTGAACTACCCGATAAAAATTCAATTCACTATGAATGAGGTAACAAAGGCGATAAAAACTGCAAAAAATGGCAAAGCCCCAGGACCGGACTCTGTCCCAATGGACCTTTACAAATCACTCCCTGATCTCTGGTCCCCTCTTCTAACCAAGGTCTTGAATGCAGCCAAGGAAACCACCCTCCCGAACTCCTGGTCTACATCGATTCTGGTCCCCATATTTAAGAAAGGCAACAGAGACTCCCCCACCTGCTACCGCCCCATTTCCCTCCTGGATTCGGTCGGGAAGATGGCAGGGAGGATACTTCTAGACCGTCTCCAGGAGTGGTCCACAGAACACGGGGCACTATCAGATCTCCAATTTGGGTTCAGGCCAGGCCTGAGCACTGTGGACCAAGTCCTAAATTTAACACTGCTGGCTGGAAAATACATCTCAGCAAAAAAATCAACTCTACACATGGTCTACGTTGACCTTACGGCAGCGTTTGACTGTGTAGAACATTCAAAACTTTGGGCAATAATGCTACAAATGGGGATCGAGCCTGCAATCATAGACTTCCTGCGTGAGTTATACTCTGGAGCCACGGGAAAGGTTCGATATGGTCTGGAGGGCCAACTCACCGACAGCTTTCAAGTACAGAAGGGGGTCAGGCAAGGGTGCGTACTGGCCCCCTTCCTATTTACGCTCTACACAAACGGACTAGAAGCGGCCATGCTACAAGGCGTACAAGATCTCCCAGAAGTGGGTCGGCGACCGATCCCAGCATTGTTATATGCTGACGATGCTGTGATCCTGGCACGAACTCCGATCCAGTTACAAAAAGCATTAAACAACTACTGCACTTTCATGGCAAGCCTCAATCTAAAAGTCAATATAAAAAAAACTTTTGTGATGCACGCTGGTACTAAAAGGAAAAAAGTAAAGTCAATATTTGTGGATAAAATCCCACTTGAAAGAACTAAAACTTACTCATACCTCGGCATCACTATTGACGAAGAGTTTAACTGGAAACAAGCAATTACATCACGTAAGCTGTCTCTCTCAAGAACCATTGGTGCTTTAAAAGCGTTCTCCCTTCGCCTAGGAAAAAGACCTATAACAGAGATGCTAAAAATTTATAGCGCAAAATGCATCAGCACTGCTATTTTTGGTGCAGGAGTTTGGGGAACAGCCAACGCTGAACAAATACAGAAAATTGAAAACCTCTTTTTAAAATTCTTAATAGCAGTTCCTAAATCCACAACTACTTTCGGTTGCCACTTGGAACTTGGATTGGATCATATTGCAGACCTCATTAAGATTCAGCCCATTATGCTGTGGCGCAGAATATGGGCCACAGATGAATGTCATCTGACAAGAGCAATTATCGACGACTGCATGAAACTAGATTCTATGAACAAGATTAAGTGGCTAAGATACGTAAAGTCGTTTTTTGCGGATATTGGTCTTTCGAGGTTCTTTGAAGAACCTCAGTCAGTAACAGACGTATCAAAGAAAGACTTAAAAAAGCTATGCCTGTCCCATCTAACTCAACTGCGACTGATGTCCGAAATAGGAAAGCCATCTGTCCAACACTGCCTTATGATACAACTGACCCCATCTATCCAATCGTATCTGCAGTATGACCTGACGCAATTTGAAAAGTTCCTTCTCACCCGCTTCAGGTTTAATCTCTTTCACATCATGGTTTCATTCCCGTCACAGAACATTTGGACACCTAATACGATACTGTGCCCCTGTGACTCTGTTTCATTTCAGTCCACGATACATGTTCTTTTCTTTTGTAGATTTTATACGCCACTTCGTAAAAGGTGGATTACACCAATTTTAAAAGTTATGAAGATCCGCAGATGCCGCCCAGCATACCTGGCGCTGCAGTTTCTGGAAAACATCTTAGCAACGAAATCCGTCGTACACTACCTAAAACTGTGCCTCAGGCATCGCATGAACTTATGAAAAATAAATAGCTGCATCAAACACGGACTTTAGAGACAGTATAGTGCTCTCTGTGAGAGATTAATCTTTTATATTAATCTTTTATATTTTTGAATCTAATGATGTCAATAACTTTATTGGTATTTTTTATTGTGTATATTTGTACTTTTATGGCTTTCATCACGAAAACCGAATAAAGTTCTTTTTGATTTGATTTGATTGCTGTCTCAGTTAAATAATCTGCTCTTGATAATGTTACAAATGACATAGTTTTACATGTTAAGAGTGTTTCCCACTTTCTCATTAGAACTTTGAGCTAGACAATATCGAGGCATTTCATTAAATATTAGAGGTTTCAAATCAAAATGTACCAGATTTTTGGGCGGTGGGGCAAAATGGAAGGTGGTGGGCAGGGTAGACAGGGGGGGCCCCCCTTTATGTACTTTGAAGGGTTGCCCCCTCTAGTTTGTTACGCCACTGGCTCTTGGAGCAATGCACTAGAGACCACTAGAGAAGTCGAGACTGGGACTCCCCTCACCAGTGGGTCGTGTGCTCGGGCAAGTGCCCAACACATGCATGTTTTCTCCCAAGGGTTGTTGGGCTGGCTTGCGGGATACGCTGGCTTGATACACTATTATTCCCTGCACTTAGGCACCACACATTTATGGCACTGCTGAAGGGAGCACACCCCCATCCTAAAATCATGAGGACAGCAGCCTGACCCTGTTCTTTTTTCTTGGTTTCTGCTCCCTAATATGGAGACACCCCGATGGTGAAAGGAAAACCCCGGAACAAGTCAAAGGAAGTCAACACCGGGCATTCTCTCTTTGCGTTTCATCTCCTATCCCCCAAACCCCCATTACCTTGAACTATTTATTTGTAATATCAAGATACATTTATTGTCTTTTGCATACTTTATCTGGAGCCACAGGTGCGGTTTAGCTTTAGGTGAGGTGCAGCTCCAGAATTAGATTTTCAGTACAAATTGTGCACAGTAAATATCTTGGGGCAATACTTGACATAATGATCATAATCAAAAGGTTGGAAAATACATTTTTCAGTATATAATTACACGAGCTGCTATTATCTACATTGCAGTTACTATCCACCCTCTTGATGAGTTACAACAAACCCCTGGGATGAAGATATTTACAGTTCCAAATGCCCAGGCCATTTGTGACAGACTTTAAAAACCTGCACCAGAGAAGCTAATAGATACAACCTTTCAAGATGTGGAAAGACACTTGTTTGATATCCTGGAAACCACAAATACAGACTTTTCTCTTTTTAATGTATTATCACAACTTTGTTAACCAGTGACTAAAGTTTAAGACAAAAATATTCGGGAGGAATCACTGTTTAAAATACTTTGATTCCTAGTAAAACGCCCATCCTGTTCTGGGACTAGGGTGGCTGCGTTCACTTCAATGCATCAATGATTCCTTTAGTACTTGCAGTGCTTCTCCCACTCTTGTCTGCTGGGCAGGGGTCCCCACTGTCCGCTTGCAGACTACGGGTCTGGGACCAGGATTCCTACTCCCAAGATGGGGACATCATCATTGGTGGATCATTCGTCATTCGCTCCAAACCTTCATCCCCTGAAACCACATTTGAAGCCGAACCAGAAGCAATTACATGTCAGGGGTAAGAACAGTTTACTACAGTAGTTATAGAAGCGTAACAGCTGATATCCTGTGCGAAGTAAGAATGACAGATGGCAGTATGTATAGAAGTGTCACAGGTGTTATCCTGTGAGAGGTAAGAACAACTTACTGATGTATGTGTAGAAGTGTCACAAGGGATATCCTGTGAGAACTAAGAATGACTTACTGATCTACATATAGAAGTGTTGCAGATCTCACACTGAGAGGCTAAGAATTGTTTATCATAGTATAGAAGTGTCACAGGTAACGTCGTGTGACATGTGAGAATGACTTATGGCAGTATGTATAGAAGTGTCACACTGTAAGACTCTGAGAGGTTATAAATAGTTTATTGCAGTTTGTAGAGGACTGACACAACGAGTATCCTATCAGGGTTATAAGAGTTTATCGCAGTGTGAATAAAAGTGGCATAGCTCATATTGTTTAGAGATGTCACAGATGATTTCATGTGAAGGATAAGAGCCGTTGATTACAGTACCTATAGAAGTACCAAAGCTGATATCCTGAAAAGGGTGAGACAGTTTAATACAGCATGCATAGAAGTGTCACAGCTGATATCCTGTGAGGGATAAACATGGTTATACCTGTATGTGTATAAGTGTCACAGCTCATTTCCTGCCAGGGGTAATATCGTTTATTACATAATATATATAGATGTGCCACAGCTCATAATTTGTGAGATGTAAGAATAATGTATTATATTATGTAGAGAAGTTTCACAGATAATATCCTGTGAGAGGTAAGTACAGTTTAATACACAGTGGTTCATGTGTGCGGGTGGGCCCCACTAGCGCTTTCTTTAAGAGACTGGCACTCTTGCTGTACCGCCCATGGGTGGTACAGGACCACTGAGCTGGTCACACATTTCCTCACCCAGCTGCCTGTCCTTCAAGACGAGTCTTGACCTACCCTTTTCAGTGCACCTTGGGTAATGATCCTTTCTTTTTTTTGTATGACTTTTAGTCATTAGTTGGTGTGCAGACTACACTGCCTGTTTGTCAGTCACCTCGGCCAGCCTCTCACATTGGTTTGTAGATGGGATGGCTCAGGTGTGGCCGGGTCATGGGTGGAAGTGAACAAGGGTCTGCCACATCCTGTGCAGTACTTCTTCTACCCTATTGACTGAAGAATACTGCACTGCACGTGCCATGTGCATTAAAGTGGCCAGCACTTTATTCACTGCCCATTGATAATGACTGCAAGCCCTGGTGCTGATGCCCGTCCACTTGGCTGCTTCTTTCACTCTTTAGGCACTCTTATTGCCCTATCTCTACTCCCCACCCCACACACCAGTAACCAATGTGGGCCATGAGCTACAGTCACCTCAGGCAGAGTTCTGCCAAGAGTGTGTGATGTATGTTGTTCACCAAGTCTAGGTTTCACAATCACCATTTTCCACCTATGTTCTTCTCTAGGACTTACCAAGTTTGTTACTTTGCTCCCTGGTGGCCTCAGCAGGTGATGTGATAGAAGGAGACTGGGGACATGCTGGGGTAATGCAGCCTACATGTTATTGCTGGAATGGCCATTAACTATGGTATTTTGTATAGATGTGTTTATTGAGCTGTGTAAGCACTCTCTGTCACTGTGAACTTTCTACTCTTTCTTTTCTTTTGCTTCTGTGCTGTGCACTCTTTGTTGGTTCTGTGTATCCTTATAATGTCTCCATTTTCCAATGCTCCCAACCCCCAAAATCCTCCTCTACAAACAAATAACACAGTTGAAGCTGTTGCTGGGGGGAAAAGCTGTTGGTGGGGGGAAGTGCTTGTGGTGGTGGGTGGGGGGTGTCAAGGAATAGGGACTCCTATAGTTTGTGGGTTATTAAAGACAGCGATCCCTTTCAAGCAAGATACATAATTATAGCCACAGAACTTCTATCAGGATTGGGTCTATTTATGTCCAAATGGAGAGTGTTAGGATTTATTTAACAAACAAAATAAAACAAGGAAACAATACATAACCATAGTGTGAGCAAGAAGTGACGGGGTTTCTGGAAATCAAAAGATTTCTTTACCTCAGGCATGTAACTTTAGAGTATCTTTTTAGTGAGATAAGAAAAAAAATTATCATAATGAAAAGAACATCTTGTACTCCGCATAAATCATAAATAAAGATTATAATTAAGATTTGGTTGTCGACGATGTTTCGATCCCCAACAACAGTTATGGGATCATCATCAGGAATAATGAATCAAAATGCCTGAGAAGATGCCTGGATAAGTAGGGGAGATGTGTAAGAAGGTCAAGGGAGAAAGGGAGGGAAAATAAGGGGAGACAAGAGATAATAGTTCAGGGGGCGAGGTGACTCTCTGAATTCTTGCTCTTCCACCAATGTGAGCAATATTAAAATTAATGCAGGTGGCACACCGCATGCTGGGGACCCAATGTAGTGGGTATGATGCTGATATGCAGGAATAGGTGAAAGTGAGATGATTAAGCCATACATGCCCTAAAGTGACGCCTATTAAGAATATTGTAGTTAGAGATGGGTCTTACAGAGGAGGAACAGTGTCCCATCCAAGGATGAATGTTGATGCACGGACTGCAGGGTTCCGGGTAGATGGTTCTGGGGGAATCAGAGAGAGTAATAAGGCAGAGGCAACAGAGATCCCTTATAATGAATAGTAATTGATCCATAGCAACCCTTATTGGGAAGGAATTGAGGGGGAGACCAAGGTCTACTCAACCCTACGCCTTCTAGTTCCCGTTCATTGGGCTAGTAGGGGTTGAGACCTTTGTCTCCAGCCTTCACGCCCTGCCATCAACAACTAATTCCGAAGCCTTCGAGTTCCAATTTTCAGACCTAGTAGGGGCTGAGACCTTGTTCTCCCCCTCGATTCCTGGGTGTTGCCTGGCAACACCCCTAGATTTTGATGCATTCCCAGATTTACTGTAGGTGGTAGACCTGGGAATACCCAGGTGAGTCATAACGAGGAGAAATACATTTATTTATCCTCATTTTTCCTCTTTCTATGTGTACTGCATTTTGGAGCACTCGTAGACAGAGGAAAATGCCTCAGGGGATTGTTTTTGTACAGAAAGGTGCACCTTCCTGCACAAACAAAATCCAAGGTGCAAGAGTGGCTGCGTTGGTGCTAGGCAGTAGATTGTGCCCCGGCACTGGGAAAAGACAGGAATGCACTGAATTATGTTAAATATGGTACATTCCTGCCCTTTTCACGTCACACAAAAGACACACAATTGATGGACAGAATGCAGAACAAATCAAAATATACACCCCCAGTGAGCAAAAAACATTGATTTAGGCTCAGACCTCTGTACTGGGGTGAATGTATAACATTGTTCTGTATTCTGTCCATCAATTTTCTTTTTGCATTTGTCACCCCGAGTGGTTCGGGTATACCCAGTCTTGGGTCCCGTGCTCTCCATGCCACTGCAGCCAAGCTATCCTGGCTGATGAGGGTTGAAAGCCCGAAACTGGTCCTAGCATGCTTCTTTCCAGTCCAGGAGGACCTAGCTGGCAGTTCGGGCTGGATTGTTCCCATTGGGTGCAGACTGATTTGCATATGGCTGGGTCCACACTGGAATGGCATGGTGAGCAAAAAAACGATGGATTTAGGCCCGGATCTCTGTACTGGGGTGAATGTATGACATTGTTCTGCATTCTGTCCATCAATTGTTTTTGTTGCACTTTTCCTGTCACACAGCACTGGAAGGTGGCTCGCCGCATCACATAATAATAAAAATGCCCCTTACTATATACCAGGGTCCAGAACTAAGGCTGTGTGTGCCTCTCAAGATTGATTCAAAATCATAAGTATGAAGTGTTCCAGAATGATAGGATGACGATGAACTTAATGATCAGATTACAGTGTGCTCTATCACGGAAGGTTGCCTTACTAAGGATGAACTGAACCGAGAAGTTCAAGAAAATGAAATTATTTAGGAAGTAATGGGAACAGGTTAAAGGGAAATTGGAAGAAAGGAAGAAGTGCAGTGAGAAAGTTGGCAAGTACTGGTGGACTAGGACAAAATTATCCATAAACGAAATAATACTTTATAGAGGTAACAGTCCCGTTCCACTCACTGAACTGAGGGAAAAAGTAATGTCTTGCCCATGAAGGTCACATGGGAATAGTAAAATCAAGGAAAATTTGAGCCAAGGCTATTGGTGACCAGGGTTGGATCTCCAGGTTAAGAGAAGAGTGAGGGGGTGTGTGGAGTATAAGAGGCATGATACAATTTGTAAAACACACACTCAACCATTAGAAAAACACACAATACCAAGTAATCTGATGAAAGAAATATTCCAGGCCCCATTTCTGTGGTGAAAGAGGGTCAATATGTTGTGGCTTTTATTGATACACACTCCAGAAGGCTAAACGTCAGACAGGTAAATAGTATAGACACAAGTGTCTTCATTAAAGTTTTAAATTTTCAATAGAGAAGGGTTCCCAAAATGATATTGACTGCCAAAGGTGCACAGCTTGAATCGAGGATAAGAAACTTTTTGTGGAAGAAAGGAATATCATGCTTAATGTGCTCACTATCATCCAAAAAGTAAGTGAATGATAGACAGATTCAACAAGTGAACTAAAAATACCATTCAATGGGATGGATCTTGTGGTATTGGAGAGATACTATTAATGTCAAGGTGAATATTTAAAGGGTTAATCCACCTACTGTGAATAGAAGATCTAATTTCAAACAGTTCAGAGGAGGGACATTTAATACGTTCCTGAGTCCTTCTTGGACCCGTTAAGACAAACAGCTCTAGCTGACACATCTCAATGTTTCAAGAGGAGCAAGAAAGAATAAATAAATGTAGAATAAGGAAGGCATTGTTTGGCTGTTGGGGAGCAACAAAAGCGATTTGTTGAAAACATGTAATGCTGTAAAAATTAAACCTTCGGTCAACAGAAGGACTCACTCAAAGTTATCTGAACCTCTAAAGGTGGTGAATGTTTTTAAAAATACTGTGAAAATGGATGACAATCGGATTTTAGCCTAAAAAAGGTTTGTACAAATTCATTTAAATGGAGAGCGCTGAAAAACAGAGCTAAATGTAAATATGGCCTCCACGCTGGGCTAACTACTAAAGACAAAAAAAAGGCCTTTGGCTCCATGTAGTGCAGAAAAAAATAATACAAGAGTACATTGTTCTTCACAGAAACTCCAGAAACTACATCTTAAAGATCCAGCACTGAAGGTATAAAAAGGTTAACTGTGCATATGTGCACGTTTATTGAATTTCAATTCACTCTACTTTGATTTAGGGAGACTCTTATCACAACTAAGACATTCGCAAATGTAGATATTTCAGTTTACCATGCTTCTGAATGACATCTCCTCAATTGAAACCTCAAGCTAAGTTTGGACTGTTGATAGCTGAAAGAATATTCCCATAGAACTGAAAATCACCCAGAATGGAGCGGCTTCATTACTGATCGAACAGTCAGGCTTAGGAAGAAGGACAGACAGACACTGGGATGATGAAGATAGCTGTAAATCTATCGGGTCCCACTAGTTGGATGCTTGTATCTAGGTCAACACGGTATTGTATTGTATTGTACTGCATTGTATTGCATCAATTGAAAATTCCTATGTTTATATTCTCTGTACTTCACATTTGAACATATTTCAATCACTTGAAATCTTTCTACAATGGCTTAGTATTATTTAGAGTTTTGATAGTATTTTACAATCATAACTCCGGCTGGGGAGGTGTGTTTGTTTTGACTATAGTAGGAATGTTTAAAGCTTCCTAGCTCTAAATGTTTTGTAATGTACTTTATTTTAAGGAAGATTTGTATTCTCACACAATAAATTACAGAGAAACAGCGGACTTGGGGTCAGCCCTTTTAAGCCATCAGCTTCCATGGGTGTTCATGGTTTGCCTTTCTTAGAAGAGCTGTCTGTTAAAGAGATGGCATTTTCAGGATAGTTGCATTGTTCCACTTGTTCGGATTTTGGTATGGGTGTCCAATCGTGCTTTTATCTCACTGCGGATGTGACAGGAGGAAAACATTATAATTGTGTGGATTATTTGAAGTGTGTTCTTTGCTATCAGAAATTCATTTTAATTGCTGATACATTGTTTTTTTGTTTGGGCTGTGCATGCTCTTAGGATGCCTTTTCATGCCTGTTGATGCAGTCTGTTGAGCAAAGGACCTTACTCCAAGCTTCCATATTGTGTGTGTCAATATGTTGCTTCATTAATGTATTTTCTTTGTAGGACAGCTGTGGGCAACACACACAAAATGTGCCCATTTGTTTCTAAATATTTTCCATCCAAACAGCCAGATCTACTGGCTTTGCCAATGCTTCTTTCTCTTGCTTGTGGTACAACATTGCGCTTATCATCCTCATACAAGTAATAATATTGTTTGCTGCAATTCTGCTATTGCAATTAGTAGCTTTAAATGTCCATTTGAACTTTTGTGTGTTGGTCAAGGCAGCTAGAAGGGCAAACCTCACTGATCAGAACACATTGGGGGCATCATATTGATCAAATGCATGCCATCTCTATAATGAGAGTGCAATTATTGGGGCAGTAATACCCTTGCAATGCATGAGCTGATGATTTCTAACATACATGCTGCTATCTTTCAGGCTCGTCATTCGGTATTACAGGGACGTCCTGGGGATGATTTATGCCATAGATGAAATTAACCAAACTCCAGGCTTTTTACCCAACATCACCCTGGGCTTCCAGATCTTTGATTCCTGCTTGTCTGAGATCAGCGCCATCAGGGGCACCTTGGAGCTACTCTCAGGGAGGAACAGTCTGATTCCTGGGTACCGGTCACTAAATCACCCGGCACTGGCTGGCATCATTGGGGAGACCATGTCATCCTTAACTGTCCCGATGGCAAGAATCATGGGACCTCTTCATTATCCACAGGTAAAGTATGGAGGTGCCTCCTGCCCTTTTATCCCTCTGACTTCTCATACACCTTTACATAATATAGAGTTCAGGTGACTTCATAAACCATAAAAACTGAAGGCTGAGTCATTCGCAACCTGAACTATGAGATGGCACTGTTTTAAGGTGCCTTCTGTGTTATATGTTTTATGGTGCATCTAGCATGAAAATTGTGAGTTTTGTAACAGAAAATGTTTATTGAAAAGAGTAAGTGAGATACTGCTTGGTTGTTGGTAATCGAAACAAGAGAAATATATGTATTATATAGTTATGAATGCAACGTTTAACAAATAATTTTCTTGCTTTGTTGAAAACACAATCCACACTCTGCTGCCTCGTAGCTGTTTTTCTGCTATACAAAATCATAGGGCCCGATTCACAGAGCTAACCTAAGACAAAATCCTAAACTTACTACGTTTGGTATTCACAGAAGGCACTTAGTAGTAGTAAAGTTAGGATTGTGTCTTAAGTTTGACTCAAGGCAGACTTAAGACAGACTCAATACAAACTTAAGACAGATTTAAGACAGACTTAAGACAGACTTAAGTTAGGATTTTGTCTTAAGTTTGTCTTAAGTCTGTCTTAGGTCTGTCTTAAATTTGTCCCTGCCATTCACCACATTTTTAGGTTCTTGAAGGGGTTTTTGACCAAGAGCTCCATTGCGCAGCTATTCTGGGACCACCCTCTATACTAGTACAACCATCACACTCTTGTTGACCTTCAATTTTACGTTGTCATTCTCTCTGACATCCTGTCTCCTGCCCTCACTTACTGTCTCAATCTGACTCTCTATCGCTAACTAACTCTGTCTCACTCTTAGCCGATCTCACTCTTGTTTTTTCTCTCTATCACTCTTGCCTGCCTCACTCATTCTATCTCACGCACTCCCTCTTTCTGTCACTTTCACTCATTCTTTGCCTCACTTACTCTCTCCCCACACACTCTGCTGTCTCCAATTTGTGCTCTGACTTTTACCTTCCTCACTCACTCCGACTCACTCTAACTCTCACATTTTCACAATGTCACTCCCATGCTTAGTGCGACTCAGTCTCTTCACTCTCACTTGATCTCATTCATTGTTTCTTTCATGCTTTCTACTTATTTAAATTGTCTCCATCATTCACTTTCTTACATTCACTCAATTATTAGGACATACACTCAGTCACCCATACAATGTACTCCCTCTCTAGTATGCAAAACATGCACAGCATTTTTATAATTGTGTTTTATTCTACCCACTGCCACTTATCCATATTCTACTTCAGGTCCTCCTCAGTGGCCAAAGCTGAATCTATGGGCCATAGACCAGCTGCCTCCCTTTGAGGTTTCTGCACTGCAAGGTCTCTAATCACAGATGTATTGTGATTGATAGTACAGAGCCTGATTTGGCCCTGCTCCGTCAATCACAGTGTAAGTTTGACTCTAGGCCTTGCAGTTGGTTACAGCTCTTTGGGACAGATCTCTGTTAGAGAGCTGTAAACGCTGCCTGAAGAACTGCCTTTGCTTATAGCCTCTCAGCGCTTTGCAAACACAAACTGTGCATGCAGCCTTGACGAGTGACGAGTTCTCCTCGCCAGTCAAGACATATGCACTTTGTTTATGATTTTTCTGCAGTCAATTCAAGAGTAGGAGCAGCTTCAGAAAATTAAACACTGCATTGACATTAGAAAAAACAAAAACACACCACACATGTCTGGGCTAGGAAGGAGACTCTTATGCAAACTTTGCATATGCTTGTCCACTGTCACTCAGAGACTGCCGTTTAGACTGACATGGGGTAAAACGTTAGCAAGCAACTGCAAAATCCTCGTATGGGCCAGCCAGCCATGTCTGAGGATGAGAGATAATCGTCAGAGAGATGATGGACAGAGCTGCATTGAAGATTTCTTCGTTCGGACTTTGTCACTTTTCTGGAAGTCAGAAATCTCCAACGGGATGAAGCTGCAGGCTGTAACCAATGAGGGCTTCACAAGAACAAATCCCCCTTCTAGGAGGAGCCACTGAACAGGATTTGCTGCTGCAGAGAAGATCAAAGTGGGAGCTACCGTGAAATCAGGCCAACCAACTTGGGCAAATCCTCAAGCAGGCATGTCCACCTTCTGGTTCTCAGAGCACTTCTTGGCCACCATTTCTAAGTTTTGAATTTGTGCGGTTTTGTCCCCTTTAGCACCACTTCGGAAGATCCAGAATTGAGATGGTATCTCTTGGGGGAAGGACTGACTTCAGGCAGGGTCCAGGAGCAGGATTTTGTGTCTCTGTAGCTAAGAAAAGGAGGCCAGCCAACAAGCCCTTGAAGTCACTTTAGTGGCCCTGTGTTCAATCAATCAATCAATCACAGAAATTTATAGAGCGCACTACTTACCCGGAGGGCCTCAAGGCGCTTGGGGGGGGGTGGGGGGGGGGGGGGAGAGCTGCTACTGCTCGAATAGCCAGGTCTTGAGCTTCTTCCTGAAGGAGAGGTGGTCTTGGGTCAGGCGCAGGTCGGTCGGGAGGGAGTTCCAGGTCTTGGCGGCCAGGTAGGAGAAGGACCTTCCTCCTGTTGTCGTTCTTCGGATGCGGGGGACGGCGGCGAGGGCGTGGCTGGCTGATCGGAGATGTCGTTTGGGAGCGTAGAAGTTGATGCGGTTGCTGAGGTAGCTCGGGCCTTGAACGTGTAGGGCTTTGTGTGCGTTGGTGAGGAGGCGGAAGGTGATTCTTTTGTTGACGGGGAGCCAATGCAGGTCTCTCAGTTGTCCGGAGATGTGGCTGTGTCGTGGGATGTCGAGGATGAGTCTGGCTGAGGCGTTCTGGATCCGCTGGAGTCTCTTCTGGAACTTTGCGGTGGTTCCGGAGTAGAGGGCGTTGCCGTAGTCCAGTCGGCTGGTGACGAGGGCCTGGGTGACCGTCTTCCTGGTCTCGGTGGGGATCCACCAGAAGATCTTCCGTAGCATGCGCAGGATGTTGAAGCATGACGAGGAGACGGCGTTGACTTGTCTGGTCATGGTGAGGGAGGAGTCCAAGATGAAGCCCAGGTTGCGTGCGTGGTCTGTCGGTTTGGGTGCGCTGCACAGGGTGGGGGGCCATCAGGAGTCGTCCCAGGCAGAGGGCGAGGAACCCAGGATGAGGACTTCCGTCTTGTCTGAGTTCAGTTTCAGGCGGCTGGTCGTCATCCACTCGGCTACGTCTTTCATCCCTTCGTGAAGGTTGGCTCTGGCGGCGGCGGGGTCGTTGGTCAGGGAGAGGATCAGCTGGGTGTCGTCAGCGTAGGAGATGAGGTTGTGTTGGCTTGCGATGGCCGCGAGGGGGCTCATGTAGACGTTGAAGAGGGTGGGGCTCAGCGAGGATCCTTGAGGGACGCCGCAGATGACTTCGGTGGCCTCTGACTTGTACGTTGGAAGACGGACTCTCTGTGCTCTTCCGTCGAGGAAGGAGATGATCCATTCCAGTGCCTTCTCCTGGATTCTGACGTTGCTGAGGCGCTGCACTAGGGTGCGATGGCAGACAGTGTTGAATGCCGCGGAGAGGTCTAGGAGGATGAGGGCCGCTGTTTCTCCGTTGTCCATCAGGGCTCGGATGTCATCTGTGGCATCTCGGAGGGCTCGGATGGCATCGGTTCAAGCAGCAAGGTAGTCCTCAAGCAGCAGGGCTGTCCTCTGAGGGTTCAAGGCAGGCCTTCTGTGTGTCCTCCAGGGTCCAGGATTAGGCTGAAGAGTGGGTATGAGGGTCCAGTTTTATACCTGGTTTTAAATGGAAGAAACTTCTAAGGTTTTCCCCTCATAGATGGCTTTTGAATTTCGTCTGTCTCCAACAAACTAAAAGGAATACACAAGCCTCACCCTTTATGATTGTGTAAACTAGTGATTGGTAGAGGATTTGAAAATATGTGAGAGTTTTGAATTAATTTAACAAAAGAGACATTTGGTTTGGTGAGAGTTAGACCTGTAAGACTAACGGTTAGTCTTTCCCCATGCTCTTTGCCTTACCTCTGCTGTTTTTGCTGAACTTGTTTTTGTTTGCCTTTGGACTCTGCACACATTGTCACTGCAAACCAGTGCTAAAGTGCATGTGCTTGCTCCTTCAAAGATGTTAAAATTGGCCTCCTCCCAATTGGCATATTTAATATGCCTGTAGGTGCGAAGTAAAGCTGTACTACCTGTACCCTGGGCCGGTAAATTAAATGCTATTAGTGGTACTACAGCAGAGACCTTTAAACAGGTCTCAGGCCTGACAGTGCAGCCTGTTTGTGCAGTTTTAAACTACAATTTCACCACTGTAAAATAAACCTTTTGCTAGGCCAAAACCTTCCTTTTTAATACATATAAGTCACCTGTAGCAGAGGCCCTGAATAACTAAAAGGACAGGGTGTAGTGTATTTTATAAGTTGGACATGTACGTACTAATTTTACTTGTCCTGGGAGTAAAAAATACTCAATTATTCAGTACTGTATGGCCTACATCTCCCATAGGATAACATTAGCTACTTTTTTACATGTATTAAGTAATAACCTTCAATTGGGAGCAGGTTGCAATGTCCAGTTTGATCGAAAGAACATAAAAACCCTCTTTAATGGTAAACTTGGATTTTGCCGCTTTAGTGGGCTCTAGCGGTAGTTTTAGCAACAGTTCCTCATCTAATCTGAATGGCACAGATGACGTAAATGAACTTTTGTTCCTTAAGAAAAAACTGGTTAGAATGAAGGCCCATGGCGACTTCATGCTGGCATACTTAAAAGCAGGAGTCATCCCCCAGGGTCTCCGCATTTCAAATATCCCAGGCTTATTTGTACATGTCAAACATTTTCTGGAAAAGAGGAGTTTAATTTCTAATAGATGCTCGCGGGATTTCATGATCTTGATAGTTGAAACCGCCAAGGAACTCATAGCTACACTAAAAACTGAACTTTTAGAACAAGAAGACAAAATTAGGAAAAATAATGTATTGGATGAAGCACAAAAGAAAATAGACCAAGCAGACAAAGAACTCATGTCATTTAAGGATTATTTATTGAAACGTAAAGTTGATAAACTTCAAAAAGATATTAGGTACAATTCAAAAGAAAAAACATACCCTTGTTTATCAGATGATTTTTACAAACAAAATCATTATCAGAATGAAGATAATCCAAAACAAATAAGAGTACTCACTTTTTCAGAAACATCTGACTCTGAAATAGAAAGTAATGCTAATAGTTATGAGGAAACAGGACTACATAGAAATTTTAATCCCAAAACTCCGCAACCTTTTTTAGGACAGCGCGGAGCCCGCAAAGGACGGCCCAGAGTCCGGTTCCAGAAACAATCGAGAGGAAACTACCAGAATACATATCACCAATACAACAGCAATCAGATGCTGGAAACAAGAAATGCTCAGTACTGGAGAAGAGGGACTTAATTCCCATCTTTAACCTTTCCACCAGATCTTTAGATCCATCGAGCATTAATCTTTTATCAAAAGGATTATCCTTTGTACCTCATTCATCGACTAATGTTTTTGGACTTTACCGAGATTTAATAACCTTTTTTTATAAAGTGAGACTTAAAAAGTTTTTCTTAAATAAAGAAAGATCAGACAGTTTACCCATGAATCTCTTGGGTATGTCAAACCCTTCGACTTTTAAACCGAATTTGGACACCTTGGGCCCAGAGTTTCAAGTTTTTGAACATACTGTATTAAACTGTTTGAAAAAAGCAACTAAGTTTATACCTAGACCACAGTATAATATTAATTATGACGAATTTCAATCACTCCAAACTTTATCAAAGGATTCCACCCTTACCATTAAAACCTGTGATAAAGGGGGAGGTATAGTTGTCATCGATACTCCAAAATATGAAACTAAAATGAAGTCTCTCTTACAAGAAACCAATTTTTATGTTTTGCAACAAAAAGACCCCACAAGTCAAGTTAAAAAGAAAATACAGCACCTCACTAAATCAGCCTTGGATAATGGTTACATTTGTGAAAAAGAATTTGATTACCTAAATCAATCCTCGCCTATAATGCCATTTATATATGGAATTCCAAAAATTCATAAGGATACACTAGATCCGCCTTACCGACCTATTGTGTCAACTATAGGTTCCATAACTGAACCTCTTTCAAAATGTTCAGATGCTTTGCTTAGACCTCATATGGCCCAAATACCATCATACATCATGGATACTACTGCCATCATTAACAAGGTGAAACAGCTTCCATTTAACCAATCTTCTAACATCTTGGTTACCCTCGATATCGAAGCGCTGTACAGCAACATCCCACAAGGCACTTCATGCATTTGACTGGTTTATAGACTAATATCAAGTGCCTTGCCCGAAAACCTTTCTTTTGCAGTGCATTGAAATTGTTTTAACTGAAAACACTTTCCAATATGGGAGAAGCCTATACAAGCAAATAGTCAATTCCTTCACCTTCGACTTTGACAGAATTGTTCGCACATACAAGATTTTGATAAACAGGCAAGTGAACTAAAATCCAAATTTCTGGCACGAGGCTACCCCCACAGACTTATCCGAGTGTCACTTAAACGTGCTCGATTTTATGATCGAGACTCTCTTCTTCAAACAAAAGTCAAAACTACAGATAATCAACTGGTATGCATCATGCAACATTCTACTATGAATAACACAGTGCGGCATATAGTCAACTCTAACTGGCACATCCTAAATAGTAATCTTGAAGACGAGGAGACAACTCCTAAACCTATATTTGCACACAGAAGGAACAAAAACCTAAAAGATCACATTACCCACTCAAGATTTACAGAAAGTACTACTTTTATACAAAAAAAACGTTGATGGAGCATCAGCAGTAACAGGCACATATGAGTGTAACTCCTGTAAAGTCTGTGATTTGACAATAGTAGGTCCCAGTTATACATATCAGGGCTTTAGCATCAGCCCTCGCAAAATTTCGAATTGTAAATCGAAAAATTTTATATATCTCTTGATTTGTCCGTGCGGTCTCGGATATGTGGGCGAAACAGCGAGATCATTTTGTATCTGCCTCACCGAGCACCGCTCAGCTATCAAGACTTCTAAAATTAATGCTCCATTAGTTAGACATTGTCTTGATCATCAGCACAAACCAAACCATCTGCGTTGGTTTATTCTGGAAAATTTAAACAATCCCAATTATACCAAAACAGAAGACTATCGCAAAAAACGCGAAGTGTTCTGGATTTTTACTCTTGCATCTCACACTAAGGGATTAAATAATGGGATCCCGTGGGAGAATGCAATAAAATATAACAATCGATGAAGAAAATCAGTTTAGTACTTCTGCCTATATATACTGTTCAAATACAAAGTATAGATATTTATTATCTCTTGAACTGTCACACCTTTGGATTCAGGTATTTTATTCACAACAGCCTCTAAATGTGCCGAAATTTAGCAGTATAGGCCTGGTTTTACTCATACTTGTAATCTATTCCAGGCAGATCATCTGTACGTGCGAGCTATTCTTTTCCCTTGTTGTGAAGAAGCGGTGATTTCCTTTTTGCCTTTTTCACTCTTTTATTAGGTATATATTCTACTGTTTATCTCACATAGGTATACTTTTAGGTCAGTTTCAAATATAAAGAATGCGATTTTTAATATTTTTTCACTAAATCGTTTCTGTAGATCTTTCATTTCCTGCGGCTCAGTTCTTTACTTGTAACAGAAATATCAGCATTCTTACATCTTTCTGCAATTCTTCTTGTTAGAATCAGGCATTTATATAATTAAACTAGTAGCCATCTCCTATCTTTGGTAGTGACTTTGATAAACAAGCTAGTCCTCAATCAAATCAGGCCATTCATGTCGCATTTTTAATCTTTTTAGTATCCATAGATAACCTTTACTCTGATCTTCAAGAATTGTCAAAATATACAAACAGCCATTTGGTTGTACAGGTAAGACTCCATCGTTCTGGGCTTCTTGCATCTTTTGGGTGATATTCACTCTTTTCTTGACTTTAGCACACCTATTGGTCTTCCTTTTCTTTGTTTCATTGATTCACTTTTCATTATATTCATTCTCAGACACACTAAATGTTTCCTCACTAGCTTCTAATTGGTCTGTACTGAGAAGTTTATATAAATACGTTTGATATCACGTTACTCTAGGGCATGACCACTTGCAAATTGGTTGGAAGTCTAACTCTTTCTTGCACCGCTAGTCGCTACCTCATGTAATGTAATTGTATTATTTTGTCTTTCTGATGTACTTATATTGTTTTTTAGAAACATCTTGGTGCTCTCCTGAAGAAGGCGACTTTTCGCCGAAACGCGCGTTAAGATTGTCACCATTTACATTGACATTGATGAATATCTTGGTTTTTAAAGAAAATAATGTTTTTGTCATGTATGATTATATGTCTTTTTATTAAATCTATGCTTTATGAATCATGTAACAACCGGACAAAGTTGTAATCTTTTAATATTGTCTTCTCCCCCTTTTTTAATCATTCATGTACATTTTTTATGTTTTTTCTCCTGTTTTTCTAACGAAATAATAAACAATGAGTTTTATACTTTAACTGTATCGTCTGTCAAATATACATTGAGGTAGCTACTTATCTGTTGGTAATTGTAACCTGATTTCGTCCAGGTTTTCTGTGGCCTAGGAAAAATATTATTATCAATACTATTGTTGCCCTGTCCTAGGAACTATATCTAGACTCAGGGGGTCCCTCTTTTTAATGGAAACTTGGATTTTAAGTCACCATTTCGAAAATGCGACTTTTAGAAAGTTGCCATTTTATTGTACAATCAATTTGGGCCTGTAGCATATTCCTTTGGGCCACATGACTAGGTGTAGCTGTCAGTTGGTCTTTGTATATAGCTACCAGACTATGAGACAAAGGAGAATAGGTTTTGGCAGGGTAGGCCATCTCTGACTTGCTTGAGGAACTGAACTCTCACCTACCACATGTGTATATCAAAAAGGCTCACACAGAGTTACTCACTAGTCCTTTTTGTTATTTTTGTCCCCAGACAAGCTGGGGCTAGGGCAGGGAAGCAGGACATGTGAGACACCTCTAAAAGGGGGAGGATTCTAGAAGCTGCTCCTACTTGGAAGTGGGTACCAGGTATAAACATTAGACCATCAGATCAAACTCTTCAGTACAGATCTCGACCTGCGGAAGACTCCGAAGTACTGATGTGCTTCTCTGCTGCAAGAAGAACTGCTACTATCTTGCTCTGCTTCCCTGTTCCTGAGTGAGAAGGAATGGACCTGCATCTTGAATGCAGGACCGACAGGTTGACTCCAACGGCTAGTTTTTGGGCCTCCTCATCAAAGCCTCAGGGTCAGAAAAGTCACTAACCATCTTGAACACTGCACCTAGTCTCTGAGTTGTGTACCCAAAATTATGCCCCTCCTGTCTTGGACCCTTGGAAGTGGGCCTAAAGGTGATCTGCCGGTCCAGCTGAACATAAGTACCAGGATGCATAGCCTTGCAGCCTTGTAACCTCGCAATGGAATCCCCAATGCACAATGCATCTTTAAACACAGAACGTTGCAGCTCCTCTGAACCACTGCTGCATGAAGCATCCAGACCCACGACTTTGCAACACTCCTCAGCAGGATTTAAGGTGTTTTGTTCAGTAGGCTTAGCTTGGTCTCTATATCTTATAGCCAATATCATTAATTTTACAACATTACCAAGTCAGGCCTTCTGTACTAAGAATAACCTTTCGCATGAGGCAGTCTTATCATTGCAAATGTTTGCAAAATTAGAGTTGGAAAAGCCAAATAGCCTCTCTTCTAACAGGGCTTAACTGGGGTTCTCATAGTGTAACCTTTCTATACTCATGGTTTGCCAGAGGGGATAACCAACACCAACACACTTCATATTACAAACAATATCCGTAGTCTTATATTTCAGAGTAATAAAAAATAAACCCTTAAATGTCCATTGGCTTTAGCATATTCTTTTCCCTATTAATATGTCAGGCCTATTGCCTTTATTGTAGCTTTTCATAATAAATAATCAGGCATATAGCCTTTATCACAGTCTTGTCATATTAACAACTTAAGCCCATTGTACTGAGCGCAAGCTTTCTGCCAGGCAACTATCTGGCATAAAAGTACATAAGTATACACATTTACAGTAAATAACGCAACATACTATCTCTACTAGGAGAGCCTGATAAGTATTATTGTAGTGCATGTCTTCTATCACCACAGTTTGTTAAGGTGAAGTTCCAGGTAATAAAATACCTGCCTACAAACTTTAGCAGAGTGTAATAACAAGCCATTCTTGTAAGCCTATTGTCTTTAATGCATGCTTTTCACAATGAGGAGATCAGGCCTACTGGCTTTTTCATAAAAAACAGATCAATCTCATGAAAACTGTCATCCCTTCTCCAATAAACCTATGAGGCCTTTATCCTTTAACATTAGCTTTACACTTTACCCAACACCGGGCTACTGAAGTGCACATAAATTGGCAACCACCATACACACAGTTAAACAATTACACATATGTTGATAAATACAGCTTGCAAAACAATAAACAACTCCTCTCAACAAGGTTTAATTTGAATCATGACAGTGAAACACCCCAGGGTTTGTCAGATTGGGTGGAAAACATCAAAACCTTGATTACTACAGTATTCTATGATCTTCCATGCAACACAAAACCCATCTGTCGGCTTCTATATAGTTTAATAACAATTCACCCTTAAATGCCTATCAACTTTAACAAATGCTTTTCACAGTACACATGTCAGGCCCAGTGCCTTTATCATAACATTCCATAATAAACAGAGCATCTCATAACCATGATAATTGACTTCCAACCATAAGCAACTCAGTCCTGCTGCATAAACATTGCCACAAGGCAAAAGGTTTAATATATGCAACCTTTTCAGTGGAAAGACAGTCATTTGGACCAATCAAATCTTGTACTCAGATAGACCAACATGTGAGTGTAGCCTAAACCCCTCGATCAGTAGGACTCTAAGTGCTCTTTTTTTGTTTATCACATAAGGTGAGGTGACAGTTACACTTTTAAGCCAGACCTAAAACTTCATGTAGGTTTATTGCTGCTTTTCTTCCATCTGTGCTTCTGCCTGAAAGAAAACACTGTAAATTGTCTAGTTAGCTGAGATACTTTAATAGCATTACAATATCATGTGTGTGACAATGAAAGTACAAGCTCAGTCAGCCATTCTGCTGCTGGCTCAGACAGCTAGATAAAGAAACAAAATAACCACATTTATGTTAGAGCGCAGCCTCTTCTCAATCAAAACATGTACTCCTGGCTCCCAACAGGTGGGCGAAGGCAGTGCCTATCTCCAGTGTGGGGGAGTACCAGGAAGAGTTGGGACACTTGCGATGTTATTGGCTTATGGTTTCAGAATACCACCAATCTCTACCTAATTTGCAAATGCATCCTTGCTGAAGCATTGTATTTACATGTTGCCCCAGGTTTCTCTGCCTGACTAAATTGAATTAGTGGGTAGAGGCATAACAGACAGAGAACTTCACTCACTCCAGGTAGTAGCACAAGATACTATCATCATCCCTTAGTAGGATTCAGTGGGGGCCCAGCAGAGTGGGGCGAAAGGATTAGGATCAACCTACATGCAGTTTCTCTGCCACTCAGAGTGAGGGTGAGTAGCTGCTCCTGAGCCAACTCCAGTTGTCAAGATCTGTTTTCTTTTCAATGTCCTTGAGAAATCAGGGAGCCTGACAAAAAAGCTACAAACCATTAGGTGAGAGATTTTTGAGTCAAAACAATGGGACTTGTAAACACCATGACCAGTAATATTTCTCAACCAGGCTCTTGAATGTTGATGAATCCACTTGATGTATGAACTTTCCAAGTCTGTCCTACTCTGATTGCTCTACCTCATACTTATTGATATTTCAATGTTTTATTTATTTTTACACTTTTGTTTATACTAAATTGTGTCAGTGGGCTGTGCGCTTGGGGCTTGTTGCTGTCATAGTGATGGGTTGATGACTGACTTGTGCCTACCTTTCTGACAGATCAGCCATTCGGCTTTACTCTCGATCCTCAGTGACAAGGACCAGTTTCCGTCCTTCCTACGCACTGTCCCAGGGAGCACCTTACAGAACATTGCCCTGGCGCAGCTCATGGGTCACTTTGGTTGGACGTGGGTTGGAATGATTGTTTCTGATGACGAGCTTGGTTTGCAAGGTGGCCAACATGTTAAGAAGATAGTTGAGGAGAATGGCGGCTGTGTGGCCTTCTTGGAAAAGATTCACCTGCGGTACACCAAGGAGAAAGTTCTTCAAGTTGTTGACGTGATCCAAAGACATACAGTGAAGGTGATTATAGTTCAAAGTGCAGAGGCCTATGTCAAGGTTTTATTGGAAACTTTGTATGTGTACAATGTTACTGGAAAGATCTGGGTGTTCTCTGCCTACTTTGTTATTTCTCCTGGAATTTTTGCCGACCAGGCCTGGAAAATACTGAATGGGAGCCTAGGACTCACACTTTATACAGATAGCATGCCCGACCTTGAAGAGTTCTTATGCAGCCTTCAACCTTCCCTAAATTCAGGTGACATCTTCACCAGGCTGTTATGGGAACAGATCTTCAAATGTCAATGGCCACAGGTCAACAGAAGTGACAGTACAACCACAGTAGGGAAGGGAGAGAAGTTTGTGTATTGCTCCAGAGAAGATACTTTGAATGAAAAGACCTTATCAGTATTTGAACTGAGTGATCTGAGCTACACCTACCAGAGTTACCTGGCGGTGTACGCCTTCGCTCATGCTTTGAACTCTCTGATGTCCTGCACAACAGGGCAAGGGCCCTTCATTAATGGAACCTGTGCAGACATCAATGACATCCAACCATGGCAGGTAAGAAAGGAGAATACACATCACATATTTGGTAAGAAGGGGGTGGGGTCTTCAAAGCAAGCAGACCTTTAGTATTTTATTTATAACATTTAATTATCAAATACACTAAAAGCTATTGTGTGGAAAAGACCAGGCTGCATCAAGAACAGTTGTGTTATACTTTGTCTTTGTGTTTTGTGTTTGTATTGATGTGCTAGGCTCAGTCTACAATACTTGAGAAGGAATTAAATATTATACATATCACTCAGGGTGAAGCAAAAGGCATTGGCTAGTGGGACACTGAGACTGACAAGGGAGTAGAATTGCTCCAGTGGGGTGTTCTCTTCAAGGTATAAATCTGAACCCTACATTAAAGAAGAATTGTATCTTTATGGTCACTGAGTCCTGGCATCTTCCCACACCAAGAAGCCTCTTCTGAATTATAATACTGGTGATGAGTTGGCCTTGTCTTTGCATGTTAACCTGGAAGACTGGCTTACGTCAATCAAATGCCTGAAATATTTCACAGACACCTAAGTGGTTGGTAATTGACTGAAATGAGCTAGAGAACAGCAGAATGTGCAGGAAGCCTTTGGACCAGCTGACCAGTTGTTTGGCATCTAAAAGCAGAGGTGAAGCTACAGAGAGAGGTCAGAGCTAGTGAAAGACTTTGCCTTCACTCCTTTCCCTTGATATGCCTTTTGGCATCAGCCATGTTGTGCTTGGCAGATTTCTAGTGCGTGGGAAAGGTAGTAAAGTGTAGTTCTGAGGCACAGTGAGGAGCAGACAACCCCCTTTGTTTTGAGACAGTGTAGCATTGTATACTTAGGCCCAGATGTACTATTCTTTGACTCAAAGAAATGTTGCACCAAAGTTGCTGCACTGCTTGTGTCAAAGGGAGTGAACAAAAATGAGCAAAATATACTAAGATATGGGACTTTTTTTGTCGCCCTGACCACTAGAACACTTTTGGCAGCCATGCATCAATGCACGCACCCTTGCACCATAGTGCAAATTTTGGAAAATTACAAATTCATGTGAAGAGTCCAGGATGAAAACAAATCTTTTGATACTTTTTTTTATAAATCTTTTTTTTATATTCAATTTTATAGATTTTTTAAAAAGAGCATGATCAGCATAGTTAGCTTTGCATAGCATGCCTCTATGGTCCGTGCATATACATGCATAGGAACTACAAACCAAATTACATATCCATTGTTGCCAAGGAGAATGTACAGACACGGAGATTTTGTCAACCTAACTGTTGCATCCTTTTGCCCCATATCCTTTCATGTTTCTTTAGGAAGCCACTGGCTATGAACAGGGGTTTCCCCTGTGGCAGCACACCAATCCACCCCTCGGCGCCATGTAGCTACTCTCGAGGGACAAGATTGTGACCTTGTTGTTGCAATATCGCGTTTGGCCGTCCCCAGTAACAGTTTGACCACCCGGAACCCATCCAGGCCGTCCATGACTCCCAGGATAAGGTGTAGTGGGTTGTGGGGCACCTGCCTTCCTAGGACATTTGTGAGTTCAGATTCTACCTTACTCAAGTACGTGGTGATTCGGGGGAAGGACCAGACCATGTGAAAGAAGTCTGCTGGTAGTTACCCGCAGCATGTATACTATGGTAAGATGCGTAGGCCTGCCTTATGGAGACATTCAGGGGTGATATAGGTTGTATGCAAGTAGTATAATTGAATTAGTCTGAGTTTCGCTAAAGTGGTAATGGTCTTGGGGGTCATAAGGCCCTCCCTACAATCCTTGTCCTCCAAGGGGCCCAGCCTGTCCTCCCATCATTTTTCATATTGAGTTGAGTGATGCAGGGCCACTGTTAGTTAGGGTGCAGTATATCTGTGGTACACCACCCATACCCAGGTTTCCCATCATGATTTGTGCATGTGGATATGTGGGCGCTGACGGCGTTCCACAGCTGTAAGTATTTACAAAACTGTGAGGTATGGAGGGTGTAGCACTTTTGTAAGTCTTGGAATGTCCTGATGTGATCACTTGTCCAAATGTCAACCAGTTGTGATATACCAATGTGGTCTCATCCCCAGAAACCCACCAGTGTTGCCACTTCACACAACCATGTGCCCTGCCAGAGAGGTATGTGTTGAGTCAACTTGTTGTTCCTGCATGTGTGTCGTAGGGCTGAGCGCCAGGCCAACAGCACAGCCCGGTGAGGTGCCGAGTTTTTAGGAACCCGGTGGTGCCAGGGGATAACACCCGAAGACCTCTGAGTTCTCCCTGTTCCGGACCACAGAAACCAAGAGTCTTCTAGGTGAAGTCAGAGATCGAGTTTTATTGGCTGCAACCAAGTAACATGTGTCCTAGAAGCACGACAGCACGGGTCGTAAGTTCTCAGGAGACTGTTCGTTTTTACAGAACCAGCCTTCTCCTTTTATACACAGTTTTACACTTCGGGCAAGAATTTTTGAGTTTACAATATGGTCATAGACATATTTACACAATAGAGCAAAACGCACAGTCATGTAGGCCAACCTATATTTTAGATGTTCAGTTTGTGATAGATGACCCAGCCTAGCCCAGAACTCCCATCAGATATCGATGAAACCCCAATAAAACAGGGCACCTCCTTGTCATAAAACTGGCCATAAACAAGGAACATGGACAGGTGTATGAGTGTAGAAAACATGGTCTGTATGTGGTGAATGGTTTATGGCATGTTGTGCTTTAATGATATCTTACTCGGCCACTGGGCGAGGAGCTGCTCAAACAGGTTCGGCTGGAGGCGGTGGAGTCAGTTCGGCCAGGTCATGGGGAAGTCAGCTAAGGTGGATGTGTCCTTTCAGATCAAGCTCGACCTTAATCAATTGACTTATATGAGGGCAAGGCATAAGATGGATGCCGTTCACAAAATGGAGTCCGAGGGTTCAGAAAGGAAACCACGATTCGAGGGTGTTGGCATCGCTCAATCACGACGCAAATGCACAGGGATAATGTCCTAATCATTACCGGTCTGCCGATACCAAATTCGTCATGGTACGATGATATTTTGTGACACGAGTGTTGAACCTCGGTACCGGTATTACAGCAGGGTCCAGAATTTCAGAACCACAGACCCTCCTTTTGCCCTCATATTAGGCAATAACTCATGCTAATCTGAGTCCAAATCCGTATTAATGAATTCATGGAGATGCTGCTGTAGCATCATTCTGTTGCTCAATTCGTCCCTTGACACAGGCTTCCTTACACATGAAGTAGCACAGAGGCCACATATTGCAGGAGCGCACTGTACAAACAGGCAAAACATAAACAGAACGGCTAAGATCATCCCAATGAAAATCAGAGTTTTCCATCCCCAGGCGGAGATCAGTTCCCAGAACCACCCTAGCAGGGACCAATCCCCTTTATCCACATGAAGCAAATCAGAGATTTTGTGCAGTTTAGAGATGGCCTGGTACACTGTCGGAGCGTTATCAGGGATGAAAATGCAACAACTGGATTGGATCACTCTACATACACCACCACGGTCTGCAAGTATGACATCTAGGGCAACCCGGTTCTGAAGAGTCATAAGCCGGTCCGACTGGAGTTCTGCTGTCAAATTACTAAGGGCACCGGCCGTTTTGGTCACGGCGGATTCGACTATCCTTGTTAACTGGCGGATGTTCCTGCTGTTCACCATAGGCCCCCAAAAGGGCAGAATACCCTTTGCGAAGTCCCCAAATTCTTGACCCGCAGTGTCGTCTTGACTCACGACACCCCTAACTGTCCTTGTCCGATGGTAATCTGCTCCGGCCGTATAGGTGGGTGGCAGCAGAAGCGAGATAAAACATGTGCCCGAGAAGTCAGGGGGCAACCAGGTGTATGCTTTGTCATGGCAGATGAAGTATGTACCCTTAGCTGCCAAGAATGGAGGGGAAGTTCGGGATGCAAACACGTACGTTTCTGTGCATACGCTCTTTCCCAACTGTGCTTTGGGATCCCTGCCAATACCTTGCAGACATAGGTGACCTCGGTGGGGTACTACCCAAACCGGGGAGGATTTCTTCAAATTCTGGCTCTCATTTAAGAAAATCCCATATTTGGTGATGTTCCACCTACTGTACGGGGCAAACTCATCTTTGGGAATCGTGCGATATGTGTCGATATCCCTGCTCATATTCCTTACTCCTGCTACTAGTGCCTTGTTGCTGGAACTGCTCCCTGTGGGATGTGGGGGATATGGTTCTATGGCAAACAGGAACATCGTCTGAAAAGCCCACAGAGAACCATAGTAACTGAATGGCAGGACAAAGTAAGGGATACCCTTATCGGTCGTGTGTGGCATTAGTCCACATATCCAACAGTTCGATGTGTTCATTATAGACTGGTGCTAGTGTAGGAGCTGGATGAATGAGTTATTTACAAATTCTAGTCTTCTGGCAGACTCGTGTTCAGGCAGAGTGTGAAAGGAGTGTGTAGGAACAGTAGGAGGAGGTGTGGGTATAGTGTTATTTACAAAGGTAACTTGGAACGTGGATAGAGTATAGCTAATCAAGAACATCATTATGCTGCACAACAGTAAAATACATACTATCAAGAATCTCTTTCTGGCCATTATGGTGCATATTTGCCTTTTAAAGTTCGTAGTTCTAGCAGGTCTCTCCACCCTCGGAAACTCCATCCTCTAGTTGCTGCCCGCGGTGGGAGTTTGATTCTGCCAGGGAGTGCGTTCTGTTCAGTCCAGGGTAATTCCCTCAGACCAACAAGAACCGTTGACCTAAACGTCTCCAGCTGCACTCTCCAGACTTCAACCGCGGCCCTAGCAGCAGAACCGGATGGCGGTTCGAAAATCAAAAATGAGCAAGTTCCCTGGGCGAGAGAGCTGTAAAATCAAAAATAGTTCTTAGGGGAAAGAAAGTCACATAAATTCGCTTTTATTAGTCCCTTTTTCTCGACCTCAGATTATATTGTGTTTCCCAGGTACGGTGTGGTCTTTAAACAATGTTTCAGGTTCTGTAGTGTCCAACTGCATTGACGGTGGCACAAATCCTTGCAAAATACGATCACTCTCCTTTTCTGTACCAGTTCCTTTCAGTCGTGCATCGCTGAAGAGTGCAAAGCGAGGTACAGCTTCGGTTTCAGAGTCAGCGATTCCGTCCTGGACCCATCGATCATATGGAAGAGGCAGAGGGACCCGTTTACAGTGGGTCCCGTGGATCCAGTTCTTCTTTCCTTCTACCCGAACGGCTGATCTTGTGGAAAGAAGGACGAGGTGCGGTCCGGTCCACCTGGGCTGTTCGTTGTTCGTGCGCTGAAAATTCCGCACCAGCACCCAGGTGCCGGGTTCAATGGAGTGACCTGGATCATCAGAGGCTGGCGGAGAGGAACTGTGAACCTATTGGTGTAAAACACGCAATTTAGTTGTCAGTTCGTGCAAGTAGTCAAACAGTACAGGGTGCTCTATCTCACTGAGCCTTCTGGGCCTCCGCACCCCCTATATATTTGCTGGGCGCCCGAACACGATTTCGTGGGGGCTAAGTCCCAGTCTAGAATGGACAATCATTCTGGTAGATAGGTGTAGCGATCACCCAAAACGGCACAAGAAGGAAAAAGTGCATTTTCATCATGAGTCCCAAATGGAGAAACTACAGGTCCCAGAAGGCAAAGAGGCGCCAAGAAACAGGGAAGTGGGCGGACACTATATAAGTTCCTCCCTATCTCTGGAACGGTGCTTGTCAATGATGTTCCAGAGCCTGTTCTGTTTACTGCCTTGCGAATGCCTGTTCCTGCTAGCCGTCAGCGTGTGCGACGGAATCAACGTTTTCGAGTGTCACATAGCCAAAGAAGAATCAGCGTGACCAGACGTCTTGGAGAGTTCACCGCCGACCAAGAGCCTGCGCGGTCAGACTCCGTGGAGAAACCCTCGCCGACCAAGAGCCTGCGCGGTCAGACACATTGGGGATTCCCTCGCCGATCAAGAGCCAGCGCGGTCAGAGTATTCACACGCGCTGCTCCAAGAGAACAAGCCTGAAGGATTCCCGTCATCGTGAAGTCTGCACAAGCCATATCTACTAACAGCAAGTATTATGGGGAGAGCGGGATTACTTTCATAATTCCATTTGTGTTTCTCAGTATTTACTTTAGACCTCGTTTTGCCGCCTCCCTATTTAAAAACCCTACGTGAGTGGAGTATTCTGTGTACCCTGTGTCCTCCCGACGTAGTTAATCAGAGGAAGTCTGTTTTTTCTGTTTAACTCTTTGTCCACACGGAGTGGTGTGGTGATGATTAGACGTGCTGTTAACGTCTAATCGATATTCAGCTACCAAGTACAGCAACTTAGTCGAGGTGAATGCCCTTGTTGAGAAGTGACGTAACTTCTTGTACTTTCTTTGCTAATCTCCGTAATTCTGATTTTCCTGGGATCTATACTGAAAGAAGAAGAATAGATCTCGTATTGTCGACCCCTGTGTCTACTATGGTAGTGTGTATCTGAGACATTCGAAGAACCCTAGACGTCCTCTGCCCATTCACCTCACGGCCTCTTTCCAGATTCCCTCACACAGTGGTGAAGTACCCAGTGTTGAGGAATTACGGAGAGAGGCTTTGAGGACTATCATCTTATCGTCCCTGCTGGTCTTTGGAATCAGGTTAGTGGCGCATGCGTGTTCTTGCGCTGCTTGTAATCACGACAATAGGAGTGCTAAAGGCAAGGCGTCAGGCCACTTAAGACCTGTGCTGGCTTGGATCTTGGCTAGTTTGAGCTTTAGAGTGCCGTTGTAGCACTCTACTAGACATGCTGATTGGGGGTGATTTGCAGCGTGAAATTTCTGGTGGATACCTAGACATTCGCACACTCTCTTCATCACGCGTCCCACGAATTCACTTTCATTATCACTCCAGACCATTCTAGGCATCCCAAACCTAGGGAAGAATTCTTTGACAAGGGCTTTGGCAGTTGACAAGGCAGTGTTGTCTTCGAGGGGATACGCTTCCACCCACCTGGAGAAGGCGCAAACAACAGCAAGCACGTATTTCAGATTGTTGCACCTCTCCATGTGGATGAAATCGAGCTGCAAAACCTTGAACGGGTACGTTGGAGGCGCAAAATGACCAGCTGGAGTTGGGGTCCCTCTACCGGGATTGTACTTCAAACACACCATACAATTCCTGACCAAATTCTCTGCGCATTTCGGGATACCACTATTCTGCCATACTGAGGCCAACAGTTTACAGATTCCTTTCGCACTGATGTGTGCCATTCCATGGGCCATTGTCACCACTGCGAGCACATATGCGTCGGGTAACAGCCATCGTTGGTGCTCTGACAATTCGACACAACAACCATTCGCATCCAATCTTCCCTTGCTTTCTCTCCATTCATTCACCTCTTCTTCGGTGGCATCAGCTTGTATGGACTTCACACTTTCAATAGTGTCCTCACACATACCCACATCGGCGACCCATCTAGCAGGACCTACAACATACATCCGACTCATCGTGTTCCTTGCGGTCTCTCTCGCAACTTCGTCTGCAAATGCATTCCCCCGACCAACATCATCTTGAATCTTCCTGTGTGCACTGCATTTTACAATCGCAACTTGTAGCCGCAAGGTCAGTGACTCGAGGAGCTCGTTAACTAGCTGACCATGTTAGATTTTTGCACCATGTGACGTCAGGAACCCACGTTCATGCCACAATCGTCCAAAACTATGGGCTACGCCAAAGGCGTATTGGCTATCTGTATACACATTCACTCGCTTTCCTGTTGCCAACACACACGCTCTTGTAAGTGCGATTAACTCTGCTGCTTGCGCAGAATTCTGGGGGATGCGTGCGGTCTCTACAATAGTGTGCAATGTTGTTACAGCATATGCTGCAGTCGTATCACCATTTGGCAACTTGAAGCATGAACCGTCAACCCATAAATTATCATTACATTCGGGAAGGGGTGTGTCCTGCAAGTCTACTCTCCCTTTTGTCTCTTCGTCCTAAAGCAGCAATCATGTTTTTCGACCTCATCTGTCTCTGCCGGGATGGGCAATAACGTAGCGGGGTTGAGTGTATCACACCTCTTTATGTGTATGTGGCTCGCTAACAGTGTCAGCTCATAGCTGGACAGTCGAGCACTAAATAAATGCTGTGTCTTCGTTCTGTTCAGTAAAATGTCTACTGCGTGTGGGACCATAACGATCAGAGTATTATTCATGACTAACCCAGCAGACTGTCGAATACAGACAGCTGCTGCAGCAGTGGCCCTCAAGCAACTTGGTAATGCCTTAGCTACAGGATCTAGAGTCACTGAGAAATACGCGCATGGGCGCTGTTTGTCTCCAAAGTATTGTGTCAGTACTGATAATGCGCAAACTTCCTTCTCATGGACATATAACGTAAAAGGCTTACTGTAGTCGGGGTTGCCCAACACAGGAGCCGAACACAATGCTTCGCGCAACTCGTGGAAACTTGTCTGACAATCTTCAGACCAAGGCATAGGATTGGGTGTGTCTTTGCAGAGTAGTGCCAGCAAAGGTTTGGCCAATAGGGAGAAATTCGGTATCCATTGTCTACAGTACGATGTAATGCCCAAGAAAGCCCAAACTTCTCTTTGTGTCCTTGGGGCACTCAATCTTGCGATTGCCTGTATTCTTTCTGGGGTCAGTCTCCTACCCTCCTTCGATAAGATGTGACCTAGGTAGGTCACTTCTTGTCGGCAAAATTGTAATTTTGAAAGAGAGACTTTATGCTTCATGTCACATAAATGACGCAACAATGACAGTGTGGCTTGCTTGCAAATTTCTTCAGTATCTGCAGCGATCAGTAGATCGTCTACATACTGAATCAGAGTCGCACCATCAGGTAGAACAATCGTATCAAGTTGTGTTTTCAGAGCCTGACTGAATATGGATGGACTTTCGCAGTAGCCCTGAGGAGCACGTTTGAAGCGGAAGCTTCGTCCTCCTAAATTGAAGCCAAAAATGTCTCTGCTCTCCTCGGCGATCGGGATGCTGAAGAAGGCGTTCTTCAGATCAATCACCGAAAACCAAGTGGCTGAAGCTGGAACCATTGTCAATAAGGCAGTAATGTCGGGGATGACTGGAAACTGCGGTACGACGATCTTATTTACTTCTCTGAGATCAATCACGAATCTGTATACAGAGGGCTGTGAAGGATCAGTACGCTTTAAGACAGGCAAAATAGGACTGTTACAAATGTTGCCTGTTGTTTCCTCAATGACGTCTTTCTCAATCAGACCGTAAATGATCGCTAACAACGCCTTTTCACATTCGCTAGAGATCTTGTATTGGGGAATACGTGGCAACCTAACATTGGCTTTTAACGTTATGACATACGGTGCTATCTCCAAACGACCTACATCATTAGAACCAGTAGCCCAAGGTATATCTGGAAGAGATGACAATTCAGTTGGAATATTTTCCTTTGACAAATACATCAGGGAAATCACTTTCTTACCAAGTGTAAGTTGTACTCCCGAAGGAGAACAGTATAAAGTCGCATATAATCTTTTTAACAAATCCAAACCTAACAAATTTTCGCCACAACCTGTTGTAAGGATGAGGGGTGCTTCTAATTCGCATGGGCCAACAGAAAGGGGCATAGGACTAGAGATCGGGTTTCTAACAGGGGCGCCAGAGAAACCTACTGAAATATTCATTTCGCCAGACAAAGGTGCGCCAGGAAGTTTTGAATGCATAATAGAACTTTTTGTAGCACCAGTATCCAGCAGAAATGGCTCTGGCACTCCAGATGTGATCACCTCGACATAAGGTCCATTCTGATCTACTGGAACTGAAACAACTCCCTCTCTTCGTCCATGGCTGTCCTAGCAATTATTACACTCATTTTCGTTTTCTGCGTAATAGTCATCGGCATAGTACTGAGCTGACCTCGAAGACGCATTATTCTGTTGATCAAAGCTATTCATGGAATTCTGAGGCGGAAAAGAAGTGTTATTCTGGGGGAAATTTCCACGGCCCCTACCCCTAGGAACCTGTTGAACACCTCTACCTCTTGCACCGGAACCACCATTTAGGCGTCGCGCCAGAGTTGGACAATTGTTCTTGAAATGACCCTCTTCTTTGCAATAGGCACACTGATTCGGGCCGTATGGTAAAAGCTGATGGGAAAACTTGTTTTCTCGCGCGTTTCTCGAATACTGCTGTGTTTGTTGATAATTGGGCTGACTAGGTGTGCGAGGCGGATAGGCTTGCTGGAGAAGAGCTTTGGTCTTTAAATCTTTAGTCTTTTCGTCTGCCTTATCTAGCTCGTCTTTGCGCCTATTTTCGTAGTACTGGGCTGTGGCTAAAATCTGTGCTGACGTGGAAACAGCCCAAGCACTCTCTGAATCTTTTAATTCATTACACAGTTCGGGAAGCAGATTATGTACAAATTTGTCTACAAACAATCTTTGGCCACCCTCGGTAGCCATGTCCTGACCACTGTGATCGACGAAAGTCTCTTCAAATCTGGTGAAAAAGTCAGACACATTCTCATCTTTCTTCTGCTTGCACGCAGACAACTTATCCCAATTGACACGCAATTTAGGCATCAAGGTCTTCATGTATGTGATAATTCTGCAAGGGAGTTCAGCTATTAAAGGCTCAGGTTTAGAACCACCAATTTGTCTAGCATCTGTAGCAGTAATATTAGCCCATGTGTCGCCTAGTTCTTGATCATGATCTGTATGACAAATTTTATCCATAGAGGCTGTGGAACGACGTTTCCAAACAGCATGTCTACATCTGCTAAATTCATTATACATGAGCTGGCAGTCTGTGATAACTCCTTATAATACCTTGCAGGATTTTTACGTGGATCGGGTAATGTCTGCTTGAGGGCTAGCACTTCAGATCTTTTCCAGGGGACATACACGCTGGAAATGCGGTGGAACAGGTGGATGTGCATTCGCATCGCCTTCCCTCCAAACTGGAGGAACCTCTCTCATAGGGTACTGTCGCGCCTTTTTCCTACCTGACACGTCTTCTTCATACAATGATCTAGAGACATTTCCCTTACTCCTATAGGATAATAACAGATCTATTGCTTTTTCGACATCGGCACCTACGATCATGCCTTCATAGAACTTAAAACGCATACAAAATAATTCCTTCATCTTGCGCTTTGGATCGTTTGTCTCTAAATCTTCACAAAGATATACACACATCTCTTGAAATACATATCTCTGAGTGGGTGCATCCCATTGTCGGAAGACTTCCATAACAGACTGAACATCGTATCTAACAGTGTCAGTAACCCATTTGCGTGCTAACTCATTCAGCACTTCTCTTTCCTCATAATCAGGAAGTTGACTACGCAACTGTCTACGTCCTGTTTTAGGGGTCGTTTTAGGCGACCCAAAGAAAGGTGAGAACAGACCAGTGACAGTACTTGCTACTCTCTGTCGAACAGAAGGAGAAGCTTGCGGAGAGGCAGATGCGCCAGAAAAGACAGGCTGATGTAAAGAGGAAGTCGAAGCAACAGCAGAAGAAGTCAAAGCAGTAGCAGAAGTAGTATCAGGATAAACAGGTGGAGCAGTAGGCAAAGTTGTAGGAGAAGTAGACGGAGTATGTAGCAAAGGCGGCGGCCCTTGAGAAGGCTGCGCCGGAGAAGTAGGAACCAGCTGAAGAGGAGCTGGTTGTTGTGCAAGAGCTGCTTTTCGTGCGCCGGGGCGCGGTATAACAATACGCTTCGGGGTCCAACAATACTCGATGTATATGGGGGTGGTGAATTCAACAAATGGGACATTAATGGATCTTTGTCAGATGCTCCCTTCGAATCTTGTCCTCCATGGGTTAACATCGGGGAGCATTTATCTGCTGCTAGTTTCTTGCTTCTGAGCATTTGTTAATTTTCCTGATCTTCCTCATTATCCCTGTATGCGATGGCAGCTTGCACCATCGACATACCTCTTTTATTTTTCTTAGCTAATTTTATTTCTTTCTGTTTGGCTTCTTTGCGCCATAAGCGAAAAGAGTCAAACATTGCCGGCCGGGCTTTCTTCTTAAACAATTTGACCTCGAGGTTGTCTAAAATTTCTGAGTCAAAGCTACCATATTGGGGCCATTTTAAAACACCATCCTTGCGGGTGTATTTTATCCATACTTCATTATACGTGATAGGGCCTACTCCGTGCTTGATATATAATTCATATGTTGGAGTTCCAATCGGAGGAACCGGACAAGAATCCTCTAATCGGGAGTCCTTACTACAAGTAGTAGTCAGTTCGGCCAGGTCATGGGGAAGTCAGCTAAGGTGGACGTGTCCTTTCAGATCAAGCTCGACCTTAATCAATTGACTTATATGAGGGCAAGGCATAAGTTGGATGCCGCTCACAAAATGGAGTCCGAGGGTTCAGAACGGAAACCACGATTCAAGGGTGTTGGCATCGCTCAATCACGACGCAAATGCACAGGGATAATGTCCTAATCATTACCGGTCTGCCGATACCAAATTCGTCATGGTACGATGATATTTTGTGACACGAGTGTTGAACCTCGGTACCGGTATTACAGCAGGGTCCAGAATTTCAGAACCACACCGGGTCACCGTCTGATGTGATCTGGGTATTGGGCAGCCGTGTAGGACGGCCTGGATGAGGGAGAAGTCCATGTCCCTTAATTTGGTTTTGTAGGCCAGGTCAGACCAACCCCCTGTGAACCAATTTTGGAGGAATAGCAATCGAGTGGCTAGATAATAAAGGTAGAGATTGGTCATACTCATGCCTCCTTCAAAGGGTAGGCATTCGACATCGGGCTAGGGCTATGCGTGGCTTTGCTCCGCCCCATAGAAACCTGTTAGTCATGCTATCCACCTCTCTGAACCAACTCAGTGGGAAGTGGAAGGGTGTATTTTGGATGATGTATAAAAAATGGGGGAGTATCATCATCTTGAATAGCGCGACCTTCCCGAGTGGGTTAAGTGGTAGATTTTGCCAGCCTCGGAGATCCTCCTTGGCTTTTTAACAATGGGGTTAATGTTTAATGCCCGTTCTAGTTCAGGGAGCAGTGCAACCCATATGCCCAGATATTAAAAATGACTGTCATCTCATAGGGATGGTTAATTACCAATCAAAACATTCCCTGGAGAGGTGTAGAGTAACTAGAGTCGACTTCGCTGGTTAATTCAGGAGGCCTGAGATGCTCTCGAAGGCCTGAAGGGTCTAAAGACATCCAGGGCCTGAGTGGGATGGGTCTGCAAAAGATAGCAGGACGTCAACTGCATATAAAGCAATTTTATGGGTGTGATGACTTCCCCAGGTCCAGCCTTGGACCTGGTCATCTGTATGAATAAGACACGCTAAGGGATCTATCGCTAAAGTGAAAAGGAGCAGTGAGAGTGGGCAGCTGTGTCTCGTACCTCTTTGAATTGGAAAGGCCTAAGAGAGAGCCCCATTGACGAGTACTCTTGCTCTAGGGCGGGAGTACAGAGCCCGGATAAAGTCAAAGAAGTGATGGCCGAGACCCATCATTGTGAGCACGTCTTCTAGGTAAAGCCAGTCAATCATGTCGAAGGCCTTTTCGAAGTCGACCAAGAGGAGTGCAGGATAGGGGTTAAGCCGTTGGTGGTTTGCAAGAGCCAAGTGGAGGCGTCGCAAACAGTGTCTGGTACTTTGTGCCGGCATGAAGCCACACTGGTCAGGTTGGATCAATTTATTTAGGAATGGATGCAGGAGTTAGGCAAGAATTGTGGTTTAAATCTTAATTTCAGTGTTAATTAAGGAAATCCAGCGATATTCTGTACAGGCAGATGAGGATGGTTGAGTCTTTGAGATAAACACAATTGTTGCTATATGCGTTTCAAGGGGAAATGTCCCGGTGTCCGTGACGTGCTGGAATAGCGTGGAGAGATGAGAAACCAGGAGGTCCAAGTATGCGGCGTGGTACTCCTGGGGAGTCCATCAGGACCCCGTGTTTTTCAGCCTGCTCGTAAGGAGATCACAGCATTTATCTCTTGTGGAGTAAAGGGGAGGTCCACATCAGCTGCCTCAGACTGTATTAGGCAGGAAAGGCTGACCCTCTCAAGGTGGAGCAAGTCCGAGAGGTAGGCTGCGGGCTTGAGGGCGGAGTATAGGCTGTCATAGTAGTCAGCAAATTCTTTTGGAATCGCAGACGATGTGCGTTGGGTTGTTCAGGGGGGTCATGTACCTCAGGAACTATGCAAGTTGGCAGGAGTTAAGAAGCCAATCTGTGTAGCAGCTTCCCGTTCTTGTCCCCCAACCATAGACTCGGGCGATGGAAAATTGCCAAAGCAATTTGGCAGACTTCAGCGGGATTTGCTTGATTTCTTTCCAGATTATCGCAAGTGGCCTGTCTTGTATTTCGTTTGGGGATATGGCAAGTTCAGATTCCAGATGGATCCCTTGTGCCTCTAAGATAGTCAGTCAGCTCATTTGAGTTATGGCCTGTGCCCGGAGCAGACTTTAAGCAACTCCTCTGATGGTGGCTTTGCCTGTATCCCAGAGGGTGGCCGGGAAGGGTACAGAATCGATGTAAGTGAGGAAGTATTGACACAGTTCTTTCTCAATACCTTTTTTAATCTCCTTGTTTAATAGGAACCAGGTGTTTTAGCGCCATACTGGGCAAAGCGCTCCAGGGGGTTGGCCTAGGTCCATAAGTAGGGTGAGTGATCGGAGATTCCTCTGTGAAGAATAACTATGTCTGCTACTCCATGGCAGTCGAGGGCAGCCATGAAGATCATGTCAATTCTTGCCTGCGTGTGGTGTGATGTTGAGGTATGAATATAGTAGGGACTTCGGGGTTTGCAAGTCCTCTACACATCGCAAAGGCCTGATGTGACTGCTCAGTCAGTTAGTCTTTTTACGTGTGGTATCCTAGTGGGAGAGGGTGAGCCAATAGTGTTGAGTGATGGCTTCATGACAGCATTAAATTGCCTCTCCCAATATTGTATGGCCTGAGGGTAGAATAGAATTTATGTTGGCAAGATGTTTCAGTGATCGTGCAATTGTGGCTGACGGATATATATATATAGAGATCAGGTTGAGGGATTTCCCTTCAAGAGTCCTAGATATGGTTATGGATCGGCCTTGTGGGTCTCTATTGATATCGGTAAGGATAAAGGGAAGGCCTCTTCATAGCAGGATTACCGCCCCACTTTCGCCCCTTTCAAAACCCGAGTGTCACACTCTGTTGAGTCTATCTCATGTAAGAAAGGGACACTGGGTACCCAGGAGATGGGTCTACTGGAACAGAGATCATTGGGGGTATGCCTTCGGCATACTTCAGGACGGCAGTATGCCTAAGGCATACTTCAGGACGGCAGTATGCCGAATGCGATCATTCCATGATAAGGCACAGAGGGAACTACTCCCCTGAAGTGTGTGTGCCATGTAAGGTGAATAGAGCAGTGGAGTCCTGGAACCCAGACACAGTGTGGGACCCATGCCAGATTCCAGGAGATTCCAGGAGAGTATATCTCCATCGCCTGTCGCTTAGCATGGGGAATCAAGATGCATGCATAGTAGTCTGCTGTTAAAGTGCTGGAAGTGGTGAACAAATAAAAAAACAACCTGAAACACAAATCTAAACAGTGGACAATGGTCCGGGCCATTCCAATCCAACCTCCCTCCACCCTATACTGGAACTGAAGCATCTGTCGCCCTATAACTAGAATGTAACAGGCTAAACTAAAGCGTTTAGCTTAGGAGTTGCATGGACAACCCCTCCTTTGATGTCGGATACAGCTGCAGTATCGGCAGATTATTCTGAGTGCTACGGTTCTTAGAATATATATATCACAGGGTTCGGTGACATGAAGCTTCTTGGTTCTGCTTCATTGCGGTATCGTGCAGATCAAATCATTGGACTTCGAGAGAGATCAGAGCTCACAGCCACCAAGTCCGGAGTCCCAGGGGGGCTGTGCTCAAGGGACAAATTGTCAATGGAGCCTGTCCGCCTGTCCACCGCAGAGGTGGGGAGTTGGTCTGGTTGATGGTAACTGCGGGTTCCTGAGTGCCCGAGCGGGTGATATAGAAGCTTCTTTGCAGCCTCAGCTGCCCCAGCGTGTCTGGGTATGTCTCCTGTGTTGTTTGGGAGGTAGTGCACCTGGGCCTCAGGATCCAGAGGGAACGTGCAGAGAGGCAGGACGGATCCCAAAGGGTCGCTCTTTGGTCAGTCAGGTCCATGCTGATTGTGGAGAATCAAAGAAAAGTGCCTTTTTTTGGAAGACAACACAAAGGCAAGCCAGAAAGAGCAGTCTGTATTGGACCTCTGTGTAAGAGCATCTTTGGGATTTAACGTCTTTGGTGTAATCGGGAAAGATCATTATATTGTGGCTTTTGAAAGGTCAGAGTACTAATTCTTGTGCATCTCTTAGGATAGTGTCCCTGTTCGTAAAGTTGAGAATCCTGGCTATGATGAGATGATGTGGAGCACCAGGAGGCGGTTTAGGCGGGAGTGAGCGGTGGGCTCATTCAACGGCAAACCAAGCCAAGGAGGTTATTGCGCCGTTATCGATTTTAGCCATCTTCAGCCCTTCTAGGTAATTCTTTGGTGTGGGTCTGGAGGTGGGCTACTTGTTCTTTTAGTTGGGGGACATCATCTTCTACTGTACAGAGGCAAGATTCTGTTTCTGAGATACGGACTGTGGCATTATGTAGACCTTGTCAGATGAGGGCCATGTCCATCCGGATCTCGCCAATCTTACCCTCCACTGAGGCTTGGGATGTTCTGATCTCTGATAGCCACTCCGGTTGAACCAGGCTCAATCGTGGTGAATTGGTCAATTCTTGTCTGTGTTTGTGTAGTGGGGGGTTTGGAGCCTTGGTCTTTCCCCAATGCGGGTGGTGGAGGGTGCTCAACCGGATGGGGGATTGCGATGTCTAAGTCGTGTACAAATCAATACACCAATGTAGAAAACAAAGCAAGCAGAATAAACAGGGATCTCCTACACAGTGTTCATCAAATTCAGTTCTTTAATTTTCTCTCAGAAACAGCCAGCCACCACGTGTTTCATCGCTTCCACGAATCCTCAGGGCTGAGTATTTGGCCTTGTACAGAAATGAGGTCGCTCCGCCGGTGATAGTTCCGACCCGGCAGGACCCGTGACCTGATCAGTCAATCCCGTAGGTTGTTAGCTGCAGAGAAACAAATAGGGACCCAAGACGATGTCGTCAGGGCTGTAAGGTCGTGAGCAAAATACGCAGTGGACGATATCGAGCGGATAACTCTTATCTCACTCATTAAATCCCAAGACAATGTCGTCAGGGCTGTAATCCCAGGTGCAAAAAGAATCCAGTAGACGATATGGAGCGGATAACTCCTATGTCAATCATTAATCAGTGACAGAAAAAGCCGAGCCGTAGTGTGTTCTCCCGGGTCACTGTGTTCCAAGTGCTCCAGACCTGTACACGACTGGATAGATTGTCAAGTGTGTGCATAGGGTACTTCTACTATGATTAGTTGGTTTGTCAGTCCTCACTGACAGACTATGGAGTGGTTACAAGGGTTTTTCCACTGACCCAGTTGCACCACCACACTATAGTTCACCATAACAGTTTTGCATCCACTTTTGGCTGAGCGCCCAGTGCTTTTCTGAGACTAAAAACCTTTTTTCTGTAATATAGATAGCGATGTCTAAGTCAGGCTCAGGGGCAAGATCAGTCCTGATTCTTTCTTATGGAGGTTTTGAGGCGAGGTTCTTCCCTATCTTTTGCTCCACTGCCACAGGCCCCAGGGTCTACTATGAAGCCTCGGACTATGAGGCTCATGGGTGCAGCCTCTGGGGTGGAAAGTGACGGCTGCCTGGAGAGGGATGTAGCGGATTCACCCCCTTCAGTGTCTTGAAATCAAGTGTGTCTCTCCTAGGATCGATTAGTCTGTGCGGAGTCAAGGATAGGGGCAGTGCTGGAGCTGCGAGAGTCGGCTTATTTAAGCTATGTAGGATAACGGCAGCAGGAATTCCCAGTGGGGCCTCAGGATATAGCAAAGTTGGGCCAGGGGGAGGGGGAGGCTGGGGAGACCCAGAGCAGGTGAAGGCTGCCTTCCAGATCAGTTCATATGCACAGCTCCCCTTTGAGGCAACCCCGGCCCCAGCACACCTGGTCCAGATCCCCTCCGTGCCCAGGAGCCTCCCGATCACCACAGGGTTGCAATCATCTGCCCGTCAGGGCTGTCACAGATCTGCAGGCTGCCCCTCCAGTCCCGCTCCCCCCACAAGGGTCAAGGGGTGACAATCCGGGTCAGGGTCAAGACTGTCCCAGGGTCTGTCAGATGACCATTTGCCACCCTGGGGAGAGGAATTTGATGCAGGAAGGGGTGCAGTTCTAGGCCAGTATCTTTCCCCATTTACGGTCAACACTGTTGGGGGTCCAAAGTGTCAGTGAGGGTTGGTTGTGGGGACTCCTAGCATCCCAAGCCCCAAGGGACATACAGGCTCAAGAGGCCAGGAGACCAGATGTGGTAGCCCCGAGGCTGGAGTCTCGGTCGGCATGCAATTGTTAGGCTTAACGGAGGGAGGGGGGCCCAGTCTGCATCACAGCACCCATCTGCTGTGTTAGCCAAAGCTCCAGGAGGCAGGACCACTTTGGGTTTCCCCGCTGATGTTCCAGGTCAATGGGCATTGTCCTATGTTGCCTAGGCTCAGGAGGGCTGCAGAGATCACAAGGCACATCGGTGCAGAGTTCACAGATAGGGCGACAGGGCCTTTGCTGTCACCCGGCCCCAATCTCCCACCGTGGTTGCCTTCAGGACCTCGGGATCTCACAGGAGTGGGGCCAGATTAGTCCCTCTCCTGGTCTTCCTGCAGGCCACAGGTTGAAGCAGCGGCATTACACAATGTTCCTCGTTGTCGTGTTGATTGAGGTCTCGGGAGGTAGGCCCGCCCTGTGTCTCTGGGCCAGCGCCACAAGTCCCAGGGTAGAGGTCCGCACTGCATAGGCCAAGGAGGGAGGTGGAGACCGCAGGAAGCACTGGGCCCGGCACAGATCCTCTTGTCATAGTAGGCCACCTTGAACATCACAGGAAGGGCAGCAGGGCCTTTTGCTGTCCCCAGGCCCGCTTTCCCCAGTGTACCCCCTGCAGGTGCTTGGGGCTTTATGGGTCTGGGATCAAATCTGCCATCTGGATTGATCCCAGAGCAGGCCACACGGTGGGATGGCGGCACTCCAGGGCATCCCTCCACAGCGTTAAACAGAGTTCAGAGAGACAGACGCTATTTGATCTCCCGGTCAGCGCTGCAGGCCTCTGGGTGGATTTTAATGCATCATGGGCCCAGGAGGGAGGCAGAGAGTGCAGGATGTAGGGGTCACCAGGCACGAGTCTTCTTGGCCCTGGAGGCCACTCAGAGCTCACAGGTAGGATAGTTGGGTCATTGCTGCAATCCCGCCCCAATCCCCCATCGTGGGTAACCCTCAGGTGCTCGGTTTCTCACAGAGCGGGACCAGGTCTGCCATTTTGTCTTGTACCATTGCAGTCCGCAAGTTGAGATGGCAGCATTTTGTCTCAGACAGACTCCGCGAGCTGAGCTCTGGGACAAGAATGGGATGCCGATTACTGCGGGAGTCGGAGCAGATGGCGAAGGGTCCGGACCACTCTTAGAGTGCGACCGCCATCTTGACGGTCCAGGCCACCCCCATTTTTATAAGAGTCTTAGGGTGCTATTCATGAATTTTGCATTTACTGGTAATCAGGGCAAATACATTTATGCTATTAAAAAAACATGTGGATTGTTCACAGTCCTACATTACTGGAACCCTTGACATAGGGAACAAGGAAGAGTTACATTTTAAAACAATTTATAACTGTAAAAAAAAGTGCTAACAAACACGAGCAAGTAAATATGTTAAACCTAAGTTGGATAAGACTAAAAATAAGTAAAAATACAGTGCATTGACTAAAAAAACTGCTGCATAGGTTGTGGTAGTGATAATTCATTCCCAGAAAGCACTTTCAAAAATTGGGCCACTCTGCACAAATGTACAAGATTTCTGGTACTTCTGATAGGTTGGTGGGTGCTTTAAGTGAGGTGTATGAATGTGACAGGTGTTCAGATTATTATGATGAATTATCTACTTAGTTTTCAAGACAAATGTGATAATAGACATCTATTTATTATAACGGACCATGACAAAGAAAGTCAGTTAAAGATAACAGGCCCTTAATGAAGGATAGAAATTGATGGTAAAGGTTTCAAGTTGCTAGTAGACTCTGAATCCCAATACTGCATAATATATTTTTGAGATTTTGAAATATTTTGGAAATTAGGTTCTTAGTGATTATGTGAGCCAGATATAAATCTGAAGGCATATATAGTTACATATGTTGATTAGTGTGTTTTTTATTGCTAATATTGCATTTAAAGAAAGAAAGGTTAGTGTTAGAGCATATGGTACAAAGAGTTGTGTGCCTCCGCTGTGTTTAATTCACCAGGCTGCCAGGGGGATGTAACTTCGAGTTGGAGCTTAAGAATTATTATTTTACTGAAGAAAGTTGTAGAATTGGAAAATAATGTTTTACTTTTCCAGAGGTGTTTACTGATAAACGTAGTAAACTTTGAGATTTCAAACATATAATGATTTTATGATGAGGTAGTCAAACTAAAGTTCAAAACAAGAAAAAAATGTCATTTGCTGAGAAGGATGATGTTAAAACTGGAGTGAGGAAGTTGGGGGACAATTAAATTATAAAATTGCTTGAACCAACAGAATGGTTGGCACCCATAGTAGTTGTTCACAAGGTGGATTAGTCAATCAAGATGTGTGTAGACGTGATTTGAAAAACAATAAATGGGCAGACAGGCATCCGCTATCCACTATAAATGAAATCTTAGCTTTAATTGGAAATAGTACTTGTTTTTTTATGATAATCGTGTCATCAGTGTACCATAAAATAGAACTGCATGACCATCACACCATGTAACATCATTTATTACACCTTTTGGAGCATCTAATTTCAAAAGCATGCCATTTGGTTTAGAATCTGTGTCATCAATGTTTCAGAGTCTCATAAAAAAGATTTTTGAAGATGTCAATGAAGTATGCTACTTCTAAAATTAGAATTTAATGCTTGATGGGGTTGAAAACGAACATGATGACCGGATATGGAATGTATTAGATGGTTGTGGCAAATAGCAAGTCTGTTTTGGATCATGAAGGGCAAATGGAGTGCTCTACTAGAACGAGTATGCATTGCACAACAGGTCAGTCTCCAGTTGAATTGTTAAGAAGAAGGAAATCCAAACTGGCTGTCTCCATGAAAAAAGTAGTGAGACTATGGAAACTCCTGAAGGTGAATTGGAATATAGAACTTTGGGCAAACAAGTTAAATAGGAGGAAATCTGAGGAAGTATTCAGAACCAATTCCATGGTGGAGAATGGCTAAAAATTTAAGGTTAAACTACCATAATAAATTGTGCTAATTGTTTTTATATTTTTGGTGGATTTGTTTATTGATTAATGTCTTGGTATACAGTATGATGAGTGTTCTATATGCCTTTGTAACTATACTTCAATTGAAATTATGGGTCTCCGCTCAGACCATAATCTCCCCACACGTCTTTGTACAGTCAGTATCTCTGACCTCACATTGTGAGTGTAAAACCACAGACACAACTAACCATCCTTAAACTCTGTATGTGTTGAAAAGTTTGAACATGGATTGTTTGAAGAATATGACACTTGAATAGATGTCTTATGAGTCCATGATGTGGAATGATGAGAGTGACACATCACATAAAGGAATAGTATGTATTTGAAAGCAATGTGGCAGCTTCAGTCAGTGGCCACTAAGTTGGTTGCAGCTGTTGTATACTGCACTAAATAACTCCCTGTAGATGTCATGACCTAGCAACTTTCTTACAAATAAATAGTAATAATTACTGTTCCGACCACTAAGGATGTGGACATGGGCCAATAAAAAAAAATACATGTGTTTTCTTACTTTATATGTACGTCTAGGAAAAAATATAACTTACAAAGAATGGTTACTTGTTATCTCAGTATAAACAAAATATGCTTGAAGTACCTATACATGGCTGCTTTGATAACATCCTGTAACAAATGAGGTTAATAGATGTTGAGACATTATAGTTTAGTAAGAAAGGTGGTATCCACAAGCATGTATCAGAACATTTGCAATTAATGTATGGCTAATATATAACTGAAGACCACGTTTATTTAATGTCAAGACACGATTCCATGTAGTATACTGCAAATAAAAAAGTTAATAATTGTTAACTAATATACTGCACTTGCACTTACCTGTCTCAATCTGGGATTCCTGCAAAGTCTTCAGTGTGTACATGTCCACACACTTTTTCCTCCCAAAGCAAAAGGTTCATAGGCCTTTGAGACCTACCACCATTCTGCTGGACTGCTAGATGGGCTGTGGAAGACAAGGATCTTACTGTTCTCACCAGATATCCTGCCAGCACTGCCTGATTTGATCCTGTTAACACCTGGGGCCATTTTATCAAGGACAGCGATAACATTATCGCCGCTTTAGCAGCAGGAAACTGCCCCATAAGCGCCAATAGGGGTTTGATAATATGTCCCTGTGAATTCCTATAGAAGCCCAGGTTCTGGTGTTAACCTGGGCTTCTATGGGATTCACAAGGGCATATTATCAAGCCCATTATCGCTGCTTTAGCTGCAGTCTACCTCCGATAAAGCGGTGATAATTTTATCGCCATTCTTGATAATATGGCCCTCGTCTTAGATACAGCATTCACTCTTGAGACAATTTTCTCCCACATTTGTCTTTTCTCAGTAAATGTGCTGCTTTGGAGCAGGGCTTCAAACAAGTGCCCTGAACATCTCATATACCATCACTGTAATTTTCAGTCTGTGAATCCGGGGCTTCTTCTGCCAGCCCTTGTTTAAAACTTCAAATGTAAAAATAGGGAAACAAACTATCTATTGGGAAAATGGAAAAACACAAGGAAAGCGAATTAAAGCGCCACACAATGCCTATCTGCTGCTAGTTGCTTGTAATGAAGGCAAAGGAGCATGGTGTGGCATGGGGCGCATTTTATAGTGTGCTCTGCAGGTGTGACTACTTAGCACCTTACTATTAAGTGTGTGATTTACACATTCGTCTTTAATCCACGAGGCTATAACACGGTAAAACAGGTCCATGATGTATTTACCCTACTGATGACGGACATAAATACATTTATCAGGTGGAATATCACCACACCAATGCTGACAGAGCTGTATCTGTGTCTGTCTGGGTGGTACAACCACCAGTAGGACTGATCTACCTCTGTCAAGACTGATGGCAGTTTACCTGTTCAATATATGAATCATACGGTAGTTACTCTACAAGGTAGACAGATGGATTTACATCTCTGTCGCGGCAGACCGACTGTCCGACCACTGACATATGAAGGTGGGCCCTTGGATCTGGATTGGCTAACAATTTCAGTTTATGTGAGGCTGATCCACTCTCCTTGGAGGGTTTGCCATCCAGTCTGAGGAGTTTTGGATACTGCATGCTAGCTGTGCTATCCCAGACCCATCTGGCCTGACCAGCGTTCTGCAAACCTGAGGGTAAAACAGTAACTACATTGGACCACAATTACTACACCGAAGTATTATCCATGACAGAGTATGACAAGCTTGTCCATGTTTCCTTTAATGGCACAAATACAACACACACACCATTTTCGCTTCAGACATTAACTATAGATACAGATGTGCAGGATGTGACACAGTAGTTCAGGGTCATATCACACATTCCCTCAAATGGATCCTGCTACTGATGGAGTTCATTATAGTTTTTGTTACTTATAACCACCTTATTTTTTGATTTTTTTGACAGATTGGTGAATCATTGCCTACTTTAATGGCAAGATAACATAATTTCTTCATGGACATTTTATTGATAGTTATTTGGCCCAAACTTGAGTTTTCTTTTATGTCATTATGTTCTCTTCTAGACAGACTTCTATAGAAAAGAGAATCTTTAGTAAGGATTCTAGAATTCCTCTGATGTTCTCACATTCCCTTGTATATTAATGAGAACCACTTTTTTTAAACAAATACATTGAGGGCCTCATTTATTAGGAATTGTTGTTGGGCAGCACCGCAAGTCTTCTTGCTGCACCGTCCTACACTAATGTGAAAGGGCAGGAATGCACCATATTTATGAAAAACAGTGCATGCATGTCCTTTCTCCCTGCGTTGGTGCACAATTTGCTGTCTAGCGCCAACGTAGGCACCCTTACACCCAGGTGCAAGAGTGCCTCCATTGCAGACAGGATTGTTTTTGTGCACCTTCTTGCACAAAAATAATTCTGAGAGGGGTTTTCTCCTTGTTACTTCTGCTTTGGGGAGGGGTAAGGTTTTGGCACTGCCAAAGGTTTACTTGGGTATGCAAATCTGGGGCAGCGTCAAAATCCATGAGTGTTGTCTTTCCCCATGTCTGTGAGGCCATGCAAAGTCATACAGAGAGGCTTTGAGCAGCCTGTTAGATATGATTGAGAGGCTTGCGCTGCCGGAGCATCAAAAAAAGTGATGCTCTGGCAGTGCAGGCCTCTTGTAAATAAACCCTTTCATGTTTAGGTATCAACTGCCTGTTGCTTTAGACTTGTTGACTACACTGCAGTACATAGAATGGGCTTTGAGCCATCTTGATCATGATTGGTAGGGTTTTTTATCCTCCTCAAATCCCTATTCCTTTCTGTTACTCCCTAATTCTGTGTTTGTCCTGCCCCTTGAGCATTACTGCTTTACAATGCTTCTTAGTGGAGTGAGTTGAATCCTTACACCACTGACTCGAGGGGACTCTTTGGTATGTATTTTTCAGCACTCCACAGGAGAACACATCTTCTTCCGTTACTCTTTCCCACTTTTGTATATCCCACTTAACCTTTGCATCCCTTCTCACTCTCCTTTGGTTAAATTGTTTTAAAATAATTTTTAGGATGATCCCAACCCCTTGCATTCAAACTGTTCACACTTTCAAGCCCAAGTGTCCGTTGGTACGCAGGATCCCTTCCCCCATAGCTCACTTAAAGTTTTGAAATATTTATTTTTCCGAGGACCTGCCAGATGCAAAGTGCTACTGAGCAGCTCACTTTGGACCAAAACCTGAGGTAAACTGAGACAAACGTACATCTTTTCTACTCATAAAAGCCTTTTGTGAATACAGAAAGTCATAAAGTTAGACTTTTGTCTCTGTACACCTTTGTGAATTCGGCACTTCTTCTTTAGAACTCCTGTTCTTTTCGTTTTTCATCTTGACTTTATATTTTAAAATGGCTTTCAGTAAAGTATATGGGTCAAAATGGCAGTTTTGTCCATTCTAAGATGACTTCTGTGTGCATGTATGCACCATGATGCACCAGCAGCTTATTTTGAGTATTTTAATTTACTGTTACAACATGGCCTTCAGACAATTTAGAACACTAAAGTAGCAATAAAAAAAAGTGTTCCTGAGTGAGGATACTACACTGGAGAATAATGGAAGGTTCCTTTGAGGAGAAAGATGCTAGGAGCCTGTGAAACATTATAGGAACGTAACATGAGATGAGAGGTGCTGAATTGATGAAGGAGGCTAGGTGACAATCAATGAGCAAGGGTCACTGGAAAAGATGGATGACTGTTGGGACAAGAAAGGAGGCAAGCAAGTGTGGAAGCACACGTGCAAAAGGTACATATCTTCTAGAGGTTAGACCTACTGGCTTTGACAAGGCTAGGAATCGATTGCAGGAGAGATCCACTCTGGCCTGCCAGTCTTGCTGGAACCTGCCCCACTTTGAGTAGTCTATGCTCTTTCACTTTGTCATACGTTTTGATACCTTATCATGCATTATATTTATAATCAACATGTTCTTGAGGGACCATCCATGTGACCCAGGCACATGGATAGCCCCTTCTCATTTTTTTGCAGTAGCATGCTTCACAGACTGTAGTGGATAGGCACTCAATTACTTTAGTGACTTTTTTCTTTTCCTACAGATGCTCATCAATAACGTTTGTTGTTATGATGACCCACAGATGGTTTAGTCATTAGGGCACAAGTGGTGTAAAATGTCAACTTCTTGAATGGAAAAAGGGTAGATGATAGCATTGAGGGGTTCACTATAAAAGACATTAGGGAGGCATTGGTGCCTTCACTGGACTGTTTTCTCGCTACTCCCTTTCCTTGTCCTTATGCTGATGTTTGCAATGCACGAACAGGAGCACCTGAACAATGCACTGTTTTGTGATTATTGTGGTAATGGTTTATATGCAATGTAATGCTGATTTCTCTGTGCAGTCTCTTTCTATACAATTTCGATTTGGTATTATTTAATGTATCCAAAAATGGTCGATATATTCCTCTTTTCACTAATCCTTTGCCATGGTGAACTAAATAGAAGAAGAGGAAGGAGACTAGTAGACAATGCAAGAGGGCATGGTATTAGGAGACAAAGAAAGGTTGCTGAGTGAAGAAGTGATGTTATGAGACATTGAAAGAGGACACTAAGAGGAAATTGAATCCTACTGAATGGAGAAGGAAACTAGGAGACAGAGAAAGGGGCAAGTAATTAGGACGAGGTAAGAGTAAAGAAGGCTATTAGAACATAATATTACATTTTAGACAAGGAACCACTGGGATTGGCAGTGGGAGCTGTAGGTCAGCGTATGGACGATGTACTTGGTTTTTCGGAAGGATAAATGTGAACAAATTATGGGAGAATGGAGAATGGTGGGGCTAATAAAAAAGACAAAGACTATATCATTAGCTGTTGGGAGTGGCATTGTCCTTAAAAGACTATGAGAGATTAAACAAGATTAAGAGATTGAAATTAGGTAAAGGGAATGAGGATTAGTTTAGGGAAATGAGAGACATGAAAGGAACACATGTCTAAGAAAATAAGTCAACAGCAATGATGAGGATAACTACAAGACAAACCAGGACAAGATAATAAGCAGTGACAGGACTTTGATAAGTGGTGGGCCTGAGCTAGGAAAGCATTGTGGGCTAGTACTAAGTGAATGAAAGAGGAGAACCATGAAGAAAGCAGGAGTGTCACACAGGATAGATGATGGAGGCCAGTAACAACACAGGACTTAGTTGCATGAACCTTTTGTTTCCCACTCTCTAGACTCTTCATTACTTGAAACAAATGGAATTTAAGTCTCACAGTGGTGATAAGATATTCTTTGATGTCAATGGAGATGTTCGCACATCTTTTCATATCCTGAATATTCAGATATCACAAAATGAGGATTTTCGTCTTGTAAAGGTGGGACAAATAGATACCACAGCTCCAGGAGGTAGAGAAGTCTCCATCAACATGAGCGCCGTCCTGTGGAGCGACGGATCCTCCATGGTGAGCATTGCATGGTTAAACACTCAAGTTAATTATGTCCTTATTAATCAGCATTGAAATACAAGTGCAGTTTTATTTTTTGAACATCACTGATCTGTTAGGGGCAGTTAGCATATACTGTAGATAATAATATCCTGGACCAGGCAAAAAAAAGAGAGACTGCAACACATGAATCCCCTACTCACTGTGGCATAGTACTCAAGCCATACCTCAACTGTTAAGTCCTAAGTAGTGTTCAACCGGCACCACTTGTATTTTAATGTGCCGGCTGGTACAGAAATAATCAACATCACTTAAAGCTAGGATGTCTAGCCCTTATCTGTACATACTTCAATCAGCAAATATAAACAGAAAGCACTTTCAAATGTGTTACAAAGCTACATTAACAATCCCTGAGTAATAAGGCATAAGTATGCATGGGCAAAAAAGTTGTATCATAAATGAATACATACAATTTTGTTTAAATTCCTATTTAGTATCAATTCCGGGCCTACTCAGACTCCTATAACAACAAATGGCCCGTATGTTTCACTTGGTACATTGGTAACCCTACAAATATCCTCCACACACAGCTACATATTATTGGCCAAGAGATGACCCATATGTGTATGGACTACCGCTGGTAGGATCTGCCCCTGGTTTGAGGTGCTCATCAGACTAGATCTAATTCCTGTGGGACCTGGAATGGTCCTGCAAAGATTGAGAGAACAAATTTATTTGGGCGGGTGATGGCCATACTTTTCTTACTGTTCCAGCATTCCCAAGAGGGCCACTAATGCCCTTGAATTCAAGTATCCATGGCCCTGCACTCCTGCTAAAGGCTGGCCATTGCCTGCAAGAAACAAAAATAGAACAAGTCTCTTACTGGATACAGTAGCCTCACAACAAAGTGTACCTACCTGTTAGCCACATCCTTAAATTCTGTTAGCCAGCTTGCCACCATAAATGTTTCATGATAAAATGACACTCCTGGATGATATCATGGAACATTGAACACTGAACATGAATCATGCATGCTGTAGTGGGCATGGACTTCAGTAGACTTCAGGAGACCAATAACCCAAGAGTATCTTCTGTGTAATAAACATGTGTGCAGGGACCAAGAGGGATTGGGGTTACAGTGTCTCATCAGTGGCTGTTTTACGCTTGAGGTTCCATTGTTATCCAGCCTTTGCATCAAAACATCCAAACCTGGAGCCTGGGGAAGAAAAAACATCAGGTTTATGATCACTGATATTGAGTTCATCAGTCCCTAATGCAAAATGGTGATATAATTGATTGATTTTAGTAAGGTATGGCTGACTTGTGGAGTCTATTGTTTCTTTTGTAAGCAGCTGACATTGAAACAACTGGACTGGTTATCCCAAAACAGGTATCACAGCAGAGTGAAAGGACAACATAGTGATGCAATTAACTCAAGACTCTTTTAATCTCTGTCTCACTTTCTGTTCTGGTACCATTCCTCTCCCTCTTTCTGTTTGTTTGTACCTTGCTGTTTCTGTCATGGAGGTGAAAACAAGCAGGTGTGGGAGCAGGGATGTGCATTATTATTGCCACAGGAATATGTCAAGTCAAGTCAAGTCAAGAGATTTATATAGCGCGCTACATACCCATATGGTCTCAAGGCGCTTGAGGAAGGGTGGGGAATTACTTGTCGAATATAAAAGTTTTAAGTTGCTTTCTGAATGCTAGGTGGTTATGAGTAAGGCGAAGGTGAGTAGGAAAAGAGTTCCAAGTTTTAGCTGCCAGGTAGGAGAAGGATCTACCTCCCATGGTGGTTTTGTTGATGCGAGGTACAGTGGCAAGGGCTTGGTTGGAGGATCGTAGCTGACGGGGGGTTGTAGAAGGACAGTCGTGTGTTGAGGCATTTGGGTCCAAGTTCGTAAAGTGCTTTGTGTGCGTGGGTTAGGAGGCGGAAAGTAATCCTCTTATTTACGGGGAGCCAGTGGAGGTTTTTCAGGTGACCAGAGATGTGTTCTTTGCGCGGGATGTCTAGTATGAGCCTGGCTGAAGCGTTCTGGATGCGTTGGAGTTTTTTCTGGAGTTTTGCGGTGGTACCGGCGTATAGGGTGTTTCCGTAGTCTAGGCGGCTCGTGACCAGTGCGTGGGTGACCGTTTTTCTGGTTTCGGTGAGGATCCAGCGAAATGTTTTTTTGAGCATGCGAAGAATGTTGAAGCAAGATGATGAAACGGCGTTGACTTGTCTGGTCATCGAGAGTGAGGAGTCCAGGATGACGCCCAGGTTCCGTGCGTGGTCCGTCGGGATGGGTGCTTTTCCAAGGGCCTCTGGCCACCAAGAGTCATCCCAAGCGGAGGGGGAGGTGCCTAAGATGAGGACTTCTGTTTTGTCTGAGTTCAGTTTCAGACGGCTGTGCTTCATCCACTCGGCTACTTCTTTCATTCCTTCATGTAGGTTGGTTTTGGCGGTGTTAGGGTCTTTGGTGAGTGAGAGGATCAGTTGAGTGTCGTCAGCGTAGGAGATGATGTTGAGGTTGTGTTGGCGAGCGATGGCCGCGAGGGGGCTCATGTATACGTTGAAGAGGGTGGGGCTGAGTGACGATCCTTGTGGCATGCCGCAGATGACTTCAGAGGCCTTTGACTTGAATGGTGGGAGGCGGACTCTCTGGGTTCTTCCGGTGAGGAACGAGGTGATCCTATCCAGTGCTTTTCCTTGGATTCCGACGTTTTTGAGGCGCTGTAGAAGGGTGCTATGACAGACTGTGTCGAAGGCAGCGGAGAGGTCGAGGAGGATGAGGGCGACTGTGTCTCCGTTGTCCAGTAGAGTTCGAATGTCGTCTGTTGCTGCGATGAGTGCGGTCTCAGTGCTGTGTTTGGTTCGGAAGCCGGACTGTGATGAATTGAGGGATTTGTTGGTTTCGAGGAAGGCGGCGAGCTGGTTGTTGACAGCTTTCTCAATGACTTTGGCCGGGGAATGGAAGAAGCGAAATGGGGCGGTAGTTTTTGAGTTCGGTGGGGTCAGCTGTGGGTTTTTTTTCAGAAGGGCGCTGAGTTCTGCGTGTTTCCAGCTTTCTGGGAAGGTGGCGGAGTTGAGGGAGCAGTTGATGACATATCGGAGGTGTGGTGCGATGATGGAGTCTGCTTTGTTGAAGATGTGGTGAGGGCATGGGTCTGTGGGGGATCCTGAGTGGATGGAGTTCATCAGGCGGATGGTGTCCTCAGTGGAGATTGGGTTCCAGTCGTTAAGGACGTTCAAGGGGGGTGAAGGTCCTGCAGGAGGTTGGGTGGGTTGGTCTCCGGGTCGGTTGTCGAAGCTGTTGTGGATGTCTGCGATTTTGTTGTGGAAGAAGGAAGCTAGGGAGTCACAGAGGGCTTGGGAGGGGGTAATGTCGTTGGAGTTGGCTGATGGGTTGGTAAACTCTTTGACGATGTTGAATAATTCCTTGCTGTTGTAGGCGTTGTTGTCTAGTCGGTCTTTGAATGCGGCTTTCTTGGCAGACCGGATTAGTTGGTGGTGTATGCGGGTGGCGTTTTTGAAGGCGTCCCTGGTGCTGGTGTTTGGGTCTTTTTTCCAGGCCTTCTCGAGGGAGCGACAGAGTTTCTTCGATTTCTTAAGATCATCGTTGAACCAGGAGGCGTTTTTGCTGCCTAGTTTTATTTGACGTTTTTTCAACTGTGCTAGGATGCCAGCGCTGTTGGATAGCCAGTGGGTGAGGTTAATGGGTGCTTGGTCGGGGTTTGAGGAGTGGGTGGGGGGGTTTAGAAGAAGCGATGAGGAGATCTGGTCGATGGTGATCTTGTTCCAATTTCTTCGCAGGGTGGGTTGAGGATGGTTGTGGGTTGTGGTCTTATTGTAGATAAAGTGAACGCAGCTGTGGTCCGTCCAATGGAGAGCTGTGGTGTGACTGAAGGAGACATGTTTGCTGGAGGTGAAGATAGGGTCGAGTGTGTGACCTGCGTAGTGAGTGGGGGTATTGACAAGTTGTTTGAGTCCGAGGTTGGCGAGATTGTCCAGAAGGGTGGTGGCGCTGCTGTCATTGCTCTTTTCCAGGTGAAAATTGAGGTCTCCCAATAGAATGTAGTCCTCGGAGGGGAGGGCGTGTGGGGTGATAAAGTCAATGATGTCGTCACTGAATTGTGCACGGGGTCCTGGGGGCCGGTAGAGGAGGGTGCCTCTGAGAGTGGTCTTGGGGTCGGTGTGGATCTGGAAGTGGAGGTGTTCGGCGCTGGCAAGGTTGACGTCTGAGCTGGTTGAGATGCGGATGGAGTTCTTGTGGACGATAGCGATGCCTCCTCCTGTTTGCTTGATGCGGTCCTTACGAATGATATTGTATCCTTCCGGGATGGCAATGGTGATGTCTGGGGCTGAGGAGGCATTCATCCATGTTTCTGTTAGGAAGGCGCCGTCCGGTGAGATGGTGTCTAGTAGATTCCAGAGGTCGATGGCGTGTCTGTGGATCGAGCGGGTGTTGAGCAGGATGCATTTAAGGTGGTTGGTGTCAGGTCTCTGTTTGGTGTTGGTGGATGAGGAGTTGGTTTTGGTGCCGTCGAACTTGCAGGAGTTGCAAGAGAAGGGTCCATGGGTGTGTCCAGGAGCGGCTTGGACGCAGTTGGGGGAGCGGCCGGGGTTAAGGGTTAGGAGGGTGGTGGCATTGTAAGTGATGCGAGTAGGCTGGGCGTTGCGGGAACCAGGGGGTCTGGCGCTGGGCGCGGTCCAGGCGTGGACGGGCGTAGACGGGCTTACCTTTGGCACACCCTCGGCGCGGCCGCAGCGCGTGGACGCTGCGCGTTGGAGCATCTGGCATAAATGGAGATTGGAAGGGGCGGAGCTTGGGAGGGGCAGCAGGGAGGCGGTAGTGTGGGTGAGGGGCGGGCCAGGGGATACCAACAACAAAATGGAGGGTCAAAGGGAAAGCCAGACAGGGGCAGCAAATGCACAAATGCGTCGAGTGAGCAGTTCTATGAAATAAATACACAGACACAGGAAAAATGAGCACAGCAGCCTGAGCGAGGTCGCGCTAATGAATTCAATCAGAGCAGCGGCGCTATGCCTGAAAAGCGCTACAATGCTATGTTAAACAGCGCTACAATGTTAAGTTAAACAGCGCTACAATGCAATGCTAAACAGCGCTACAATGCTATGTTAAACAGCGCTACAATGTTATGTTAAACAGCGCTACAATGTAATGCTAAACAGCGCTACAATGCTATGGTAAACAGTGCTGTACTAAACACGAAATTAACGATACCAGAAACGCGATAGCATGGAGAGTTACAGCTGAAAGTGAGGAGGAGCGTGGGTGAGCGACCGTTCTGAAGAAAGTACAGGTGGTCACAGTTTGGCCGGGGGAATGGAAGGCTCGGTAAACGTGGGTGGGAGGGGCAGCAGGGAGGCGGTAGTGTGGGTGAGGGGCGGGACAGGGGATACCAACAACAAAATGGAGGGTCAAAGGGAAAGCCAGACAGGGGCAGCAAATGCACAAATGCGTCGAGTGAGCAGTTCTATGAAATAAATACACAGACACAGGAAAAATGAGCACAGCAGCCTGAGCGAGGTCGCGCTAATGAATTCAATCAGAGCAGCGGCGCTATGCCTGAAAAGCGCTACAATACTATGTTAAACAGCGCTACAATGTTAAGTTAAACAGCGCTACAATGCAATGCTAAACAGCGCTACAATGCTATGTTAAACAGCGCTACAATGTTATGTTAAACAGCGCTACAATGTAATGCTAAACAGCGCTACAATGCTATGGTAAACAGTGCTGTACTAAACTCGAAATTAACGATACCAGAAACGCGATAGCATGGAGCGTTACAGCTATGCCTCTGCCTCTTTGCTGAATTTGAGGTATGCTTCTTCTTTGCTTAACACATTTAGTATTGCCATTCAGAAGGTATCAATGCTGAGTTGTCAACATGTAACTCTGTACTTGCCAATGGGACTGCCGGTCTTTCCACAGAAAAAAATGTGATGCGTTATCTTTTTGATATAATGCACTCTGCCTTTAGGGCTCAGTAGGCCTGCCTTGAGGGTGACATAAATCTTATTAAGGGAGGTTTGGGCTTTGTTAATACTTTAAATGGCAAAGCCAATTTAGCAGCAAAAAACTGCTCTGCCAGCCAGCAATAGCAGGTTAGGAGTCATGCTTCACTTTCTCATACTTGTGGTGACGCAGTAGGTGCTGCAGTACATTAGAGATACTTTATATTACAAACCCTGTGTAACCCTAGTACCATATACTAGGGACTTAGAATCACGGTAACCTATGCCAATGGTGTGTGAAGTTACGGGTCAGACCACTGGCACGGAGGCCTGTTTCTCAGGGCTCAGGGAAGCCATGTAGTTGAAAAACCATAGCATTAGTCTAAATACTTGGGAGTGATCATGCAAAAAGAGGCATTTCCAAACATTCCCTCACACACACTCCACCGCTACAGTCTGTCAGGCCTATTCACAAACTAAATGTTTTAGTACATCTAGTAGATTCACAAACCTACGTGCCAAGGTTTTGCCTTTTCCTGTTCAATCTTTTTTTGTGGCGAGATCTCCGCCCAACTGTGGATGGAGTGGTGTGGTGAGTAAAAGAATGATCGTTTAAACCAAGATCCTTGTGACTGAGGGTGAATGTTTACATTGTCCAGCATTCCATCATCAACTGTTTCTTTTGCATATCCCGTGCTCACTACACCACTGGACTCAAGCTAGCCTAGTTGATGAAGGGTGATGGCCTGAAACCGGTCCCAGAATGCTTGTTTCCGGTCCAGGGAAGACCTGCCTTGGCAGTTCGGACTGGACTGTTCCCACAAGGAACAGGGTCAAGACTGATTTGCATATGGTCCAAACTGGGAGCAAAAGAATGATGGATTAATCCCAGATCGTTGTGACTATGGGTGAATGTTTGCATTGTCCAGCATTCCGTCCATAAACTGTTTATTTTGCATATGGCGCTCCCCTCTGAGTATTCGATTTACTCCCTTAATCGTAACTCGAGAGGTGGCGGCATTGCGGCTGTGGTTAAAACTTGCTACCCATGTACTTGGAAGGCGATGGATATAGCCGGCTGCGAATCTGCCCATTTTTCTGTCACCGTTAACCACCACTTTACTTTTTCCGGCTTACTTATTTACCGGCCGCCCGGTCCGGATGCTGTTTTCAGGTCCGCCCTCCCTGATGCAGTTGGCGTATTGGCCTTAAAAGCCGCCAATTTTAGCGTGGTGGGTGATTTAAATCTCCATTTTGATTCTCTATCCTCCTCTGCAGTTAGCACTACTCTTGCCAACTTGGAGGCTCTTCAGTTATTCCAGCTAGTTAAACATCACACCCATGTGGGTGGTCATATCCTGGACCCTTGTTTTACTAACCTAACCTCGGTTACTGTTCTGCCCCCTAAGCCTATGGCCTGGTTTGACCACCACCTGATCGAGATACACCTTGTGCTCAACTCTCCTCCCCTTGGAGCCCCTACTCCTGCTATTCTTAGACGCCCCTGGAAAAAGTTGAAACTGGCTGACTTTCATCAGCTTCTTGAACTCTACTCTTTGGGTTCCTTTACAGATGTGGAATCTGGTTATGCTCTCCTTTGCAACTGGCTTACTAAAGCTCTAGATATGCTAATCCCTATCTCTGAGAGGAAAGATCGGCGCACCAATTCTAGCCCCTGGTATGATGATTCACTTCGGCTTTTAAAAAAATCTTGCAAACAAGCTGAAAGAGCTTGGCGCAAGTCTTATCAGCCTGAAAAGAAAATTTTGTATCTTGCTAGGATCAAGATTTATCACAAAGCGATCTGTAAGGCCCGCGCTGCCTACTTTTCCCTTGAATTCAGCACCAGCACCAACCCGACTAAACTTATATTTAAGGTGCTCAAGGATCTTACAGCTAGTAGAGCCCCAGCCGCTGAGATCTGTTCTCCTTCCCATTGCGAGGATTTAGCTGCTTTTTTTGTAAAAAAGGTGAAGGACATTTATTGCTCTTTTGCTGGCACTACTATCTCACCCGAAATTCAGGAATTTGTTTCTAAAACTACTACGTCCCTGTCTTATCTTCCAGAACTTACGATGGAGGAATTCAACAAAATTGTAGTTAAAGTTAAAACAGGCTCTCCTTTGGATCCACTACGACCTACTCAATTCAGAGAATCTGCTTCCCTCTGTCTCCTCCGCTGCGAGATCTCATCAACCTGTCATTATCTTCAGGTATGGTCCCGGCCATCTGGAAACAGGCTCAGGTTATTCCCATCCTAAAAAAACCTGCGCTTGATCCTTTGAAATTGGAGAACTACCGCCCCATTTCCCTCCTTCCTTGGGCTGCCAAACTGACCGAGGCACATGTTAATACCATCCTATCTAATCATCTTGACTCTGCGAATTTATTAGACCCTTCGCAGAACGGGTTTCGGCCCGGTCATAGTACCGAGACTGCGCTGCTCTCTATGGTCGAACATCTTCGGACTCTGGTCGATTCTGGTCACACTGCGGCACTGGTGCTTCTTGATCTCAGTGCCGCGTTCGACACGGTCTCCCACACTGTTCTATTACAGCGTTTGGTTGAGGCAGGTGTCGGCAATGTGGCACTTGAATGGTTTCGATCTTTTCTATCTGGTCGCACCTTCAAGGTTACCACTCCACCTTATGAATCTAGACCTTATTCCATTGACCAGGGAATTCCGCAGGGCTCGGCCCTCAGCCCCACTTTATTCAACCTCTATGTGCAGCCGGTGGCTGCTGTCGCTAAGCATTGGAACCTCACCACGGTATCCTACGCGGACGATACGCACCTGGCGGTTGCAATAAGTGGGGCTTCTGATCTTGAGGCTGCCAAGTTCTGTGAGGATTTCTCTCAGTGGCCCGATGGATGACAGACAATTACCTTCAACTGAACGCCCAAAAAACCGAGGTGCTCATTGTCGGTAAGCAGAGTCATCTCTAGGGTGATAAATGGTGGCCATCTGAACTCGGTCCGACCCCTACTCCTGTCATCGAGGTTAAAAACTTAGGGGTCTGGCTCAATTCCCAACTTAATTTTGTCACCCACACTAAAAAAGTGGCCGCCACTTGTTTTGGCACTCTTCGTAAACTCAGACCTACCTTTAGGTTTTTTGATGCTCCCACTAGACAGCTCATTGTACAAGCCACGATTCTGTCCAGGTTGGACTATGCCAGTTCTCTTTTACTTGGAGCTAATCAGGCTGAAATACTAAGACTCCGATGTGTTCAAAACGCCGCCGCCAGGGCTCTGGTAGGCCTACCAGATTCTGCTCTGCCACAAAAACCATTCAAAAGCTCCACTGGCTCCCTGTGGCTCAGCGTATTAAGTTTAATTGCCTTTGTCCTTCGTTCAAAATCCTTAAACTTTCTTCTCCCCAGATCTTGGAGAATCTCATCTCTCCGTACATCCCTACTCTCTCTTTGAGGTCCTCTAACCTGCATCTGGCTATAGTTCCACGCTTCAAGAGGTCCAGATCCGGCGGCGCTCCTTTCGTGTGCTTACTGCCAGGTTGTGGAACTCCCTCCCTGTTCATATTCGTGCGATTGACAACCTTTTGGGTTTTAGGAGAGCTGTAAAAACCTTCCTCTTTCCTCTGGATCTCTAATTTTGTTGTGTTTGTCCATTCTGGTATTGCTTTATCCGGTTTTCTGTTCTGCTAGCGCCAGGACGATAACATAACATAACATAACATATGTCACCCTAAGTGGGTAGGATATGCCCAGACATGGGTCCCGTGCTCACTACACCACTGGATTCAAGCTTACCTGGCTGATGAAGGGTGATGCATTGAAACAAACCGGTCCCAGGATGCTTGTTTCCAGTCCAGGGAAGGACCTGGCATGGCAGTTCGGCCTGGACTGTTCCCACAAGGAACAGAGTCAAGACTGATTTGCATATGGCTGGGTCCAAACTGGGGTGGTGTGGTGAGCAAAAGAATGATGGATTAAACCCAGATCCTTGCGACTGGGGGTGAATGTTTGTATTGACCAGCATTCTGTCCATCAACTGTTTCTTTTGCATATGTCGCCCTAAGTGGGAATGGTTTGCCCAGACGTGGGTCCCGTGCTCACTGTAGTACTGGATTTAAGCTAACCTGGCTGATGAAGGGTGATGCCCTGAAACCAGTCCCAGGAAGCTTGTTTCCAGTCCAGGGAGGTCCTGGCTTGGCAGTTCGGGCTGGACTGTTCCCACAAGATTGTATGACTTTACAGCGCATACTTTTAAAATGCATACCTTTACAACACATTTTTTACAACGCAACACCCATAACAACGCATTCCATTACAGCACATGCCATTACAAAGAATTTTTAAAAACTACCTTCACAACACATTCCATTACAACGCATACTACCTTTACTAACGCATACAATTAAAACGCATAACATTACATTGCATGTATGGTAAGTATTGGATAGTGTAGGGGTAAAAATTACTATTCTAACTCCAGGGGGGTGCAACAGTGGGGTAAGTATTGGATAGTGTTAGGGTACTATGTGTTGTAATGGCATGCGTTGTAATGGTATGCTTTGTAATGACTGAGTTGTAATGACATGCGTTGTAGTGGTATGCCTTGTAGTGTCATGCGTTGTAATGGTTGCATTGTAATGGCATGCGATGTAATGGATGTTGCGTTGTAAAAGTTTCATAGTAATGGTAGTGCGTTGTAAAAGTTGCATTGTAAAGGTTGTTTCCCTTCCCACAAGGAACAGGGTTAAGACTGATTTGCATATGGCTGGGTCCTAACTGGGGTGGTGTGGTAAGCAAAAGAATGATGGATTAAACCCAGATCCCTGTGACTGGGGCTGAATGTTTGCATTGTCCTGCATTCCGTCCATCAACTGTTTCTTTTGCAACTGTGGAGCCTCAGCACACATAAATATATTTTTAGCAGTAAATGTGGGAGGGATAGAGTAGAGTACTGGAAATGGGAAAAACCTACTACTAAAGAGGTGGGGTTAAGGGAAGAGAAAGGAGGATTGAAGTGAGGGTTGGGGGACGTTCAGGGAGGGACATGCCACCACCTACAAAAGAGTAAGACAATATATTCATAGATTCATCCGTGGCCGGCGCAGGTCAGTGTGGTGGGGCGGGTGGCGGGATGTCGGCAGATCACGGATTAGGGCAAATTAAATAAATAAAGACAGCCTGTTCCATCGTCTGTCAACATTCCACCAGCCTCACCAAGAACCACTGTGCATACCTGCACCAGCCACTGCTGCATAGATTGTATTTCAACAGTTACTACAGCCATAAAGGACCAAAAGAGTCATGCATGTACTCCATGGCAGAGCTGGAGTGAGTTTAGCACCACTAACAGGTACTCCAACACCTTCCTACAGAAAATAATGGAGATGGAGACTTAAACAAAGACCCATAGTAAATAATGTTAAAACAAATTACATTATTTAATCTGTCTAAAAATATAATAACATTTAATTCAACAACAATTATACATTCTAAAAATAAATCAATTATAATTTCAAAAAATATTATAGTAGCTTTTTTTAAAAATCTAACAATTAATGTAACCTTAAAATACTTAAATTGCAGTTTTTCAATTCCGAAAAATCACTTTTAATAATTTTATAAACACAATAAATAATATGGTTTTTAATATTAGTTGGGATGTATTTAAATATACTTCAACAAATTTCTTTTTTTTAGCTTTAATATATTAGAAATAATTCGGATTTTAATTTAAAATAACGTTAGTAATGCTATAACATTTTACTATATTGTTCTGCATATAAAAATCTTATATATGTGTAACTGAACAATATTTTCTAAAGTTTAATTAACGTTTGAACTTTTCTGTATCCTTTAACATGCGGCCATCACTACCCTAGCTGCGGGGAAAGCCAAATACAGTTGTTAAGTCATTACTAGTAGAAACCTTGTAGTCATATTTGATGCTTTTACTGAGTCCACCCTTAATTTCAGGGGTGGGGAGATGTAAGTCTACACTATGGAGAAACGTAACATTTACGTAAGAGTGCACAGCAAACTGGAGAAGAGTGGCGAGGCATTAGTATAAAGAAGTGAAAACCGACTGCTCTTCTGACAATGGCACCATAACAAAAACTCTAAAGCAATGCTTGTCTAGAAATGCCATGGTATGGAGCGCTATCCCGTGGGACATTACAACCATTCTGCCCAGCCACATTTTTATAAATGTACTGAGAATGTATCTTTTAACTGTGAATGACCTTTTTCTTCATGCTGTTTGCTGAAGAATGGGTACTGTATTGGGCAATGTGTTGGCCCATGTACTTTACTCACTTTCTGTATTTTACGTACAACACTGCTTTTTTGCATCATATACTTATGACTGTTAATATATCATCCTCTACTGTTTGTACTATTTAGACAAAATTCCCTATGTAAAATACACTGCTACACATAGGGTCTTTAGTCTATATAATGAGTAACTAACAATAACATTTCCTTCCAATGCAACTGCTGAAATGTGTTCAGACATAACTTTTGTTGGCCTCTAATCAAGGTCTGTAGTAGGATTGAAGTCTATATCTTCAAGTAGAATTTTCTGGTGACTCCCACCTAAAGTTTAGGAAACATTGAACTTGTCGGCCCCTGCACGGTTTTCCAGTGTTCACCAAAGTAAAAAAACCTAAGCAAACCTTAGCAAATATTCCATAACACACAAGTAAAGCTGCAAAAAAGACAGCACATTTTTTCAACGTTTATTTTACTTTGTAAATATTGTTTAAAATATGATAAAATATTTAATATTGATAAGTACTCAAACTTTCAATTACAATTTTGCATTTTGTGTGGTGTTCAATAATAACATGTTTAAATTATTTATTTTAGAGCACAATGCCCCTACAAATCATTTTGTTAATTAGAGCCATTTGTTTTTTCTTTGCTAAGTGATGGATACAAATTGTAATAAATGGCAAGGGGAGCATGTGTACTTTGTGGCTAATGGCAGAAGTGTTTTAGTCATAAGCATTATTGGGGATGTGGAACCTTATTCATACGCTGCAGATTGTAGGTTTGAAGTTGCTGGTTGGGGGCAATATGTTATAGTAACATATGAATCTCTAGGACAAACATACATGCACACAGCAGCAGCTCTGAGGAACACCGTCCTCTTTAGTCATGAAGAACATGGAGCAAGAACAGAGTGGGGTCTCATGGTCCCCACCTCTATGCACATGTTCGAGACAGGGGCTGTACATCCACAACAGAAACATCAGAAACAACTTGGGTTGCTTTTCTTTAAAATGTCCTTTTCAAGCTGCTCTTTGGACATAGCCTTTGTGGAAAGAAGCGGCTCTCACAGCAGGTAGCGATGGGCATGGCTCCCACCAGGAGAATTCCAAAACATGGTTCAAAGGATGTATGACGTTAAAATGCATACTTTTACATCGCATACCATTACAACGCGATTTTTACAACGCAGGATCCTTTACAACGAATGCCTTTCCAACGCATGTCATTACATAGCAGATGCTATTACAACGCATGCCATTACAACGTAATTATAGGTAAGTATATTTTTTTTAACATTGTAAATAATTAATATTTAATAATTTAATTTATTTAAAGTCGTTTTTAAAAAAACGGAACCCTTAAAATACCCCTGTACCCCTGTACCCAAAACCTATCCCTACATCCTAAAGCTACCCCTCTACCCCAAAACCCAAACCTAGCCCTGAACCCTAAAAATACCCCTGTACCCCAAAACCCAAACCTAGCCCTGAAACCTAAAAATACCCCTGTACCCCATAACCCAAACCTATCCCTGAACCCTAAAAATACCCCTGTACCCCATAACCCAAACCTAGCCCTGAAACCAAAAAATACCCCTGTACCCCATAACCCAAACCTAGCCCTGAAACCTAAAAATACCCCTGTACCCCATAACCCAAACCTAGCCCTGAAACCTAAAAATACCCCTGTACCCCATAATCCAAACCTAGCCCTGAAACCTAAAAATACCCCTGTACCCCATAACCCAAATTAAATAAATGTTTTAAAAAAGATAAACGTACCCATACTTACATTGTAATGGCATGCGTTGTAATAGCATCTTCTATGCAATATCATGCGTTGTAAAGGCATGCGTTGTAAAGGATCCTGCGTAGTAGTAGTTGCGTTGTAACAGTAGTCCGTTGTAACAGTTGCGTTGTAACTGTTGTTTCCCTGGTTCAAATGAAGTCACTTCTCTGCACCTGGCAACCATCACCTTCCTGAGGCACTCATCAAATATAGACTAAGTGGCAGGGACTGTTCCACACCTTGAACAACAGAAACTGCAGTTCCAGCCTCCCCCCTTCCATCTACCAGATGGCAGTCCTCAGAAAAGAACTAATGAGACTTCCTTTGCTAACAAGCCCTTCTTTGAATTTCTGAAGTTAGGCCTGTCTCCATCCATCTCACTACGGTCAGATGCTTTCGGGCACTCGGGGCAGGGGAACACGACAAGAATGATCCTGAGAATGTGAAAGTCAAGACGCACTCCTCCCTCAGACCAATATATAACTGAGCTTCCATGTCTTGTTGACCTGTATTGTCTTGTGCTCTGATTGAAAAAATGAATTTCTGTATTTGAGAAAGTATAGGGAGTTTTTTTCAATTGAATGCTGATCAGTTCTTAGAATGTTTTGGGCTTTCAGTGTATTACAATCATGTAGTTATTTTCCATAAAACATTCTAACCTACCTTGCGCCTTTCAAAAATGTTTCTTTAAAGCCTTACTTCATTTGTGTGAAGGTTTTATTTATTTATTTTTATATGTGATTGAGATAATCTGTTTAACTATTGCATTTTTGCTCAACTCCTTCCTCTCATGATGGAGGATCTTCACTGTATTTCATAGAATGTTGCACTGAAATTGTCTTGTGTGACTATTTTTTAAGTTTTTATTTGAAAAAAAATTGGATAAGAGTTAGATCATAACTGCTCTTCTTTTTGTCATCTCCCAAATTGTTGACAAACTGGGGCTTTTATAGACTAACAAATCAGATCACCAAAACTCTTTAACCAAAAGTTCTTAGAACTTGCCAAACTCTCCAGAATGTAACCGTTCGAGTGGTTTGGATGGTGCCCTCTCACTGAGGCCTAGCTGTGTCAGGGGTGCTGAGGCCTAGCAGCTTCAGATGTGTTCTGAGATGTTCTGAAGCCTAGCGGTGTCAGAGGTGTTCGTAGCAGTGTCAGAGGTGTTCTGAGTCCTAGCCGTGTCAGGGACATACTGGGGCCTAGCAGTAGCCATGTCAGAGGCTTTCTGAGGGCCTAGTAGTGTCAGAGGGGTTCTGAGGCCTAGCAGTGACAGAGATGTTCTGAGGCCTAGCTGTGTCAGATGTGGTCTGAGGCCTAGCAGTGCCAGAGGTTTTCTGAGGTCTAGCATTATCAGAGGCATTATGAGGCTTAGTAGTATCAGTGGCTTTCTGAAGCATAACAGTGTCAGAGGTGTTCTAAAGCTTAGCTGTGTCAGAGGTGTTCTGAGGCGTTCTGATGCTTAGCAGAGTCAGAGATGTTCTGAGGCTTAGCAGTGTCAGAGGTGTTCTAAGGCCTATCTGTGTCGGAGGTGTTCTGAGGCGTTCTGATGCTTAGCAGAGTCAGAGATGTTCTGAGGCCTAGGAGTGTCAGAGGTGTACTGAGACCTAGCAGTGTCAGAGGTGTTCTGAGTGGTCTAGCAGTGTCAGAGGCGTTTTGAGGCCTAGGCTCAGGAGTGTCAGAGGTTTTCTGAAGTCTAGTAGTTTCAGAGGCTTTCTGAGGACTAGTAGTGTCAGAGGCCTTCTGAGGCCTAGCAATGACAGAGATGTTCTGAGGCCTAGCTGTGTCAGATGTGTTCTGAGGCCTAGCAGTGACAGAGATGTTCTGAGGCCTAGCAGTGCCAGAGGTTTTCTGAGGTCTAGAATTATCAGAGGCATTCTGAGGCTTAGCAGTGTCAGAGGATTTCTGAAGCATAGCAGTGTCAGAGGTGTTTTAAGGCCTAGCAGAGTAAAAGACGTACGGAGGCCTAGCATTGTCAGATGTGTTCTAAGGCCTAGCAGTGTCAGAGGTGTTCTGAGGCCTACCAGTGTCAAGGGTGTTCTGAGGCCTAGCAGTGTCAGAGGTGTTCTGAGGCCTAGCAGTGTCAGAGGTGTTCTGAGGCCTACCAGTGTCAGAGGTGTTCTGAGGCCCAGCTTTGTCAGAGGTGTTCTGAGGCCAAGCAGTGTCAGAGGTCTTTTGAGGCCTTGCTTAGTCAGAGGTCTTCTGAGGCTAAGCAGTGTCAGAGGTGTTCTGAGGCCTACCAGTGTCAGAGGTGTTCTGAGGCTTATCTTAGTCAGAGGTGTTCTGAGGCCAAGCAGTGTCAGAGGTGTTCTGAGGCCTACCAGTGTCAGAGGTGCTCTGAGGCCTACCACTGTCAGAGGTGTTCTGAGGCTTATCTTAGTCAGAGGTGTTCTGAGGCCTACCAGTGTCAGAGGTGTTCTAAGGCCTAGCTAAGGGAGAGGTGCTCTGAGGCCTACCAGTGTCAGAGGTGTTCTGAGGCCTACCAGTGTCAGAGGTGTTCTGAGGCCTACCAGTGTCAGAGGTGTTCTGAGGCCTACCAGTGTCAGAGGTGCTCTGAGGCCTACCAGTGTCAGAGGTGTTCTGAGGCCTACCAGTGTCAGAGGTGCTCTGAGGCCTACCAGTGTCAGAGGTGTTCTGAGGCCTACCAGTGTCAGAGGTGTTCTGAGGCCTACCAGTGTCAGAGGTGTTCTGAGGCCTAGCTTAGTCAGAGGTGTTCTGAGGCCAAGCAGTGTCCATATTAAATATCTTGTGAACTCTAGGAAGTGGATATTGTATTTGAGAGTTAGCCATTTTGGAATAATTAACAAGAGTGGAAGAATCAAAAGGCTTTGAGTGCGGTGTGAGTTGTTGTGAAAGGTGGGATTGTCTTTTGAATAGTTGCAGCTCGCAGAGGTAACGCTGTGGGGCAGTGTGGCAGAGAGGGGCTGGGTGGGGGGTAGTGGGGTCCGACATATGATGGCAAAGGTGAATAAGTAAATGCCTGCTGTCGTATGTCAGACTCCACCGCCTCCCCACCCAGCACCTCCCCCGCCCCACCTCATAGTGTTACCTCTGCGAGCCGCCACTGATTGTGATGTTCTCCATGTATTCATCCCATTATGCTATGGATGTGCTAATAATGAAGAATAAATAACTCGAACCATCTACCCCGTTGTGGAAAGGGATGCTAGATGAGGCCAATCCTTATATATATGCGCATACCATACCTGGCCTAATGCATCCATTTTCTTGTCACTATTGTACAGGTCCCGCGCTCCGTCTGCAGTGAGCCCTGTCCTCCGGGGTACAGAAAGGCTGCCAGGGAGGGGGAGCCCGTCTGCTGCTTCGACTGTGTCCCTTGCTCCCCAGGAACTATCAGCAATGGCACAGGTGGGGTTGTGCTTTGTAGGATGTCATGAAGTTCATTGCTAGTTACTAGTGACAACTCAACACAATATAAACAACTGTTGATTATTATCCTCTCATTTAAATTAAAAAGATTTCTGTAAGTGGCACAGCAGGGGTACACTCGATAATCTGCAACTCCTGCCTGTAAGATTTTGCTTAGGGGCAAGCACATTTCTCTATCAATTATATAATGTGCTCAGTTTTAACACATGTGTTGATCTAAATCCTCTCTGGATTTTCCACAAATGAGACGCAGATATTCAAGGAGTGGATGCAGGCTTTCACTATTGTGAGGAGGTGGAAGAGAGAAGCAGGAGTTGAGCACTGGGGTTGGTCAAAAAGAGGAAGAAAGTTAGGAGTGCAATTAAACAAAGCAAAAAAACAGAACTCACAAAGACAAGACACAAACAGTGGATGCCAGAGACAATGACAAAGATGCCACACCAGAAACACGTGTTTACAAATGCTACAACGTTACCATTTACAGTTAATTAAACCCAAATCAATATTCGTAAAAGAGCATACCCCACTTTGAAAAATCTGGTCTTTTAAAGATCTGTTAGTCCCTGGAATACAGAAGCTCAACAAGTATTGACAATGCCAATAGGTCTGTCTTCAAAGGAATAGTGCATGGTAATGTAAAGTGCTCCAAGTAAATGGAATAAGAGTAGATATATATTTGTGTGGAAGCAGAGAATATTGATGTAGTTTAAAAGATTAAGGTGACAGTTGCACTGTCAAGCTAGACCTTCAATTCCACATAGGTCAATGACTGCCGTCCTCCCATCTATGCTGCTGCCACTGCCAGACTTTAATAGTATTTCAATGTCATGCCTGTGGCCCTGAAAGTTCAAGCTTAGGCAGCTTAAAAATTAAACCATATGATCACAGCTGCGTGGAGGGCAAGCGCACACTTCTGCCCAATCAAAACAGGTATCCATGACTCCCATCGTGTGTGAAACCAATCCGCTCTCTAGTGATGCTCAGGTAATTGTCTGGTGACAGCTGTAAAGTCAGACCAGTCCATCAAAGCTAGAATCACTGAATACTTGATACACAACTTTAAAAGCGACTACACATTCTTTAACATTGTTTAAACAGTTAACCAATACTTTGATTTAACTGCTTTATGAATGTACGAGTGGCTAAAAGATGCAGGGAGCTTTATTGATGAAATACACTCCACATGAGACAGAAGGCAGTATTTTAATTCCACAATCCTCTGTAGGAGTTTGTCCTACTTCCATTAGGGCTTATTAAATCAACACTTTCCCAGACAGGGCCTGCCACTGCCCCATGCACTGCCTTGCCAGGACCTGGCTGTCTCAGATTTTTTATAAAAAATCTGAAGCAAAAATCAGTGCCTACTCTGATCACCCAGGACTATTACAAAATAATACAAATCACTGTTCTGGGCACTATGGCACAGAGTTGAAAAAAAAGAAAATGACACAGCCCAGGTCTGCCAGGTTTACCCTGACTGCTGTACTAAACATTCATACAATGCACACTGTTGACCACTCCAATGAGCCCTCAGCCCAAACTATGAAGGTTTAATGGAGTAGGTAAACCACAAATCACCTGTGTAGATGTATAATTTTTAGTTTGTGTTTGCTAGTTTGTCCAGGACTCTCTGGCCAGTAACAGCCTGGACACTTCCAATAGATTTGGTATTCAAACGATTTATACTTCTCATCAAGGTTGAAAACACTGTGTATGAACCTTGACAGTGCAGAGTTGAAGTTCTGGAAGCCTTGATGGTGTTACCAGTGAGTACGTTATCACTTTGGGCCTGATTACAGTGTCAGGCACACAGCCACCAACAAGTCAGCGGTGGCAGTCCACCCGACAGACATGCCATCGGTCTGACTACCACATTTCAATGCAGATGGTTGGACCACAGAGGTCGGGGTAAAAGACTGCCACCTCCGACAGGATTCAAGATCCCGCAAGGGTGGCGGTCGGAATCGTATCCATTCCATTTGGGTGGGGCCTGCGCAGGCACCGCTGTAGGGATTACAATGTCCCTTTCTGACTGCCTTTTCATGGTGGTCCGACTGCCATTAAGAGGCAACCAGAAAGGTACTTTTGGGGCCCCAAGGAGAGGCCCCGTGGGCCACTATGAAGTGGCATTTGGGCATATGTATTGCTTCTCTCACACATCCATGCACCGTGTGCCGGGCACCATATGGTGCCTGGCACACAGTGCATGGATGTGTACAAAGTGCCCTTTTACACTGCGGCTTGTACTGCAGACCTTTTCCAGGGCCGCAACACAAGCTGCAGTGTAAAAGTGCACTTTTCTGACTGCCACCACAGCAGTCATATCCTAATTGGGCAATAAGACCCCTGACTGCTTGTAAGGTGGTCTCCTGACCGCCACAACACCGGACCATGGCGCGACCGTCCGACATTGTAATCGACTCCTTTGTGTGAGAGCTGAAATAGGGATTAGATTAAATAGCAATGTTTACAAATATGGCTAAGAATATGAGTAAACCCCTATAGTCAGGTTTTTAGGACTGTCCTAAGTGACTGACTTACATCTGGGAGCCTGGAAATATTACTCCAAGGAGAAAAGAAATATTAAATATCATATTTTGGAAGTGGGTTGATTTTTTTTTTGTTTCCAAAAATGTATTATTCTGTTAAAGCACAGTACACAATAATATACAATCTATTCAAAAAAAAGAAAAAAAACAACAAAAAAGGAAACCAATACATACACAGCCTATGAAATTCACAGTTTAGAGGCAGTTAACCAAAGATATCAAAGAACATGGAACATAGAACATAAAGCGTTTCCTCGAATTCCCGTTTAGTTTTTTTTGTTCTCCAGCTGTAACCTATCCTATCCCACTATGCCAATCTGCTATTGGCTTCCAGATACGCAACCCTCTTTCCCTTCCCCTCCTGCCTTTCCTTGCATAGATTGGCTTTTCCATGTTATATGAGGACAATAAGTTAGCCAGCCATACTTGTAGTGAAGGGGGGTTAGGGTCTAGCCAGGCCCTAGCAATACACAATCTATATACTGCCATAGCCAAAAAAACAAACCGTTGGTACCCTTCCCCTTCTTCTGGTATTATTCCTAGAAGTATATGCACTGGCTTAAGATACACTGGGAGGGTTTAAGGTATTCCAGAATAGGACAGGCGCGCTACCTAGTAACCGCAGGGTATTGTGGTGTTGTAGAGTGTCAGACTCCAGGCAAGGGGGCGGGCGGTAATCCCTCGTAACCGCTCAGAGGTGGACTACAGATCCACACTAATTGTACAAAAACAACAAAAGCCCCTGCTCTAGGAAAATATCATAAAGTTTCGGTGAGTCCCGGTTATGGTACAGTAGTGAATTGCGCACATCAATAGTGTTTCAAAATCAAAAGAAAGAAATTTCAATGAAGTAGAATCCTTGTTATGGAAAACAATTTATTGTTCCTCTTGTTCTGGCTATCACTAAGGGTTCACCAACCACGTTTTCACTCATGTCAAATCAACCATACAAATGCATCTTTTGTATCTATACCCAGCCCTGAAGATTCGCAGTCTGTTTCCCTGCGATGAAACACGTGTTGGCCAGAACAAGAGGAACAATAAATTGTTTTCCATAACAAGGATTCTACTTCATTGAAATTTCTTTCTTTTGATTTTGAAACACTATTGATGTGCGCAATTCACTACTGTACCATAACCGGGACTCACCGAAACTTTATGATATTTTCCTAGAGCAGGGGCTTTTGTTGTTTTTATGCACTGGCTTAAGTTTCAGCTTAATCTTCAATGAAGTCTCTAGGAAATGTTCCACTTTTCGTAACAATGTGTGTAACTGTGGACATAGCGCGAACATGTGTATTATGTCCGCATCTCCTGAATTACAACGCGGACAGGTTGTACCCTCCGTCCCTCCCCATTTCGCTATCCTTGCCGGTGTGTAGTAGAGGGAATATATAGTTTTGTAATGCTGCGACTGTAGAGATGCCGAGCAAAGAGCTGTGCGTCCTAAGTCCAAAGAATCTTGGAACCACCCTGGTTCCCCTTCTAACTTTTCTGCCCACTTCTCACTATATTTATCCAAGTCATCCTGCATACCACACACAAAGCTGGCGTATAGGCTTCTTATTGAGCAATCCCCCCTACTCTTATTTTTTCCATTATCTCTACCTTATTGTATCCAACCAGCCCACCTTGCTTATTTCCCAAAAAACTCCTAATTTGTAAATACTTAAAAAAATCCTTATTGTTCAGTCCAAACTTAGTGCTCAACTCCAAAAAGGTGATTATGCCCTGTAGCCCCCAAAGATCTCCAATACTTACTACCCCCTTTTGCATCCACCTCTCCATTGCCATGTCTCCAAACACCTCGTTTGGGAATGACCTGTTTTTAAACAACCTCGTGTATCGATTGAACCTTCCTAGTCCCACTTTTTTCATATACGCCGTCCATATCTTAACTTGCCTCCACCGTCTTATATCTAGTCCTTTTAAGACGCCCATATTCCACACAAGCTATGAAGCAGTTTTCCACCTCTTCGCCAAGTACGGCCTTATAAATTCTAGAAGAGCAATCCCTTACCCTTAGATCTTCTCCCCCCCCCTATTAAACCTTGCATATATTGAATGGCCGCAGCCCAATAATACAATTTAAAATCGGGTGCGCCCCAACCACCTCTTTCTCTGGGAAGTGTCATATACCGATAAGCTCTGCACGTTTTGCCATGGGCCCAAATAAATTTATTGAGTATTCTCTCCAGTGCTGAGAACCATTTTGCTTCAAAGAATAACGGAATTGCCCTAAAAAAATACAAAAATCTTGGGAGTATCAGCATTTTTATCACATTTGTACATCCCACCAAGGACAAGTGTAAATTATTTAGCCGTTCTAAATCGGATTTTACCTTCACAAGTAGAGGAGCCAGATTATTATGCACAACTACTTCCAAATCCGCAGATATCTCCACCCCCAAATAAACTGCAGATTTGACCACTCTTGGATCTACCCCATATTGTCCATTTTGTGCATATCGGTTGCACACTATTTGAGTCTTAGTTTTGTTTAAGCTATATCCGGAGACTTGTCCAAAAGATTCGGCCTCCCTCTCTACTTCCACCATCGTCTCCTCTGGATATGGAGTTAAAATAGCCACGTCATCCGCGTATGCCAGTGTTTTAACTTCACACCCATTCAGTCTCATCCTAGGAATCCCATCATTCAGTTCAAGCCTACGCAGAAAGGGATCCAAATATAGTGCAAATAGAAGAGGTGACGACGGACATCCCTGCCTTGTTCCTCTTTCAATACTGATTCCTTCTGAATGCCCCCTACACACCCTAATTCTAGCTGTAGGGTTTTTATACAGTGTCTGCATTGCTTTGATGTATTTCTTGCCAATGCCATTCCACCTCAGTACCCCCCACAGAAACTCCCAGGAGACTCTATCAAAGGCCTTCTCAGCATCTAAGAAAATTGATGCCATAGAGTCTCCTGGAATACTAGCTGCATCAAAGAATGTTCATACCTGCCTCGTATGTTGTGTGGTCCCCTTACCTGGTATAAAGCCGTGTTGGGAGTTGCCAACTAATTTTTCAATAACTCCTGCCAACTTTCTAGCCAGGATTTTGGAGTAAATTTTCACATCCGCGTTCATTAACATAATTGGTCTATATGATCCTGGTTGGTTTGCGGGTTTCCCTTTTTTAAGGATCACGACTACATCCGCCCCCCCAAGAATTAGGAATTGCTTCCCCCAATTGTGCCTTACTCATAACGTCAAACATGTCCATACCTAGCACACCGAAAAAGACTTTATAAAATTCCACAGGTAACTGGTCAGGGCCTGCAGCTTTACCGGAGGGGAGGAGATTTACTGCCTCTGGGAACTCCTCTTTCTTAAACGGCTCCTCTAACTCCTCCTTGCTTTCTGGAGAAATACCTGCTGGAACCACACCTCTCAGATATCTCTCTACTTCTTGAGAATCCCCCTCCGTATCTTCTTTATATAGCGATTCGTAGAACTGCCTAAAGACTTTTCGGATCCCGTCCGCCCCTACTACTCGATTTCCATATTGATCTATCATCTCCAAAATGTTAGCTGCAGCCGCTCGGTGCCTAGTGCGTGCAGCCAGTAGATGTCCGACTTTTTCACTAAATTCATATATCCCCTCTTTTTTAGCCAGGTATTTCCCCACCACCTTGGTTGACATATACTCAGTGGCTTCTGCCTTAAGTTACACCATTTTCAATAAAAATGGTTCTAGAGACAGCTGTTGATGAATCGCTTCTCCCAGTCCCCTCTCTGCCTCGAGGAGTTTCGTATTCAATTCCGTCATCCTATTTTTTTCCTTTGCCCTTGTAGCTAAGACGTAACTCAGGGTCTCCCCCCTTACCCCAGCCTTAAAAGCATTCCACACCATCCCCGAGCTAGCAGTACCCCTGTTGATGTCCCAATAGCTTCTAATCCAGGATCCCATATGTTCTTTGTACCCCTCCTCCTGCAGTAATGCCCTTTCAAATGTCCACTCCCTTTTTTCCCTCCTATCTTGGCCTATTTTAATAGTTAAAACCAAAGGGCTGTGATCTGAAATTAAACAGGGATATTTTTCTATTGCAGTTGCGTTAATGAGGGACCCAGAAATTAGAAAGTAGTCCAACCTAACCATCACTCTATGAGGGGCAGAATAAAATGTGCTACCATCTATGGCTGGGTGTAACTCTATCCAAGGATCAAACAGGAAGTTATTACTAACCAGATCACATAATGCCCTATAAGTTCTTTTTTTCCTCCCTGAGTAAGGAGTCCCTGACTGCAGTAGAGGATTCCTAAAATCATGTATATTCAAATCTCCACATAACACAATCGGTTCAGGCCAGTTTGCCAATTCCAAGTCTAAGTATTGAAATATCTCGGGGTCATCCTGCGTTGAGCCATATACAGTTAACAGTGTAAATTCCTCTCCCCTAAATGTCAAATCCAACATGACCCAACGCCCCCACTCATCCTCCTGTTTTTTATTTACTACCACATCCCTGATTTTCCCTAGGATCGCCACCCCCCTATTCCTTGTACCTTGTTTTGAATTGGCTAAAACCGTAAATCCTAGTTGTCCTAAAAGGTAGGCTTGTGCCACCTCTACATGGGTCTCTTGTAAACATACTACATCCAATTGTAACACACCCAACAATGCTGCCACCTTATTTCTCTTATTGGCATCATTTAACCCACACACATTAATACTCGCAATTTTACAGCTCATTACAGCTTTTCTTATTTCCTAGGCCTCTTCCCCAACCACTTAGAAAAAAGTTCAAAGAAATATAGCCTATAACTCCTACATCTCTAGAACCCATTGCAAATTTTATATACCACATACCAAGTGTACTCACAGATATCAACATAGAAGTAAAAAATACACTGTGCTGAAACAGTTCAGTGAAATTAACCAATATTTTTCCCAAATTCAACCCCCTTTTAACCCCCCTTACCCCCCCACCCCATCTGATCCCTCCCTCCCCCCTTTTCTGGCAAATAGGTCAATGAGACCTCTGTGTGACCGTTTTTGGATAGTGCCAATCGCACCCTCCTCCCACCCAGGATCCTACCACCCAGTGATACTCCCCTGATTGAATGTCATCTATTCCATATTACATTATTCTACTACCCACCCTTCTGGGTTTTTAACTCATCTAGGAACTGTTGGGCTTTGATCTCTGACAAGAAAAATCTAGTTCTTCCTTTCGTTACTACTTTGAGCTTTGCTGGAAAGAGGAGGTATGCTTCTGAACCCTGTGCTTGTAGAGGCGCGATCATTTGCCTTAGCCTCCATCTTCTCTCCATGAAGTGGCATTTAGGGCATATGTATTGCTTCTCTCACACATCCATGCACCGTGTGCCAGGCACCATATGGTGCCTGGCACACAGTGCATGGATGTTTACAAAGTGCCCTTTTACACTGCGGCTTGTACTGCAGACCTTTTCCAGAGCCGCATCACAAGCTGCAGTGCAAAAGTGCACTTTTCTGACTGCCACCACAGCAGTCATATCCTAATTGGGCAATAAGACCCCTGACTGCTTGTAAGGTGGTCTCCTGACCGCCACAACACCGGACCATGGCGCGACCATCCAACATTGTAATCGACCCCTTTGTGTGAGAGCGGAAATAGGGATCAGATTGAATAGCAATGTTTACAAATATGGCTAAGAATATGGTTAAACCCCTATAGTCAGGTTTTTAGGACTGTCCTAAGTGACTGACTTACATCTGGGAGCCTGGAAATATTACTCCAAGGAGAAAAGAAATATTAAATATCATATTTTGGAAGTGGATTGATGTGATTAAGAGCAAATAGATATTTGTCCGCTAGGTAGAAGTTGTTTAGAAACTGTTCTTGATGTTATGTTTTTTTGTCCTGGCTGTAGCTGTGTCAGAATGCTCTGGCTGGTTCTGGGTGTGAGGCAAGTTATTGCTGCTCCTTTCTCCATGGTTCTCCATGTTTGGGATACCTAAAAGTTATAAATTGATTGTCCAACCATTTATGATATCTTGCTAATGTCTTCCTGATACATATTGCTGTTTATACTGAATTTTTATGCCCTCTTTTTGCTGAGCATTAACCGTGTGAAAATGTAAATACTTTGTAGTAAAATGTTAATCACCATGTATATGACTAAGAATGTGCCAATATTTTATCATTAAATATAGATGTTGTCTTATAGTATTTTAAAGCTTCCTTTGGCATTGAAGATGTCTGCTAGTATTTATAGCTTGAGTAGGGTCAGAAGCCAGAAGGCTCAGCGTTGTACATTTGCATATTTCCTAGAGGCGCAACCTGTGTATTGAACTTGTCTAAAGCAGGATTCAGGAGAATAATAGTCCAAAAATTGTATGTATGAATGTTCAACACTTCCTTGGGGAGAAGACCCTGACACCTGCTTTTTGCATATGTTTCTTCACTGTGAATAAGCTCCATTAGCTTGCACTCCTTGAAAACATATATATGTATTTTTATCAACAGTTCTGATTAGTTGAAATGACAATTGCTTCAGATCTTTTGCTGTGTTGCTTCTTGTTTTGTTAGTTTGACTTTAATGTTTCCAACTTTTGATGTGTACTTTTTAACACCAGTTGGCAGCATGGGCATAATCCACTGACTTTTACAATTTGATATAGTATTTAATTAATGAACTATTTATTGCATAAGTATGGTTGCGTGTGTGTTTTCCCTGAAATTCTTAAATAACCTTACTTTGACTGACTGATTATTTATATCCATGTCATAGTAGTTTGTGTGTATTTGTCAGTTGAGGTCTCAGCCACACTCGTCTATGACGGTTTTTAAATATAATAAGATTAGTGTCTTCAGCCTAATAAATAAGAGTGTAAGACCTTTTGTCTGAGAAGTAAGAAGTGAGCAAGCACTAAATATGTAAACCAGAAAATGTGTCAACTTCCAAATCTGGTTCTTTTTTACTCGGTTTATGACATGCTGCATCACAATACTCATATGTAGTTCAAACTTTGAGAATGATCCAATTGAATCCAATTGAATCTTTGAATTGATTGATGCTAGTCATTCGTTTTTTTCTTTTTGTACTCATCTCACCTATAAGCATATAGCAGAGTGTTACATCCGTTATTGCATCTCTGGATTCCCTACGGCCAACTGCAGTTGCTTAGGTCGCCCGACCAACTCCCTTTTACCGGAGTTAAGGTGTAATCATAGGACCGGGTGCCTATGCTTCTGTTTACCTGAGCAACCTTAGTTCCTGACCCATGCTCACAAGGGGTTGCCAAAGATTACTCTGAGTGCTGCCTATGCTAGCACCGTGTAGTAGGGCCATTGCCAATGCTGATTGAAGCCACTCTTCTGTTCTTGGGGGGCTAGGATCTTTCCATTTTACACAGATTTCCCTAAGGGCCAGCAAAATAAGACATAGCAATAGTCCTCTGTCCATCGCTGCCAGGACCTTTGTTGAAATGCGGTCATCAGCAAAAAAGACCAGAGACATATTTACTGCTATGTTCAAATCAAAAATCTTACAAAGAAAGTTCCCCACCCCTTCCCAGAACGGGACCAATACTGGGCACTCAAAAAAAACATGGATGTCGTCTGCTTTAGGGGCCATACAACTGTAGCATTTCGGCACCGGGGTGGTCACAAACTTTGCAATTTTTGCTGGGGTGTAGTATATTCTGTTGGTCACAAAAAAGTGATTCTTTTTTAGACTGGCAGATTTAGTGTACTTGTAAAGAAGTGTTAAGGAAGGTTCTAAGAGGTCCCCTATAGTGGACTCAAAGGGAGATTGATTCCATATGGAGGCCTGCGTTGGGATATTCTGGTCGTCTGCTTCCACCAGCTTCCTATACCAGATTGAGACTTCTTTCTTCAGCGTTGCGGTGATAAACAAAGAAGTTCTAAATCCCAGTCTCCCCTTATCCCCCCGATCTCCCCCTCAAACCACAATTTTATTTGTAAAAATTTAAACCTGGATAAACCAGTGCCTATTCTGGCTCTTAGTACCTCCCAAGGGTGTATTCCATTTTGGTCCCCCAGATCTGACCAAGTAGAGACTCCAGCTCTCCTAATAGATACAGCCAACCCATATTTAAGACACAGGGCGTCCCTGGTGAGTCCCAGACAGGGGCGTGTTCTGAATAATAACTTATCCCGCACCTAATCCTTACTTTAAACCAGGTTTCATGTGCATTCCTTAGGACCTTCAAACGCACTTTCTTAAGAAACGTCGGTGCACCAAATTTGTAGAGAACCCCTTCTATACTGTCGCCCCCCTCATTCTTAACCAACTCTTTAAGCAACAATCCCCATACAAAACCTCCCGGATTTGCCAAGAGCAAATCATGTGGCCTTAAATTGAAATGCTAGCAGATACCAGCTTATGTCTGGAAGGGCAAGCCCACCCTTAACCAACCGCCGCCTTAGTTTTTTCCATGACAGTCTCACTCCTTTATCTCCCCAGATGAAATTCCCGATCTTACTTTGTATTTTCTTAATGCCCTGCTGTGGGAATATCAGGGGAATGGCATTAAAAATATAAGTTAGTTTGGGAAGGATGGTCATCTTAAGCAGGCTTACCTTGCCAAATATGGTTAAGGGAAGGTTCTTCCATCTAGCAAACAGACGGTCTAATTTCTTGGTAACTTTCCCTATATTCAAAGGAACAATTTTGGCAAGATCTTTAACAATCGTGATGCCTAGATATTTAAATTCCGTGCTGGCTTGGCCCCCCCACTACTCGATATTCCAGCACATTACCTCCGTCTTGGAGGAATTAGCCAGATAGCCAGAAATTAGGCCAAATGCCCCCAAGAGGGTCTCAACCCTCGGAATGGTTACTACTGGATCCCTTGTGTATAGGATAATATCATCTGCATATAGCGCAATTTTAGACGAGTAGTGCCTAGATTTAAAGCGAAGGATTTCTTCGTCTAACCTTATTGCCTGGGCCAACGGCTCTAAATATAGGTCAAACAGCAGGGGCGATAGGGGACACCCCTGTCTGGTTCCCCTCCTGTATCTCAAAACTAGGGGTGAGTGAGCCATTAATCAAGATCTTAGCTGTGGCTCCCTCATAGCACTGTCTTGGAGTATGGATAAACACCGGCCCACAACCCATTGCTTCTAATACCTCCCAAAGATAAGACCAACAGACTCGATTGAATGCCTTGGCGGCGTCTAAGACAATTACCGCCAAGGGTTCCGCTCTAGCTGTGGCAAGATCGATATTACCTATAAGAAGCTGCGTTTACTCCTGTATGTATCGTCCATTTATAAATCCCTTTTGGTCAAAATTTACCAATCTGGGGGCCAATTTGGCCAATCTCCCTGCTAATATACCCATAAAGATTTTATAATCGGAATTTAGCACGGAGATCAGATGGTAGGAGTCAGCTCTCAGAGGGTCCTTCCCGGGCTTAGGTATTAAAACAATGGATGCCTCCCTCCAAGAGCTAGGGACTTTCCCTGCAGGATTATAGATTGATTGGAACAAAGTTCCTAAAGCTGGGGTAACCTCATCGGCTAGATGTTTATATACCTCATTTGGGAGGGTATCCAAGCCAGATGCTTTCTTATTTTTTAAAAGCCTGATTTGGGTGCTTATCTCTTCTTAGGAGATCCGGGAATCCAGAAGGTCTTTACCTGCTTGTGTAAGGGAAGACAGGGTTTTAGTACTCAGCCATGAGCCAGAGTGTGAAAAAAGGGAGAGCAAGCAGTTCATTATGTCTACAATATCTTTGGATTTGTCCCCCTCCTCATTTATAATAAGTTCACTGATGTTATTTTTAATACGCTTGGATCTGGCTTTCCATGCAAGCAGGGCACTGGCCTTCTTGCCATACTCGTAGTTCTCCATGCTCTTATTTACCCATTGGGCCTTATATTTATCCTCTAGCTTATCTCTAAGGTCTTTTCTTGCTAGGTCAAGATCTTCCTGTACCTTAATCATCCTTTCTGTAGGCCCCCTTATTGTACTAACCAGGACAGCCTCTAAGCTTTTAATTTTACCTTCCATCGTTTTAATCTCCTGACTTTCAGCTCGATTTTTAGAACATATAAGGCATGAAGCCGACCCGTTAGATTAGCCTTAAAGGCATCCCAAACTATCTCCATGCTCGTAGAGCCTACGTTGATCTAAAAAAACTCTAAGGATGATACTTTAATATTCTGAATAATGTCAGAATCCTCCAACGTTACCCTATTAAGTGTTCACCAAGTCGGAGTTACCTTGGTCGTTTCATTATAAGAAAACAACACAGGGGCATGGTCTGAAAGAAGAAAGGGGAGGAGGAGTATTGAAGATGTTTTAGTCAAGAGTTCGTTACTCACTAATATATAGTCAATTCTTGAGAAGTGACGTATTTTTTTTACTATAAAAAGTAAACCCAGCTGCCTCTCCCATCTTCCCTCTCCAGGTATCTACAAGATCAAGGTCATGGATCAGGTTTTTCTTTACTCGGCGGATACGGGGTGCCCCAACATAGTGGCTTTGATTTGATCTGTCTCTTAAGAGGTCCAGGAGGATGTTAAAATCTCCCCCCATGATCAATGGCGGGTTCTCCAGAATCAATTTGGAATAAAGTTTGGAGATATAAGATGCATTGTTAACGTTTGGACCATAAAATGAGGCACAGGTCAACTCCTTACCCTCAATGATTAAGCGTGCTATAATCCATCTCCCTGTTTGATCTGTCCGAATCCATTTAATAGAACACATCAACCCTTTCTTTATTACAATCACAACTCCCCAGTTGTTTATGGTTTGACTAGAGAAACAAAAGCTCTCAACCCAAGGGGTGTTAGAGAACAATTTTTATGATTCTTCGGCGGTCAGGTGTGTCTCTTGTAAAATACATATGTGCGCCTCAGAGAGCTCTAAATATTTCACAATCAGCCTCTGCCTCCTTGGGCATCTCAAACCGTTAACATTCCAGGAGATAACGCCCTTTTTCCTATATTGTGCCATCCCCCCTGCCATTTGTCAGAAGTCTCCTGTCAGAAACAGCTCGTCTGTACAATAAATTACTAAAGTGGGATCCTCTTGCTCCCCACCCTGGGCTCCCCTACCCCAACCCCCACCCTGCTGTGCCCCTACACTCCCATGAGGAACCCTCCCTTCCTGAATAGGCGAACCTATATGGCTGCGCCCACCTCATAGCACAAAAAACAACTTAATTTATACAACAACGGGGCCAAGAAAACGGAATTAAAAACATTCTTATGTCTTAGATCCTAAGTCGCTGCTTACCCATGTTTTAGTTTAATAGGGTTATTTCCCTGCTTTCTCTTCTCTAACCTTTTCCATAAATACGTCCACTTCAGTTGTACGAAAGAGGCACATTTTGTTTTTGTACATAGTTCTTAACTGGGCTGGGAATCTTAACTTGGCATTCACCCCCAGGCTTTTTAACTCCTCCATCTTGCTCCCTACCTCCCATTGCCTAGTGGCCGTTGCTAGTCATTAGTGTGCTGTTATCCACACAGGCTCTGATGGAGATCATTATGAATTGTTCTACTCTAATCCCATCCCAACCAGTACTAACATTATTTTAATTATCTTTTCAGACATGATCTCGTGCATACAGTGTGCTGACAGTGAATGGTCAAACGAGAGACGTGATAGATGCATACAAAAAGTTATTGAGTTCCTTACATTTGAAGAGCCTTTGGGTTTCATGATCACTATCTCCGCCACCTCACTGACCTTACTCACTGTCGCTGTATTTCTTGTTTTCATCAAGTACAGGAATACTCCTATTGTCAAAGCCAACAATCGTGGGCTCAGTTACCTGCTCCTCGTCGCCCTCATATTCTGCTTCCTCTGTTCCTTTATATTCATCGACCATCCGAGGAAGCTCTCCTGTATGCTTCGGCAAACTGTATTTGGGGTCATCTTTTCCATCAGTATTTCTGTTGTTTTGGCTAAAACTATAACTGTTGTTCTCGCTTTCAAGGCAACAAACCCCAGCAGCTCTGCAAGGAAGTGGCTTGGATTGAAAACACCAAGTTCTATAGTTGTCTTGGGTTCATTGGTCCAAATTGTCATCTGTGCTGTGTGGACTGTGAAGTCTCCTCCATTTCCAGAATTAAAAATGAAATATTTTAAAGAGAAGATCATTTTTGAGTGTAACGAGGGAGACACCATCTTCTTCTACTGCATGCTGGGATACATGGGCCTCCTGGCCACAGTCAGCTTTATAGTGGCCTTTCTCTCAAGGAATCTGCCCGGAAGCTTCAACGAGGCCAAGCTGATCACCTTCAGTATGCTGGTGTTTGTCAGTGTGTGGATCTCCTTCATCCCGGCGTACCTGAGCACACGGGGGAAGTATATGGTGGCTGTGGAGGTGTTTGCCATCCTCTGCTCCAGTGCTGGACTGCTCGGCTGTATATTCTTTCCAAAGTGCTATATCATTCTGTTAAGGCCCCAAATGAATTCCAAACAGTTTATTGTTGGGAAGAAAAGACACAACAAATTTAAAGAATGAACAGTGACACTCCAGAGTTATCATATTGTAGTTAATGTGTTCTGATATGTTTCAGTAAGCATATTATTACCATAACCTAGGGCCAGATGTATCACATGGTTTTGCCCATTCTGTGTCTATGGGGAAATGTGTTGATACATATGGCCCCTAGCCTCTTAATTATATCTATAGATGCAGTAACACATGGTCATGGTAGTATTGACCCATCATAACAATGTTAGCAAAATTTATATCACATTTACATAAATGTATGAGTTCAAAAACGTTGCTAAAATATTCTAAAATGAAATCATAAATATGCTTTATCTTTAGATGTTTACCATCATGTTTTATTCTTAAATTATATTTATTTATATTTTTTACTATTTACATTTCTAAATAATTACATTTAATTTAACTTTGTTTCAATAAGGTTTATATGCTGGATTTACTGAAGCTCTGAGCTGGATACATTTATCACTATTGTGGGTCCCTTGTTGGAACTTTAGAAGTGGAGTTTTTGAATTGCAAAGTGCTTACTCTTTTGTGGGTAAGTGCATGTCCCTCCCTAAACCCCTCCCTAACACTCGTTAAACCCCTCCTAACTCCTGCATAATCCCTTCCTAATGAGTAAGTGTGCCCCTTTTCCAACCACTCTCCTGGTCCTTTCCACATTTACTACTAAGTAGCACACACACATGTGGGAGCATTCCCCGTTATAAAAGATAGGAGAGGTGGGGGTGGAGATTTACACTTGTACATTTGTGAGTCACATTTTCTACTACTTAAGTACATCTTTTGTAATAAAACTAAATCCACTCCAAAATGCAGTTTGCAAATAGTCCCTTGTGTGTCTATGAAGAAATGCATTGAGATGTAAGGACCACTAATTGGGAGTCACACACATATGGCCACGAATCTTTGTTTCTTTAGGTGATAAAATATCGACCAGCCCATTATTTCTTGCTAGACATATTTCTACTGCTCGAACTTGTCATACATTCAAAATCACTGTATGAATGAAATGTGAACTATGCATTGCTCTCCATCCCGACCAGAGTCTAGCCTGAAAAGCAAATAGGGCCAAACAGTTGCCCTTGTTAGACATTGGGTTCCTGGTTGACTGGGGCATACCTCTTGGTCATGCAGTAACCACAATTCTAGTCAGGGTAAGGCACATCTACACCCTCAATTAACCTGTGCTCACCTTAGGGTAGTTTGGCACAGAGAAGTCAGGCTTATTTTAAGGGCAATATGTAAAGTATTTGTGCAACACATCAAACAGTAAAACAGTGAACACTCCACACAAAACGGCTGCACAGCATGTTAGAAATATAGAGCTTCATTTTATTAACAACACAAGATAAAAACAACAGACATCCAATAAGTAGAACCAGAGTTATGAATGGTTAAAGAATAAACTGAAAAATAGCGCTGAGAAGTATAAAGCAAGAACATGGTCTCTCGGGTCGTGCTGGATCTAGTCAAATCCGAAAGCACAGGCCGACCGTGATGGAGCGCTGGTGGGATACAGTCCCAGGTTAGTCCAGCTGAAGTTTTACCCTCTCAGGTTCCATGCCTAGAGTCCCATTTGCAGGGGAGAAGTTCCCCAGATCAAGGAGAGCGTCACTGGCAATGGTCAGCGGGGGGTGAAGAGCAGGCCAGGCGTCATGGACGGTTGGACTGGGGCCTTGCGGTGACGATCCACACCAGCGGACGATGCTTGCTGTGTGAAGAGATGAACTTGCAGCTGCTTGCGCTGACTCTCTGTGCAAGCACCAAACATCCAGAGTGAACAGACCTGCTTGCATTAGCAAAGAGCCCAAAACTTGACTTTAAAAGCATAAAAACACTTGGAAAGGTGCAGGGCCTGAGAGACACCTCTTGGGGGTCAGGAGCTCATTCAAGACAGGTCCAGGGGATGTTGAGAGCCTGTTGTGTTCCTGAGACTCAGAACAAGATGGTCAGATTTAAAGGCCAACAGACTAGCCCTTGGAGTCCCTCTGAGACCCTAGGTTTAAGGTAGGTTCTAGGCCCAGTTCTTCCTCTCCAAGCAAGAGGGCAGCAGGTCAGCAAAGCAAGGCAGCAACTCCTTCAGAGGGCGAGTCCAAAAGAGAGTGGCAGGTCTTTCAGTAGCACAGCAGTCCTTCCTTCTTGTCCAGAGGTGTACTGAAGTGGTGGTGTCAGAGGTCCAGTACATATACCCAGTTTGGCCTTTGAAGTGGGGGAGACTTCAAAGATGGGCCTTTGAAGTGCACAGAGGTCCTGACCTTCTGCCCAGGCTCCAGACTCACTCTAGGGACTATACAGTCCTTTGTGAGGGGCATGACACAGCTAATTCAGGTGTACATGAGGCTGGGTCCAGCTCCCCTCTCACATCCTGCCAAGGTAGCCCATCAAGTCACACCTAAGGGCCCATTGTATGTGGCTGTATAGGAGGAATACACAAAGCTCAACTGTGACCCACCCCAAACATGTGATCATTGACAGGCAGCAGGCATCAAGGGCCATATTTAGGTAAATGGCATTTACCGATTCGTAAATACCGAATTTTACTGATTCAGTATTTACAAATCGTTAAATGCTATGTAGGTATTTTTACCAAAATACTTACCGAATCAGTAACATTCGGTAATTACCGAATCGGTATTTACCGATTCGGTAATTGCCATTGATTCCTATGGGCCTTGAGGCCCATAGGAACCAATGGCAATTAACGAATCGGTGAATACCGATTCGGTAAAACTACCGATTTTACAAGGGGGACAGGGTGTCACTTTGACACCCTGTTGCACCCCGGATTCAGGCTTGTGTGCCATGTGGCACACATACATGCCCTAAGGGCATGTATACATGCACAGATGTGCAGGTAAACAGGAATTCGTTATTTACCATCAAATAGAATTTGATGGTAAATAACGAATTATTTAGGGCCTGTGGCACTGTTTTCAGTGCCACCTACATCCCATATTACCGAAACTGTAAATTTACCGAATCGGTAATTTACAGAATCGGTAAAATTACCGATTCGGTAAATTTTTAGATTCGGAAATATTTTGGCCCCCTACATCTGAAACTCCAAATATCGGTCGGTAACGGCCGGAATCGGCCGTTACCGACCGGTATTTGGCCTCCTACATATGGCCCTAAATGGCTAAAGTAAGAAAATGCACACTTTCTAAAAGTGGCATTTTCAGAATTGTCATTTAAAATTTGAGTTCACCATATGTTAGGATTTTAATTTAGGATTCCAGAGACACCAGAAGTGGGGGTCTTAGCGCTTCCCAATAGTAAATTATGCTTATAAAATGTAAAAAGGTAATCCTAATGTTATCCTAAGTGAGAGATAAAAGATGGAGGAGATGGGCCAAATTATATTTAGAGTTTTTCACTAACAGGACATGTAAAATGTAAAAGTCGAGGGCCAATCTTATTGGTGACTGATATGTATAAAAAGAGATATTTAGGCCTGTGAAAAGGTTATTTTGCCAGGTTGAACTGGCAGTGTATACTGCACCCACAGGCTCTGCATTTGCAAGTCTCAGTCGTGGTTAAAGGGCTACTTAGGTGGGTGATACAATCCGAGCTGCACACCAACTAGTGGTATTTAATTTATAGTCCCTGAGTATATGGTATATTTATTTAGACTTGTAAAGCGCCTGAATCACCCCCAAAGGGGTATCTCCACGCTACAGAGGTGCTACAGTTAGGGAGAGGAAAGTCTAGTAATGATGACACACTGGTAAGTTGTAAACCAAGTAGGTTTATGAAAACTACAGAAAGGTTTTCAAAAAAGTTCAGTTTTAAGGAGCTTTCGGACTAGTAGATAGTCTGGGCATTTCCCTAGGTGGCTGGGGAGTTGGTTCCAATAAGAGGGGGATAGGTAGTGGAATGCTTCCTCACCTATGTGGGATTTCTTAATACGAGGTACCAGTAGAAGCGACTTAGAGCTTGAACGGAGTGTTCCAGATGGCTAATAAGGGATGAGATCTGTTAAGTAGCTAGGGACATTGTCGTTTAGTGCCTTGTGCACAATGCAGAAGATCTTAAATCTGATCCGCTTGTGAATTGGTAGCCTGTGTAGTCCTTGTAGTAGCTGAAGAGTGGCAGTCCTGGCAGGAGAGTTGGAGACAAAGCTAGCCACAGAGTTTTGAACCACCTGTAGTCTATTAGGGGAAGACTCCTTAGCTGAAATCATGAGGGCATTACAATGGTCTAGGCAGCTTATTGCAAATGCTTGGAGGAGTGATTTACATACAGTCAGAGGGAGAAAAGGGAAAAACCTCTGTAGAAGGCTTAGTATATGGAAGCATGAGCCTACGGTGGTAGTGACTTGCTCTTTCATCATGAGTTTCTGGTCTAGATGTACGCCTATGTTTTTCACCACAGCTTTAGGGACCGGGGCGACCCCCAGTTCGGAGGTCCACCATTCTAAGGACCAGACCAGAGTAGCTTCTCCGAATAGCATGATCTTGTTTTCCCCGCATTTAACTGCAGGAAGTTGTCACTCATCCAAGCAGTAATGGCTGTTATGCCTTCAAAGAAGGTTGACTGGGTATTGGTAGAGTTTTTATCACAAGACATTAAAAGCTGGGTGTCATCAGCGTATGAGATTTGAGTAAAGCCCAGTTTCCTCAGTAAGTCTGCTAAAGGAGCCAAATAAATGCTGAACAGTGTGGGACTAAGAAAAGGGCCCTATGGTACTCTTTGTTTGTGATCAGAAGGAGCAGAGGTTGATAGTTTGGGTAGAGTGAGTTAGAAAACATGATAATCTTTGAAAGGCTAGTCCATGGATTCCAATATCCATCAGTCTGTTAAGTAGGATGGAATTGTAGTGTAGTTCCTATATTCCCAATAGGTTCAGCGCATTGGAATAATATATATACTGTAGTTTAGACGTAGGACTGAGGTCTACTAGGTCTCTACCGAATATATTAAACTTGATAGTGAATGCCAGGTAGCTCAGAGGTCACTAGAAACTTTCTCGAATTCACAAGAAGGGATTAGTTTCTGACAACCGCATAAACATGACAACTTTGTTTCCCCAGGATAAGAAACGTAACTCTAGAGTCGCGGAAACAATAGATAACTATTTTACTCAGTCAATCGTGCATGCTTTGTTTCACCAGAGATGCAGAGAAATAGAGAAACGGGCGTTTTCAATGAAAAGTATTTATTGAACAGTCTTCTTTCTCAAGCATTGGAAATTAACTGCAACAATCGTAATACTGGTTATAAAATACAATGCATATAATACAAACAGTATTATAAATTAGTACTGTAAAAACATGATATGGTTTCTAAGCCATAAAGTGCATAAAACATATAAAATATATACAGTAATAAATAACGACTAAAAGTACTCAACTGGTGCTTCTAAAATACGCCTACCCCAGTGTACCTAACCTACGTCTAGTACGAGGGAAGAAGTAAGTGAGGAGTAGTCTAAGTTTAGTAGTTCTCTGCCAGGAATCTATTCCAAGAATTCTCTAAGAAGTCTAATCAGCTCCGCACCTTGGTTTTAGAATGAAGGAGGTCTTGTATCTCTTTCTCAGGACTCGATTTCCCAGATACAAGCAAGGGTAAGCCGGAAACACTGGAGCTGGATTTCTCGGCAAGAGAAAAGACAGCGTCTCTCTCAGTGCCTCAGCTGGAGGGCCGGCTTCCTTCGGCACTTGCAGCTGCAGGGCGTCGGGCAAGTAGATAGTCGATCTGCTCCAAACCACTGTGTGTTTGACTGGGCAAACCTGGGCATATTTATACTTTGAAGGTGCCGAGTTTGACGCATGTTTGGACTTAATATCGTCACTCAAAGGCTAAAGTCTTGGAAAACGCCAGGAGTGCTTGAAGAACTTAATATTCAAGCAGGGGGAAGTTCCTAGCTGCTGAAGGCGGGTTTTTCCAAGAAATCGTTTTTAATTCTCAGAACCTAGTGGAAGTAGCCATTCCGTATTTGGGCTGTATGGCTTAGACCAAATAGGGTAGTGATTTCTATGCCTATATAAGGATATGATAAATTATACCTATATAAGGGCATGAATCGGGAAAATTACACTAGGGGCCTGGATTCGATTAAAACAGAATGGAATATCATATTAAACGCCGCTGACAAATCCAGCGGTACAAAAGGGGGTGATGATGGACAGAGCATCTGAACCAATCAAACACTCACACCCAGTCAACAGATCTGGGTTTAATCCATTCACAGTTCTTTACCCCACTCTTCCACCCCATTTCAGACATGGCCATATGCAAATCAGTCAGTCCCTGTGCCTCATGGGAACAGTCCAGCCCGAACTGCCAAGCCATGCCTTCCCTGGACCGGAAACAAGCTTCCTAGGACCGGTTTCTGGCATTACAGCCGTCTTCAGCCAGGCTTGCTTGAATCCAGTAGCAAAGTGAGCAAAGGACTCACGTCTGAGCATACCCTGCCAACTTATGGCGAACAAAGCGGTACAAAAGGGGGTGGTGATGGACGGAGCATCTGAACCAATCAAACACTCACACCCAGTCAACAGATCTGATAGTGCTGCTTGTCTGTTGTCCAGGGAGTGTCTTAAGTTGTCAGTAACAGCAATTAATGCTGACTCCGTACTGAACTTATGTCGAAACCCAGACTGAGAGGAGTCAAGGCATTCCGTTGCTTCAATATACTCAGAAAGATGGTTATTGATGTGTTTTTCCAAGAGTTGACACAGGAGGGGTAGCAAAGAAATTGGGTGGTAGTTGGTGAGATCTTCCCGTGGGCCATTAAGTTTCATCCGGGTGGGAATTATTTGTTCAGCCTTCCATTCGGGTGGTAAATGGCACTTCCTAATGGAAAGATTGAGAATTGAGCAGATAGCAGGTGACAACTGTTCATAAAGAAGTGAAGATACTTTATAAGGTAGAATATCCCGAGGAGAGCCTGATTTGACAGTTTTCAGCTGAGTCTCCAAGTATCTGTTGTGAGAGGGGGAAAGCTATCCAGTGAATGCGCATTGGGTAAGAATAAGCAACAGAGGATTGAAGTGTCATTCAGAGGGTTCCTATCTTTGATGATTTTATTGTAGATAATCTCATTTTTCTCTATGAAGTGAATGGCAATCTTATCAGAGAGTCCTTGTGATGGAGTCACTTCATTGTGACAGGCCTTGGGATTAGTAAAAGAGTTAAGGATGTGATAAAGTTCTTTAGAGGATTTCCCTGCTTGGTTTAGTTGTGACTCAATATGGGCTCTACGCGCATTCTTTAAGTTCTTATGAAGATGGGCAAGAGAGATATTGTACCTTTCTTTATCATTTGCATCATGGGAGAGACGCCAGCATCTTTCCAGCTTTTAGCAGAGACTTTTTTGCTTCTGTAGGTCTAGCAAGAAACATGATGCATGCGTGTAGGTGGCCAAATCGAGGTATAACACAAGTAAGTGCAGCAACACGATTGTGGAACTGGGACAAATGTTTTATTTAGCCCACCCGGGCGGCGCAACTTAAAACTCGTGTGTGTGTGCCAGCCTACTTGGGCTTTGTGCGAATAAGTCACTTTTTACAAATGCGGATGCAACTTACGAAGCACGGCGGGAACTTTAACTATAAGTAATTTTTAACGGACCATTTTAGAGATTTCCCTCAAACCCGGCCAGGAACCCGGCAAACATAACAACAAGTCGTGCTAATTACTGGCGCACTAACTGAGGCTAACTCTCACCTTTGGCCACGCTGACACTCCCTTTAAAACCAGGTGATGGCACTAAAAGCATGTACAACCAAACGAATTTACAAAGACATATGAGGAATGCACTGAGAGAGAGTTAAAAAGAGAGAGATGAGTGGAAACGGTGTAAAAGATAACCCGGAACGAGTGTGATTGGGAGAATGATCCCGGTATTTACAACAGATACCTAATATACGAGCCACCGATTTGATAACCAGTAGGGGTACCACACGATTTAAATCAAAAGAGACGCTAACTCCATTAGGATCACCACAGATGCCTATTGAACATTGTCATGGAATAAGTGATACATGCATTTTCTACTATTGTATACAACGCTTGATTTCTGTTTACCAATATTAGCTTGAAAATTATGAAGTTGAACCCGTAGCTCTACCTGCCGGGTACTGTTGTTGTAGCTCACCCAACCAAGATAGGTGAGTGCTCAACAATCACTGATGACATGAGGATACTGCTGCAAATCACTGTTTTTAACTAGTGTGACTACTCCCTTTGAGCATGCCACTCACTGTGCTCACTACGGCTGAGTCCACTTGTTTTTAACGCTTGTCTATTATACACTCAGATAGGCATGCCGCACATTATTTTGGTTGTTTGGTGTCACTTGTCAACTACATTGGAACGTGACCTGTTGTGAAATGCTCTTTTTGTCTCCCACTTTAGGCAATTACAGCGCAACACAGGTATCTTTACCCTTTACACTAATTGGAAAATGTCCTCTAGAAGGTAAAGGCAACATGTAGATAGTTAATGATTCACAAACTTTTTGTTTAATTTTCTTGGTCCTGAGGAATCGCTAGTCAGAGGACTACCAGCGAGAAACATGTCGACCGATTGATAAATTCCATAGTCTAGCCTCGCACTATTTTCCTACGAGCCTATTCTATTTTTCCGATATTAATTTGGAATAAAGGACCGCTAGAATAAACTTGATCCTGGTACCCTTTACTCCAATTTTAACTCTTTCCTCACGTCTACATACCACTGGCCCCTCACCCACACTTCACCCATACGGCAGTTGGAAAAAGATCTCCGCCAAAGAGCCCCTCTTTGAGGTGTTGCCCGTTGGGTATTGCACCGCCAACCCAACGAGGAGCATTGCCGATGATGAAGCATGACACCTGCAAGGGTGTGTGAGGCCATTATAGCCAACACAGTGGATACCCACACGTTCCTCCACGACACAGAGTAGTCACTAACAGATAAACTTCACCCTTTTTAGGAACAGCCTGGTACTTTTTGTGGTTCATAATTGTAATGGGGCCAACTGTTCTAAAGTTGTTTCCAAAATGGTGTTACAGGTGACCAAACAATCCACGATGTCTCCTAATGCCAGATTGACATTGACGAAAATGTGTCCGCAAAGCGATCTGGCATGATTTAATGCCATTGTCATTGCCGGAAGAGGGAGTGGCCCTATGTCCTTTTATTTCAAAGCCAAGTAGAGAATGATCAGTCCATGTGAGCGGGCAGGGATCCTCGCAGCAGATGTTAGGAGAGTTTGTCAAGATAAGATCTTGTGTGTGCCCCGCAAAATGTGTTGGACCTACATTATTCTTTTCTAGCCCCAAGGCAGCTAGGTCCGCCAAAAACATTGAGGTATCCACATTAGAGATGATCTCGATATGTATGTTAAAGTCCCCTAATAGTAAAAAGTGTTTAGTGGAGATAATATGGGGGGCAAATAGTTCCATGAGTTGCAGCGAGAAATCCTGTAGGGGGCCTGGAGGCCGGTATATGAGCGTGCCTTTCCAGCAATAATGGATTGGAAGTCAAATCTAAAGACAAGGATTTCTATACCACTTTACTAGGGACGTATAAGTAAATGAGTATGCCAAGTGGGAGTAAACCAATGTTATCATATTTAGAGGAGAGAGAACAAGCACTTTAGTACTGGTTAGCAGTGGTAACGTGTTAGGAGTCCTAATACCAGTAAAATAGGAGGTAAGAAAAGTAGAGAAGACCGGAAAAATGTTAGGGGGAAGACCACTATAAGGCTGTCAGGTCTTAGACCCAGCACTTGAATTACAAAACCTGACTGGATCATAATAGAGTGATGCTGCTTTGTTACAGGTACCACAGTGCAGAGCACTAAACCAATCAGGTAGATAAGTAGGTGGTTTGGTTGGTCAAACACTACTGTATGGCTGTGAATTACTGCCATGAGGTAGCACATTTTCTATGGATCCTGGTGCAAGAAAGGACAATGGACCCCCATTGACTGGTTGGAGATTAAAACCCAAATAGAATTTGGGTGGTGAAGGGCCCTGACACTCATGTGTCTGGTACCACTGCACGTGCATCTCAGACTGATCTCCCAAAGGGTCAATGAACTTGCCAGAATCTGTCACAAGATTCCTATCGCACCGATGCACGGCTTATCGCTGTCAAGCTGTGTGCTCCCTCCTTTTTTCTAGCCTTAATTTATTTAAACACCTGTCAACTTAACTTCCCTTTAAAATTCCCATCAAACCATTCACCTTTTAATGGCTCATGAAATCAGAAAAGAGACTGGATACTCAAGAAAATATCTCACCATTCTTATTGTATGTGATATCCAAACTATTCCTTGCAGCCAGTGATCAGAAAGGAGAGTGTAGACTGAACCTTTTCTTATTCCTAATTGTATGATATGTTGTTACTACCAGACTTGGCTAATATCAGTTTACCCTCCTATCTTTTCATCTAGCAGACATTTGAAGCAATCAAAAGATATGCATGTCTTGCCAAGGTAATGGGCTAGGTTCCAGTAAAGTATTATTATGGAAAAAAAATGATTTCCTGATGCAAATAATCCTCTATTCGTTAATTGAATTTTGCTGGAACAATGGTCCTAAGTAAGTTGCTTGTGTTCAGGAAGTACCTGGCCTTGAGGTTCAGGCTGGACTGTTACCAGTGGAGCAGGGTTACGGCTAATTTACATATGGTTTTGTCCAAACTGAGGTGGTATGATATGCAAAATATTGATGGACTGAGATGTGGCTTGGGTAATTACCAGTGGCTGGGAATAATTCAAGCATTTCTTTCCCCAAGCTTTTTGCCTGCACTACTCTGTTTTTGCTGACTTTGTTTCTACTAGCCTTTGAACTCTATGCACTTTGCCACTGTTAAAGTCCTTGTTCTCTCTATAGTGAAGCACTTCACGCAGATGTTTAGAAAACACTACTTTATTCCCAAACTACAGAACCACAGAAGGAGCAAGTTATGAGCTGCCTTCACAGCTCCTCCATCAACCGCAATCTCCCCCTGAATGTTTTTGACATCATTGGAATCAGAACACACATTAGAATAATAGCAAGACCACAAGCCCACTACACATCCCCATCCTTTATAACAATTTATAACAATACAGCCCACAACACATCCCGTCCTTGTACAACAGACTATACAAAGTTCACCAATTTGGTGTGCTCAATACTAAATAATCCTCATGACATAGTTGTATGATCATACTACGCAAGCCAGAGGCAGAAATAATCCTGTCACCCATTACAATTACACAATTCTCAAAAGAAAGTACGGATCTTAGTTACCTCGGCCAACTACTGACTTTTAGACCATTTGTCAAAAAACAAAGGTAGACACTTCCTTTAAAACAGAATTCTCCCAGTATTCATCCATCCATACGTCCTTCTTCACAGCAGGCCACCCACTTAGAGGGGCGGAGTTTGTGGAGCTGCACTGTGCGGAATTCTGCTGAGTTGTACACAACTCAGTGGAATTTCGCGGAGTTCCGCTCCACCCTACTGAGGAGGACAACGCTGCTTCAGGCATATGCTCTGAGAAGTAGTACTTGCCCACAAAGGTAGGGCAGCACTGGCGAGGGCACTGCAAAATGAAAAAGAGACAACGACACCTGCAGGGCATGAGTGGTGTCACCACTACAGCAGCAGATGGCGTCTAACTGGTTATTTTCGCATAGAAAAATATCCGGACCATCAAGAATCGGCAAAGGACACAGCAGAATACGACGTATACACCAAGGAAGGGGAAAGAATAAAACAGTGCCTCCTACTCACAGAGTTCTAATAAACAACTAGAATGCTAACTTTAGTCACCAATTGGTTAAGGTCATGAAGTTCAGGCTGCTGGAAAAACGTTAGAAGAACACGTCAGAGCCAAAAGAGTGGGACTGCCTGGTGCCCGCGGAGCAATCCATAAAGACACAGTTCCATCAAGCTGCAAAATGCCTCTGGGAGGCCAGATAACATTTCAGATGAGGTTGAAGCCTCAGCCCACAGCAGCGGATGGGGTATCACCTAGTCCAATGGTGGTCACGCTACGGCCCTCCGCGCATGCAGAGTGAGGTATGTACACACTGAGCCCAAATCACAAACAGCACCCACTAACTATATAGGTCAGGGAGGCCCAAATTTCAAGTGGAGAAGTGGAACTACATGTCCCAGCATGCTCTGTGCTAGTGTCTGAAACCCTATTACTACGAGAAAGCTCCTACGCGGCATGGGCTATTTAACAGCTGTGCCTAGAAGAATGGTGTGAATTGCTTTTATTTGGCTCTGCTTTCCATGAATCGGTGATTGAAGGTAGGTAAATGGTTGTATGAATCTTGATGCAGTGAGATCGCAGAGCCTCATCCTGGCATGTAGGCAGGTGGGTTGTACATGTGGGCCAGCTACTATCTCCTTCATTTTTGTCTCCAGAATTGCAAACAAGGATTTGTTTAAGCATACAGCATTTCTTTCAGAAACCAGTCTGCTGCCGCTGCCTGGTGGCAAAAGTAAAAAGAACTGTGGGATCTCAACTATATCCGGTGAATGTTTCAATTAGTTACTGGTTACAAAACTAGGGGTGGGTGGCGGGGGCAAACTCCACCTTGTGGTTGAATCAGAGTTTTTTGCAAACTCCGTGCTCCCAGCAGAGTGCAGAGTTGGCAAAGCTCTGCAAACTCCACTGGTGAAGCAAAGTTCACAGCCCACCCCTACCCACTATCATGTACAAGAGCCACATGGAAATCATTCCATCTGCCATCCTCACATTCTTCTGACTGTATAGGCATTCTAGATAAGAAATCCTGCATACATATTGATATTCTAACAATGTTAACAGAGATTTATGATCCCAATGAATGGTGATTGGTTTAACCCACACAAATGCTCAAAAATGTTTAAGAGCTCAAGCACATGCCAAGGCTTCTTTTACTATAGTAGGGCGCTTTTCCTTAGTTGGTGTTAACGATCTAGAAGGTAAGGCTAGAGAACATTCTTCACCTTTACTGTTCACTTGTGTAAGCATTACACCTAACCCTTTATTAATGGCATCTGTTGTTATGACACAGTCTGCATTAGGATTGAAACTATAGAATGTAGTCACTTTAGTAATTAGACTTTTTGTGTTGCAAAAATCGTCCTCACACTGTGGTACTATTCAAATTTGTTCCTGTAATTCAACAACTGTCTAATGTTACAACACCTCTCAGTGAACCTAGGAATACATTTATCTCAATATTCAGCGAATTAGAATTGAACATCATCCTTACTTCTTAGTGTAGGTTCACCCTCCATAGCTTTCACTAATGACATCTTCAGCTTACACCATAATCATCAATCACATGTCCAAAATATGTCACACTTTTTCCTGCAAATTTATATTTTGTAAATTCTACTGTCAACCCTTTGGACTCAAGAATTCTTAACACCTACTCCAATTTGGAATCATGTTTACTCCTGCTCTCCCCAAATATCAAGATTTTGTTTCTAAAAGACATTGGGGCAGATTTACAAGCCCCTTGGTCCTCTTTTACGCCCCTGTTGCATCATTTTTGTGACGCAGCGGCGGCGCAAAGCCAGCGCCATACTGCGGGTTATTTACAACGTGACTGGCGTGGGAGCGGCGTTCCGGCGCAGGAACGCCTTCTAAAAGTGGCTGAGGGAAATGTACAAGATTTCACTCAGTCACTTTTAAGGCCAAGCTGCGTCAAAACCCTGCGCCATTATTAACGCAGCATGTTAGGGAGAGGGCACCCCAGAGCCTTGCTGGAGCTGCATCGCACTTGCGACGCAACACCAGCAATGCGCCGCCTTTCCGATGGGGGATGCAACACGCATCTGCCCATCCGTGCACCATGGTGCGCCGCATTATAAATGCGGCGCATCAGCGGTGGCGCATGGGTGGGCAGATGCATCGCAACTCTTCTGGCGCATCCCTGCTGATTAGCAGAGATACCCCAGAAGTAGTAAATCTGCCCCTAGATGCCTTGCTCTTTGCCAAACAAATTAAACATCAGCCTTTTAAAGACAGCTGAAAGTAACGCTAACCTGAATGGCATACGTTTAAATTGAAAACAACCATCAGGAGTAATAAATGCTGTTAGTTTCATAAAATTTGGTGTTCACGATATTTGATGGTAAGCAAATCACAAATCAGTAGTTGAGAACCATTTTCACCTTTGAGAGGTGTAACCATGTGTTAGACATGTCTGCCTCTGGGATTTCCCCTACCATTATTTATTTATTTTGTCCCCTTTGGCCTCCAAGTGTTCTATTATCTTTTAGTTTTTTATTACCACCAGACTTTTTCCTTGCCGTTGTCCAGGGGGGCTAGGTGTCCCTTGATACTATCTCCCCATTTTCCATGTGCGCCAAGTCTCTCAGGAAAGTCTCAGTTCCTAGAAACCTAAAATGGTGGCCAGCAATGGACAAAACTGCCACCACAGGGAGGCTGCCTCATTGTAATGCATGTAGAAGGTTCTGGAACCTGCTAGAACCTTCCAAAGGTCAGGGTCCAGCCTATAAATAGCCAGAACTAGGGCAGCCATTTTGTAGTGACCAGAGGGAACTGGAGGAGTAGGGGCGAGGCGATAGAGGAGAGAAGGGCGCCCTGAGGAGAGCTAGAGTGACCCCTGCGTCAGCGATACCACTTAGGGATGTCTTCCTCTTTCTACTGACCAAACCCTACCGGGATATATTTCCCACCATATCCAGAACCTTGTTAGTAAAACCTTCGAGTGAATTTCTTCCAGAAGCCTTGGGTCCGATAAAAACGGTCTAACTTGACCTACCTTGACTTACTGTTCCTGACCCCCCCTTCCACCACCTGAGGGATCATACCTGACTGAGGCACTTGAAGGAGGTGGGGCTGGCTTGGTACTCCTTTGGAACTCTCCCCTAGGGTTCGTGAGGCGAATACGAACTCCGGAGGCATTCTGCTGGTCGTGGCAGCCCGCCGCAATCCCAGTACCCAGATCGACTCCACAGGTTAGCGGGTCTGGTGGAGGAAGCAGGTGCAGCGTGAGGCGACCAGAGTGTATCCGGAAGAAGAAGGAGGCCGGCCGGCGTGAATCCACGCCCCCCCTCTGACGCCTACAGTGAGGGCGGGCCGGGCGTCTGACAGGACGCGGAAGTGGAGCAGCGGAGCCTCTGCGTGCCGGCTGAAGGAAATCTGAGGTGGGGAAGCCGGAGCGGGCACAGTGATTCCGCCTATGTCAGGAAGAAGTTGGTGATCCAAGGACTGGCCTGAGCAAGATCCTAAGTACCGGTAAGGCGGTAGTGTGTCGAGTGAGGCCCCCGAGTCTGAACGGGCCTCATCAGTAACTTAAAGAACAGACAGAAAGGTGCGAGGCACTTGAACCTTTCAGCTGGGTTCGAGGGGTGTAAGGTACTGGCGTCTATTGAGCAAACCGAAAGACAACAGTCCCGGTGAACGACAAAATAGGCCGAGCTGTTCCCATGAGACTGAGAATTTGGCAAGTCATCTAGAGTAGTCTCTGGACAGTTTAGATAGGCGGAGCCAGAACGTCTAAGTGAACACTACAAAGGATAAGATTTAGATTGCATCAGAGAGAATAATCTGCCTACTTAGCTACTAGAGCTGTGAGCTACCTGGTGGTAAAGAACTTATAATAACTGAGGGGGACATTGAGAATCTGAGAGGGTTGGTTAACCTTGAATGAAATACAAAGAACAAAGTGTTTTCCTACTGAAGACAATTGCTGGGCCAGAGTGTGTAATTCTATCCTATGTAGGAGCGTTCTTCTTTTCACAGGTTAATGTACTGCATTTGATAATGATGAAACAAATGTGTTAACTGAGTAACTACTGCTTGAGAACCAAAAGTCTAAATGCACTGGAGCAGTGAACAACTCTGGGCACCCAAAATAATCTTAAATGTAAATGTGATACCGTGTCTAAAATTTTAATATAAGTCATAAGTGAAACAAAATCTTTTATAAAAGGAACCAGTATTTTTCTACTTTGGTGTGGTGTCTTTATTTTTGGTGGTAGTTCACTGAGTTGCTGCGGGTGAGTTTGTAAGCACTACACAAAAGCCTTGGGGATGTTTTAGCTGTACCCGCTCTGTGCCAAGCTACCCTATGTAGTCTAGGAATCTAGGTCTAACACCCTTTCTTTGATTTTAGTTCAATGAAGATGTTTTTTTATTATTCAAGTGACACAAATCGACACATAGCCTTTACTGACTTTATCAGTTTGATTACACCTGAGGAAACTAACTTCTCTAACAACTCCTTTGAAACTTCTGACCTTACCACTGTAGGCACATTCCTGTCTTTGTGCATCTGTGGGCAGGCATCACTCTTCATCTGAATCTTGTGTCCAACCCTTTTAGATTGTCCAACCTTTTATTAAACACTTTGGGAATTCTTTTAAAATAGAGTGTACTGAGGGGGCGTGGCTACGGCGCCGAAGTGGATGGCCGCGGACTACGGAAGCTCCAGTGGCAATGGTTCTAAAGTTGTTTCTAAAATGGTGTTACAGGTGACCAAACAATCCACGAGGTCTCCTAATGCCAGATTGACATTGTCAGAAATGTGTCCGCAAAGCGATCTGGCGTGATTTAATGCCATTGTCTTCTAAGACTGTAGGAAGCATTGCCGGAAGAGGGAGTGGCCCTATGTCCTTTTATTTGAAAGCCAAGTAGAGAATGATCAGTCCATGTGAGCGGGCAGGGATCCTTGCAGCAGATGTTAGGAGAGTTTGTCAAGATAAGATCTTGCGTGTGCCCCGCAAAATGTGTGGGACCTACATTATTCTTTTCTAGTCCCAAGGCAGCTAGGTCCGCCAAAAACATTGAGGTATCCACATTAGAGATGATCTCGATATGTATGTTAAAGTCCCCTAATAGTAAAAAGTGTTTAGTGGAGATAATATGGGGGGCAAATAGTTCCATGAGTTGCAGCGAGAAATCCTGTAGGAGGCCTGGAGGCCGGCATATGAGTGTGCCTTTCCAGCAATAATTGGATTGGAAGTCAAATCTAAAGACAAGGATTTCTATACCACTTTACTAGGGACGTATAAGTAAATGAGTATGCCAAGTGGGAGTAAACCAATGTTATCATATTTAGAGGAGAGAGGACAAGCACTTTAGCACTGGTTAGCAGTGGTAACGTGTTAGGAGTCCTAATACCAGTAAAATAGGAGGTAGGAAAAGTAGAGAAGGCAGGAAAATTGTTAGGGGGAAGACCACTACAAGGCTGTCAGGTCTAAGACCCAGCACTTGATTTACAAAACCTGACTGGATCAAAATAGAGTGATGCTGCTTTGTTACAGGTACCACAGTGCATAGCACTAAACCAATCAGGTAGATAAGTAGGTGGTTTGGTTGGTCAAACACTACTGTATGGCTGTGAATTGCTGCCATGAGGTAGCACATTTTTTTATGGATCATGGTGCAAGAAAGGACAATGGACCCCCATTGACTGGTTGGAGATTAAAACCCTAATATAATTTGGGTGGTGAAGGGCCCTGACACTCATGTGTCTGGTACCCCTGCACATGCATCTCAGACTGATTCTCCAAAGGGTCAATGAACTTGCCAGAATCTGTCACAAGATTCCTATCACACCGATGCACGGCTTATCGCTGTCAAGCTGTGTGCTCCCTCCTTTTTCCTAGCCTTAATTTATTTAAACACCTGTCAACTCAACCTCCCTTTAAAATTTCCATCAAACCATTCACCTTTTATTGGCTCATGAAAACAGAAAAGAGACTGGATACTCAAAGAAAAGATCTCACCATTCTCATTGTATGTGATATCCAAACTACTCCTTGCAGCCAGTGATCAGAAAGGAGAGTGTAGACTGAACCTTTTTTTATTCCTTAATTTTATGATATTTTGTTACTACCAGACTTGGCTAATATCAGTTTACCCTCCAATCTTTTCATCTAGCAGACATTTGAAGCAATCAAAAGATATGCATATCTTGCCAAGGTAATGGGCTAGGTTCGAGTCAAGTATTATTATGAAAACAAATCATTTCCTGATGCAAATAATCCTCTATTCGTTAATTGAATTTTGCTGGAACAATGGTCCTCAGTAAGTTGCTTGTGTTCAGAAAGTACCTGGCCTTGAGGTTCAGGCTGGACTGTTACCAGTGGAGCAGGGTTAAGGCTAATTTACATATGGTTTTGTCCAAACTGAGGTGGCATGATATGTAAAATTTTGATGGACTGAGATGTGACTTGGGTAATTACCAGTGGCTGGGAATAATTGCTGACTTTGTTTCTACTAGCCTTTGAACGCTATGCACTTTACCACTGCTAAAGTCCTTGTTCTCTCTGTAGTGAAGCACTTCACACATATGTTTATAAAACACTACTTTATTCCTAAACTACAGAACCACAGAAGGAGCAAGTTATGAGCGGCCTTCACAGCTCCTCCATCATCCGCAATCTCCCCCTGAATGTCTTTGACATCATTGGAATCAGAACACACATTAGAATAATAGCAAGACCACAGGCCCACTACACATCCCCATCCTTTATAACAATTTATAACAATAGAGCCCACAACACATCCCGTCCTTGTACAACAGACTATACAAAGTTCAGAACAATAGCTGTGGAACAAAAATATAACCTTAAATAATAGAATACCTTAAATATGAAAAAAAAAAATACATACTACTATCGCAAATATAATCTTCTAACTGTTGTGGTGGCTTCCTGGTTCTTTTATGCCCTACCGTTCTCCATCTGCGATCTAAAGATATGCTAAATTGTTTCCCGAGAGCAACATATCTCCATCCAGAAGATCCTCAAGCACTACATAGGAAATCCAAGCGTCCAACTCCACCCCATCCTCAATACCCACAGAGGAATTAAGTGGTTCAGTCACTCCTTGTGGTTCGATAACTCTTTCTGTGACACCTCCAACCTCTTCCTTCTGTGTTTACAAACAAGTTGTTGCATATTCCTCATCCAACCAATCATTGGAACTTTAACAGAAATCCCTCTACGCTTTGCCATATCCCAACTGGACAGCGTTGTTTAACACCTTTACAACGTCTTGTAAGTAATATAAACTTGCTTTATACTTTGGCCACCAAACACATCTTCTTTATGCAAACTCAATCTCCTACTTTTATTTTTGCATATTCAGTGCTGTTCTTGTTGTCATAGTCATTCTTACTTTTCTGATAATTCCATGCTATAGTCTCGACTGATTGAACAGATCATGGTTCAACACTGGTACTAAACAACCAACCAAGATTGAATTTAGCTCTGGGATTCCTTCCGGCCATGATCAAAAAAGGCGATACACCTGTAGCTTCATTCCTTGTAACTCTATAAACCCACACAGCATTTCTTCAGCTACACAACCCATTCCAGATTGTTGGCATATACAGATTGATTCACACCTTCAAAAGACATGGTTGAATCTCTCAACCATACCATTGCCACTGAGATTGAACAAGGAAGTGATTTTGTGTTTCACACCAGTTCTTTCAAAATATGACTTAAATGCACGCAACTTAAATTGCACTCCATTATCACTCGACACAATAGTAGGAATTCGCTCAGAACAAAAACGTTGTCAAGGAAGAGTAAAACTGATTCAGTATCTTCTTTCTCCACCACCTTTACTACCAGCCATCTTGAAAACAAATCCATAATCTCAATAAAAAACAAATTAAGTGACCCTACAGCTTCCAGCATGTGAATGGGGATGGATTCCCGAAAATTGCTGGGGTTGTGACCTTCACTCATTGGTGGTCTAAAGGGTTGAAGGGCATTGTCAGCCCTTTGACATTCTACATTTTCCCTGACCATTTGTTCCACTGAAATATCAAACCAGGCCACCGATTTGGTGTGCTCAATACTAAATGACCCGCATGACATGGTTGTATGATCATACTACGCAAGCCAGAGGCAGAAATAATCCGGTCACCCATTAAAATTACACCATTCTCAAAAGAAAGTATGGATCTTAGTTATCTCGGCCAACTCCTGACTTTTAGACTATTTGTCAAAAAACAAATGTAGACACTTCCTTTCTAACAGAATTCTTCCAGTATTCATCCATCCATACGTTCTTCTTCACAGCAGGCAACCCACTTAGAGGGGGCGGAGTTTGTGGAGCTGCACTGTGTGGAATTCTGCAGAGTTGTATACAACTCAATGGAATTTCACGGAGTCCGCTCCACCCTACTGAGGAGGACAACGCTGCTTCAGGCATATGCTCTGAGAAGTAGTACTTGCCCACAAAGGTAGGGCAGCACAGGCGAGGGCACTGCAAAATGAGAAAGAGACAACGACACCTGCAGGGCATGAGTGGTGTCACCACTACATCAGCAGATGGCATCTAACTGGTTATTTTCGCATAGAAAAATATCCGGACAATAGAGAATCAGCAAAGGACATAGCAGAATATGACGTATACACCAAGGAAGCGGAAGAATAAAACAGTGCGTAATACTCACAGAGTTCTAATAAACAACTAGAATGCTAACTTTAGTCACCAATTGGTTAAGGTCATGAAGTTCAGGCTGCTGGAAAAACGTTAGAAGAACACATCAGGGCCAAAAGAGTGGGACTGCCTGGTGCCCGCGGAGCAATCAATAAAGACACAGTTCCATCAAGCTGCAAAATGCCTCTGGGAGGCCAGATAACATTTCAGATGAGGTTGAAGCCCCAACCCACAGCAGCTGATGGGGTATCACCTAGTCCAATGGTGGTCACGCTACGGCCCTCCGTGCATGCAGAGTGAGGTATGAGTCCAAATCACAAGCAGCACCCACTAACTATATAGGTCAGGGAGGCCCAAATTTCAAGTGGAGAAGTGGAACTGCATGTCTCAGCATGCTCTGTGCTAGTGTCTGAAACCCTATTACTACGAGAAAGCTCCTACATGGCATGGGCTATTTAACAGCTGTGCCTAGAAGAATGGTGTGAATTGCTTTTATTTTGCCCTGCTTTCCATGAATCAGTGATTGAAGGTAGGTAAATGGTTGGATGAATCTTGATGCAGTGAGATCGCAGAGCCTCATCTTGGCATGTAGGCAGGTGGGTTGTACATGTGGGCCAGCTACTATCTCCTTCATTTTTGTCTCCAGAATTGCAAACAATGATTTGTTTAAGCATGTAGCATTTCCTTCAGAAACCAGTCTGCTGCTGCTGCCTGGTGGCCAAAAGTAAAAAGAACTGTGGGATCTCAACTATGTGGCTCATTAGGATCGCGGACGGAATTGAGTCCGTCCGCGACCCCAGAGTAGGAGGGAACGTCCGCATGGGCAGCGGCATTCCCTCCTTGCAGATTAGGATGTGACCGCCCTATCGTTAACATTGCGGCGGGTGCAGCTTCAAGCTGCACTCGCCGCAATGTTAAAAATGTATACATTGCATTTGTATGCAGAAAGCGGCAGGCACCACGTGGTGCCTGCCAATTTCTGCATACAAATGCAGGGGGGTACCTTGGGTACCCCCCATGTGCACCCCCCACCCCCCCTTCACCCAGGGGGCCCGCAACGGGCCCCCGAAGTCAAATTCTGTATGCAATTCCACGGCAGAAAAGCCGTCGTGAAAAAGCATCTCTTTTACTCTGTCCTAACATGGCTGGGGGCGTCTGATAGACACCGCCAGCCATGTTACAGCTTTTCCGCTGCGGTTGTAAGTCAACCGCGGCGGAAAAGTGGCGGACTGAAACCAGGACCCACCAGCCATCCTAATGTGGTGGTGGGTCTTTGGTGGGTCCGCAGAGGATTTTCCGCATCCTCCGGGCCGGCGGTGGCTTCCCCCGGCCCGGAGGATGCGGAAAATCCTCCATCCTAATCAGCCCCTATATCCTGTGAATGTTTCAATTAGTTACTGGTTACAAAACTAGGGGTGGGTGGCGGGGGCAAACTCCACCTTGTGGTTGAATCAGAGTTTTTTGCAAACTCCGTGCTCCCAGCAGAGTGCAGAGTTGGCAAAGCTCTGCAAACTTCACTGGTGAAGCAAAGTTCACAGCCCACCCCTACCAACTATCATGTACAAGAGCCACATGGAAATCACTCCATCCGCCATCCTCACATTCTTCTGACTGTATAGGCATTCTAGATAAGAAATCCTGCATACATATTGATATTCTAACAATGTTAAGAGGGATTTAGGATCATAATGAATGGTGATTGGTTTAACAAATGCTCTAAAATGTTTAAGAGCTCAAGCACATGCCAAGGCTTCTTTTACTATAGTAGGGCGCTTTTCTTTAGTTCATGTGTTAACGATCTAGAAGGTAAGGCTAGAGAACATTCTTCACCTTTACTGTTCACCTGTGTAAGCATTACACCTAACCCTTTATTAATGGCATCTGTTGGTATGACACAGTCTGCATTAGGATTGAAACTATAGAATTTAGTCACTTTAGTAATTAGACTTTTTGTGTTGCAAAAATCGTCCTCACACTGTGGTGACTATTCAAATTTGTTCCTGTAATTCAACAACTGTCTAATGTTACAACACCTCTCAGTGAACCTAGGAATACATTTATCTCAATATTCAGCAAATTAGAATCGAACATCATCCTTACTTCTTAGTGTAGGTTCACCCTCAATAGCTTGCACTAATGACATCTTCAGTTTACACCATAATCATCAATCAAGTCAAGTCAAGTCAAAAGTTTATTATGATTTGGCTCTCAATGAAGGCCACATAAATAACATACATATAAACGTACTTTAAAACACAAACTTAATACAACGACTAAACGACCACTTGTTATATACAAAGTTACACTCATCAACATCTCACCAGAATCACATTAATAGATATCTAAAAATTCTTTAAAATATTTAAAAATTCTAAAACAGAACATTTCATTAGGGGGGCAGAGGAGAGCATTAAAAAACATTTTTACATTCGTAATTCCCAGTTGTATACAGATTGGTTTTATCCATTTTTTCCTCAATAAGTACAGGCCTGGGCAAATAAGCAGAACATGTTTAAAATCTTGAGCGGCATTATTACAAAAATTACACAAGGGGGACACTCCATACCATTTTGCAAGTAATGTATTTAGTGGAAGCAAATTGTGGCGAAGAAGGTACCATACCCTACGGACACCATGCGGAATGTTCCAAGTTAGATATTGTTGGGCTTGTTTAGGTGTATAGGTTAAAACCAGGAGTTCCCTGTCTTTATCTTTCTGTTGGGCAAGTATATCCAGTTTGTAGCAGTATTCCCAGGACATACTTTTTAACTTTAGCTTTAGTTCTAATGGAGAAAGTAAAAACAACATACTTTCATCCAATTCCAATATTGAAACAGCCAGTCGAAAGTTTTTTACTAGCTGCGAGAACTCATTAAAGTTGCCCAAGAGCTCCTTTTTTAAGCTTTCTCGTAAGGTTCCTGGTTTGCCTCGGGCCAAGCATGTTATCCATTTTACTAGAGCAGCTAGCCCTTGAGCCCTACAACTTCGCAGTCCGAATTCCAGCCTGCAAGATGAAGTGGAGCAGGCAGAATTTAATGAAGAAATTTTCCTTAATACCTTCCCCTCCATTTTTTGCATAAACTCCCATTGATATGGATCCACCAATTCCATTCCATACAAAAGGGTAGCAGGAATCTTTGCAAGGAATACATCCAAGCAACATGAGAAGTGTCTCCTCCCAGTCGCTTTGTACAAGGAACATAATCCCCTCCCATGGGCCATTGCTTTTCTAGAATTATTTTCAATGTGGAGTTTCTCACTAAGGTTAGAACATATTATTTTGCCCAAAAACGTATAAGAGTTAACTACCTCTAGTTTTTCACCACTTAATGTCCAATTAAAACTCTTGGATCTGCATTTCTTTTTCCCAAAGATGCACATAACTTTACTTTTTGAACTATTGATTTTCATAAAGTGTGCATCGGCGAATTCATTCAATGTATGGAGACGATTAGAAAGGCCTTTCGGGGTCAGATCTAGAATAAGAATATCGTCTGCGTACATTAGAATGGGTATGGCAGTTCCTCCAATTTTTGGGGCTAGTCCCTCACAGTCAGCAACAGCATTTGGCAAATCAGCCATATATAGGGAGAACAGAGTGGGTGCCAGTATGCATCCTTGTTTTAGGCCATTGCGGGATGGGATGGCTTGGGAGAGACCCCTATCACCTCCTTGTAGCACCCGACACCATGTGTTCCAATGCAAGGACTTAACTAAGTCCAATAAATGTCCCGGCATACCCAATGCCGACAGCTTTCTCCACAGCGTCGGTCTGTCCACCCTATCGAACGCTGCAGAGAAGTCTATGAATGCTGCATATACGCCTCCACCACGTACACGAACATATTTATCTACAATTACCTGTAGCATGGTTAAGTTGTCCAGAGTTCCGTGCTCTTTTCGGAAACCTGTCTGTTCCCTGGGTATAATATTATTTTTATCTGCCCATTCTGTTATAGATATTAATAAAAGTTTAGCGAAAATTTTCCCTATAGCATCCAATAATGCAATTAGACGGTAATTAGCGGGATTATCCCGGTCTCCTTTTTTAAAAATTGGGATCAGGATACTTCCCCGCCAAGAGTCCGGGACTACTCTTGTTTCATCAATCACATGTCCAAAATATGTCACACATTTTCCTGCAAATTTATATTTTGTAAATTCCACTGTCAACCCTTTGGACTCAAGAATTCTTAACACCTTCTCCAATTTGTAATCATGTTTACTCCTGCTCTCCCCAAATATCAATATTTTGTTTCTAAAACACATTGGGGCAGATTTACAAGCCCATTGGTCCGCTTTTACGCCGCAGTTGCGTCATTTTTGTGACGCAGCAGCGGTGCAAAGCCAGCGCCATACTACGGGGTATTTACAACGTGACGCATCTGGGAGATGCATCACATTGTAAAGCCCTGCGCCACATGAAGGCGTTCCGGCGTGGGAGCGGTGTTCCGGCGCAGGAACGCCTCCTAAAAGTGGCTGAGTGAAATCTACAAGATTTCACTCAGTCACTTTTAGGCCAAGCTGCGTCAAAACCCTGCACCATTATTGACGCAGTATGTTAGGGATGGTGTACACCTGTTACAACGCAACTTTTACAACTACCTACCATTACAACGCAACTTTTACAACGCATACCATTACAACGCATTGCGCTGGGGGGCGCTCTAGGATAGGGAATAAGTTTAATTTACTATCCAACACCTTCCCTAGTGTCCACGGGGACTGGAGTTAGAATAGTAAATTATACTTACCACTATCCAGCACCTCTAAGCGCTATGCGTTGTAATGGTATGCGTTGTAATGGTTGCGTTGTAATGGTAGGTAGTTGTAATGGTATGCGTTGTAACATGGTACATCCGTTAGGGATAGGGTCCCCCCGAGCCTTGCTGGAGCTGCATCGCACTTGCGACGCAACTCCAGCAATGCGCCGCCTTTCCGATGGGGGGTACGACATGCATCTGCCCATCCATGCGCCATGGTGCGCCGCATTATAAATGTGGCGCATCAGTGGTGGCGCACGGGTGGGCAGATGCTTCGCAACTCTTCTGGCGCATCCCTGCTGATTAGCAGAGATGCGCCAGAAGTAGTAAATCTGCCCCAGACGCCTTGCTCTTTGCCAAATAAATTAAACATCAGCCTTTTAAAGACAGCTGAAAGTAACGCTAACCTGAATGGCATACGTTTAAATTGAAAACAACCATCAGGAGTAATAAATGCTGTTAGTTTAATAGAATCTGGTGTTCACGATATTTGATGGTAAGCAAATCACAAATCAGTAGTTGAGAACCATTTTCACCTTTGAGAGGTGTAACCATTTCTTTGATTTTAGTTCAATGAAGATGTTATTTTATTATTCAAGTGACACAAATCAACACATAGTTTACTGACTTTATCAGTTTGATTACACCTGAGGAAACTAACTTCTCTAACTCCTTTGAAGCTTCTGCCCTTACCACTGTAGGCACATTCCTTCTTTGTGCATCTGCGGGCAGGCATCACTCTTCATCTGAATCTTGTGTCTAACCCTTTTAGATTGTCCAAACTTTTATTAAAGACTTTGGGAATTATTTTAAAATAGAGTCTACTGAGGGGGCGTGGCTACGGCGCCAAAGAGGATGGCTGCGGACTTCGGGAGCTCCGTCGAGGAGTGACCGTTTGGAAATGGCTCCGGGTCTATTCTCCCTATTTTTACCCTTGGGATTGCAGGCAATGATTGCGGTTTGTTTCCGGACTCGGGAAACTTACCTTTAAAGCTGCAAGGTGTGCCGCTTCTCCGAGAATCTTATTCCGATATCTGGCGCAGCGGGTATGAGGCGGGTCCGCCATTTTAGGCTGTCACCTTGGAACTGCTGTTTCGTGACGCTTCTTACACATTGTTGGGAAACGGTAGGACTTTCTATTTTGGACACACGCACTCCAATAGTCTTTACCCTATAACTTGCAGACAGCCTCACAAACCTGCTGTGAAAAATGCTGGTTCTTAGACTTTTTCACTAATAATGTACCAGCCGCCATTTTGAAGTCTCTGCCTTCCTTCTACATGTACTTCTCCTCAGCTACCACTTGTTTCTTCAATGTATCACTGATGCAGTATACTTTTCAATGACTCTCTATTGTTCATAATTTTGATATGGTGAATGTCTACTCTTCCTAACTGCTGAAGATATTTGTTATTTTACATATGTGCTTATTTCTTCTGAGAAATTTTCATTTTTCACTCTTGGAGACTTTTTGTCTTATTACTTCGTAATGCTTCTCTCAGTCGCTGTTTTTTAATATCGCACATTATTTCATTGCTAGTCCATATCGTCAACAGTAGCTATCTTCTACTTTTTGAACTGCTAGATTTTCCCTTCAAAGCACCATGGCGATGCCTTGCACAAATCGGAACACTACCCAAACTCACATTGCGACTAACCCATCTTTGGAAGATGCTAATCCTTTTAGTGTTCTGCAAGATGTCTTGGATGACTCAGTAGCTGAATCACAAAATGCAAAATCTTCTTCCTCTTCTCGCAATGCATCAAAATCTTCTACCAAGGCGTCCTCTGCACCTTCTCCTTTGTCGGGGAAAAGAGTTAAAACAAATCCCCATTCTCCTACCAACTCAGCTTCCACTTTATCAATGAAACTCTTATTGGAAGAAATTTGTGCCCTCAAACCCTACATGACTGAGACAAATTCACGTCTTCAAAATCTTTAAGTTAATTGGTCTCACACTGAGCAAAGGGTGGATAAATCTTGAAAGACAGTTTGCTTTGGCTCAACCAGTTCTAGATCAAGTACCCTTTGTCCATAAAGAAATTGCTAATCTTAAGCAACAAATTGAAAATGTGGAAAAAAGGAACAGGCGCAATAATCTACGCATTTACTGCATTGTGGAAGTACTTGAGAGATCTAATCCCATTTCTTTTTTTCAAACTTTTTTGCCTACACTCCTTGGCCTTCCTCCTTTTCCATCTTTGAATATTCAACGGGCCCACTGATTAGGTCCTACATCTCGCGCATCTGTTTCATCATCCACTTCAGTCAAACCAAGAGGCTTCATTCTTTACTTTTTGGAATATACGGATCTTCTTAAAGTTCTTCATGCAGCCAAGCAAAAGGGGAAAATTGTATGGAATGGTTCTAATCTTATCTTTGCCCAAGACTACGCCAAAATCACTGCTGATCGTCGCAAAAGATTCTTGGAAATGAGACCCGCCTTTCGCTCCTTAAATGCTTGTTATGGCCTTTTCCACCTATGTCTCTTCAAAGTGACTCACAACAATCGAACGACGAACTATGAAGATCTAGCAATACTTCAGCAATTTTTGGATTCCTGCGGAGCAAGTTCTATGGACATACCTCATTCATGATTTCAGAATGTTTGCATTTTTATTGATGTGATCTCTTATTAAGATAGCTACCTATAAGTGTTCCTTCACCTCCCCTACTGTATAGTGTAATATGTGCTCTGTTGTATATTGTATTGTATGCTTTGCTTTATCTGTAATTTTTGTGATTTCAATTGTTTCCTATTCATTCCTTTATTTAGGTGCAGTCTCGTGGATCATTGCTTTTTGTATCATCTCTGTCCTACCTGGAAGTATGTTTCCTTCTGCCACATCCTTGCGGATTTCCTGGTCCGACGTGTTACCTTCCTTATGTGGTTCCACCACCCCCAGTCTTCTTGTTGGTTTGTGATCTATTTTTCTGATATATTTTTTCCGTTTTCAATTTATGGTTATGTTTTGTCTTCTTTTTTGTTCTCTCTCTCTTCAGCTTTTTCTTCTCCCAACCTTCCTCTTCGATCTTCCATTTTTTCTTCACTTCTATATTCTCTACAGTATTCCTCTTTTCTCTTCCTCACTTATTTGTATATCTCTGAATCTTTTATATAAGCGTTTCTCCTCAGTTCTCTTCTATCATTTTATTGCAAGTTCTTTAATCCTTTATATTTGCATGATGGTTATGTATGCTGAATTAGATATATATTATCTTACTCATTTTTATGCAGTTTTGTTCATGTTTGCTTTAGTCATTTTCACTTAGAGTAGTTACTTGGAATGTTAAAGGAGTTAACAACCCTATCAAAAGACAACATGTCCTGACTCACCTATCTAGATTGAATGCAGACATAGCCTTTGTTCAGGAAACTCATTTCTCGAATTCTGAATCGGCTAAGTTAAAACGAAGTTGGGTGGGTCATGTCTTCTCCTCTCCAGCTCTGGGGAAGAAGAATGGCACATCTATACTGTGTCACAAAAAACATCAATTTTCAGTACTACACCAGGAACATGACCTTGAGGGTCGTTGGGTTATTGTTAAATTACTTATTAACCAAATACCTTTGCTATTGTTTAATGTTTATGCACCTGTAACAGTTGATAATATTTTTTGGACTCACATTGCTGATAAGCTCCTTCTTCTTGACGAGGACTATGTTATTTTTGGAGGTGACTGTAATCAAATTATTGACCCTATTTTGGATAGGCGCTCCTCTGTCAAATTCTCAATTCTCAAATTCTAAAATGCATTCGCAATTTTCTTCTGCTATACGTCGTAAACCTTTAATCGATACCTGGAGACTATGTAATCCTGATCTGCAGGAATACACCTTCTATTCCCCTCCTCATAACTCGCAATCCAGGATAGATTATCTTTTCTTTAGCAAACCCCTATCTCAATTTCTTTCCCATGCTGAATCATGCCCCTGTGTGTGTAGATTTTGATTTGTTACCTTTCTCACCTCCTTCAGGTAGATGGTGTTTCAACAATGCATTGTTGCTGGATGCTGCTTTCACAAGCCAATTCACTTCTTTTGCTTCCGAGTTCTTTTTCATTAATTCTACCCCAGAATCCTCTCCGGTTATGATCTGGGACTCTTTCAAAGCAGCAGCGAAAGGTTTTATCATACGTTTTGTATCACGTAAGAAGAAACTTTCGAAACTAAAACTGCTCAACTGTTATCCAAGATTAAATGGCTTGAATACTGTTATTACCAGTCTAATTCTGAAGCAACACTAAAAGATCTCCTTGATGCAAAAATCTCTTTTAATAAATCTACAGAAGCTGCTTCCTCTTATCTCTTAAAAAGCAGTGCCCATTACTATGGAGATCAGAATAGGTTGGGTAAATTACTTGCTAACTACTCAAAGGTTCAACGTGATAGGACTAAAATTGATTCTATCTGTTCCATCACTGGTGCCTCATTATTTAAGGATACTGATATTCTAAATGAATTTGTTAATTTTTATAAAACTTTATATACCCCTGAACAATCCCCTTCCTCAGAGGCTCTCTCATCCTTCTTCCACTCGATATGCTCTACTTCTCCACTTGACGCTGATTTAACCCCTTTAGAATCTGACATTACTCTTTCAGAAATTAAGACTGCTGTAGCAAAATTGAAAAGAGGGAAAGCTCCTGGCCCAGATGGCTTTACTATTGAATTTTATGCTCACTTTGCGTCTTTCCTACTTCCACAACTTTTAGGGCTTTTCCATTCCTTTGTTAGTGATGGTTCCTCCTCAGGCTCATTTCAAGAGCAGTAATTTGTTTAAATCCCAAAGAAAATAAAGATCCTTCATCATGTAAAAACTATTGCCCAATTTCCCTAGTCAATTTAGACTATAAAATCTTCGCAAAGATTCTTGCCCTTCGTCTTGATGCCATCTTACCCAACATTATTGGCCCAGAACAATCCGGTTTTGTTAAAGGTCGTCCATTCTCCGATAACTCTAGAGTTTTCTTCAACGTCTTAAGTAAAGCGTCCTCTTTGGATTATCCAATTGCTGCAATTGCACTTTATGCTGAAAAAGCATTCGACAGGATTGGTTGGGAATTTATGTTTCAGGCACTTAAATGGATAGGACTTCCTACTAAATTAATTTCATATATCCCTTTATTATATTCCAATCCTAAAGCATCTATCTTTGTTAATGGGAAAACCTCAGCCTATTTCTCTCTTTTTCGAGGAGTTCGTCAAGGTTGCCCTTTATCACCTCTACTTTTTATAATTGCTCTGGAGCCTTTCCTGTCAAAGCTTAAGTCAGATGATTGAATCACTGGATTTAACCCCTTCCAGGCTGATGACGAGCTGGGCTCGTCATGGCGTAGCCTCCTCGCACGCTGATGACGAGCCCAGCTCGTCACATAAAGTGCGTTTTCGCAAATCTCAGCGTGCGAGCGAAATAACGCTAGCGCGCATGAGGTTACCCTTGGTTCCTCCCAGGTCAAATTATCTTCCTATGCATATGACATTATTTTATGCTGTTCTAATCCTTTTACATCTCTTCTTGCCTTTCTCTCTCAGATTGACTCCTTTTCTCAGTTGTCCGGATATCGGCTCAACTCCGACAAATGTGAGATTCTTCTCCTAAATGTTCATTGCTTGAAGCAAGATTTAATTTCTACTGTTTTTTCTTGGAAACCTTCCAAGATTAAATATTTAGGTTTATGATTCTCACCTACTATTTCTGAAACTTTGAAAGAGAACTTTGATAATCTTTTCAAATCCTTATCTACTTCTAGAGATCGCTGGCACCCTCTTTTTCTTTCATGGTGGGGTCATTTAGACTCAATTAAGATTATGCTATCTCCACTTATTCTCTATCTACTATCTATGATTTGGGTACATATTCCTGGTTCCTATTTTAAGAAAATTGATTCTTTATTATCCAAATTTCTTTAGAAGAATAAACCTCCCCGAATAGCTCTTACTATTCTTAAAGCGGACAAAACTTTGGGAGGCCTTAAATTTCCTGATTTTAAAACATATCACCTCGCCTTCTTTCTGAGACAGTCTTCTTGTTGGCTTTCCACTGATCAATTTTTTTCATTCGCCCATTTGGTTGGATATTGAAAAACATCTGATAACTCCTTTTGATTTTAATGAATCTCTCGCTTTTACTCATACTCTTTCTTCTTTTTGCTCTCAAGTAATATCCCATACACGTAAGATTTTAATTCCCTTTCTCCCATCTTCTTATCCTTCTCTTTCTTCATTGAATCAGCAACCTATCTGGCATAATCACTCTTTACGCATTAAGGGCCGTACATTCTATTGGAAATCATGGAGATCTCGCGGTTTACTTTGGATTTCACAGCTAATCTCGAACAATACTCCTTTAACTTTTTCTGAACTTCAACAACAGTTTTCCTTACCTTCATCCTGTAAGCCTCAATATGTTTACCTCCTTCCTTCAATTCTATAATATCTTCTTTCCCAACCTTCATCCTCTACTATTCCCTTCAAATCCTCTGCTCTTTTTTCTCTATTATCTACCACTACCTCGGCTTCTTCTTTTTACAAGGCTCTGTACTTTTCTTCTGATAGAGACAAGGGAAAGTCTGAATTGGCCTGGGAAAAGGATCATGCAGAGTGCTGGCCCATACCTTTATGGGACAAGTTGTGGTTGAAACTACATAAAACTTCTAAAGCAGCAAATGTCTCACAAACTCTCAATTTTGTTTACAAAAGCCTTCTTTTTACACCACTGAAATAAGCTTCCTTCTCCACTGACATCCCCTCTTCCTGTTGGTCATGCAATGGAAATCTTGCAGACTTAAAACATATGCTCTTTGACTGTCCTTCCTTATCCTGTTTTGGGACCTGGTTTGGTCACAAATTAATAAAATCTTTCATACTCAAATTCCCTTTTCTATCTCTAACATCTTTTTAGGTTCCTTATCTCCTTCTTGGCCTCACTCACCTCCCTCCCCCTCTTTAATTGACCTCTTATTGGCGATTGCTCTTCATTTGATTACATCAAACTGGAAGCCAGCTGATAAAGTCACTTTCAGAGCCTGGTGGAATGCTGTATGTTTTCATCACAGACTAGACACTCATAATGTTACCCCCATTTCTATGGCCATTAAAAGGGATCTCCTCTGGTTACCTTTAACTTCGTACCTCACTGATATAACATCTCCTCCATCTAATATTATTATTATTCCTGCTGAAGTTCGAAACCCTCCATGATTTCTTTTGTTATCTTCTTGTATCCTAGAGTTCATAATATTGGGTGTGACTCCTTTTTCCTTTTTTGTTTATTACATTTTAGAGTTTTAATATATTTCTAAACTGATTATCGCTATTTGTTGATGTTTTTTGCTTCCTTTTAAGATTCAGGTAATTCCGTCTCTTACCTGTACTGTTATATTCTGATATTATCCTTTCTCCCTTTCCTCCTCCCCCCCTCCCTACTCCCTCTTTACCCTTTTCTATTATCCTCTATTATGTAATCTATTCTACAAATGTATAACATTAATTTTTTACAGTGTAGTATGTTTATATACTGTTCATAATTGTATATGTTATACTCTTTTTTTTCACCAATAATTTTTCACTTGAAACAAAAAAAGTAGAGTCTACTACTGCTGTGCCTTCATCAACGATTATAACTTTTCTGTAGGGTTCCAGGATAATGTGAAAATTCTTCTGATCATACCAGCCCAGATGGATGGTCCCCTTTTAGCAATGTATAGTATCCCTTGTGTATGCCTGAGCGTAAGTTTCAAATTCAGCCAGCTAAACCCAAGGATATCAATCATTTCTTTACCATTCCCCTCTGTTTATATACCTCAATCAAAATCTCTCTTATTTTGCTCACAAACTTCCCCTTCCAAATCTCTTCACTAATTATGTCGTGAACATGAATCTGCATAAATACTCATCAAAACTCCGCCAATTGTCATCCCGCATGCCGATTTAACCTTACAAGTATCACTGTATATATTTAGTATCAATTTCTCTTCAACAATCATGATCACATTAGAATCCTCATTATATGACCAACCTCTCTCTGCACTACATGATTCTTCACAGACACATTTAACATATTTCTTCTTCCTACACACTTTTGCATAGTGGCCTTTTATACCACAATTACTATGCTTCTACTTAAGATCAGGGCAGTGTTTGCAGTAAGGAAGATGCTCACTACAATCGCACCAATAGGACTTATTTTTTTTCTTCAATTTCGATTTGTCCCTGCTTTGAACAAAATTAGGGTTGTTACCTGAGCTTTTACAAATTCGGTTAATTGAGTCAGTTTCCTTCTCCCCTTGCTTCAATGCCACTGCACATTTTGCAGAAATTTCTGCTTAGCTGAAAATCGCGAATATATCGTCTTGTGATGAATGGGCGTGCACTTATAACTGTTCCCGTATAGCTGGATTACTAGTATGCATAAAAACCAGGTCCCTAATCAAATCCTCCTGCAAGGTACCAAACTTGCAATCAACAGCTAGTTCAGCTACTTACACCGTTTAAAGTTTGGCCTGTTTCTGTTGGAAGTATTTGTATCTTGTAATGCTCATACATTCCTTTGGTTCAAAGTGTTTATCTAAATCATTAATTGAAGCCTCAAAGACAGTGATATCCTCAGCAACAGGTGTTTCAGACATGCAGCTATACATTTTTAACCCCATTGGTCCTAGGGAATGTACCAAAATCCCTTTCCTTTGCTCAGCTGACATCCTTGCTGCATCTCGAATAGCTACAATGTACTTTGTAAAATAATCCTTCCATTTTGGCCACCTTAAGGAAGGTTCTGAACCAGAAGACCAGGATGCCTGAGGGCGGCTGATGATAAAGCTCTATGTGCTCATGCTTGCAAATGGACAAGTTCAGTGAACATCACACTGTCCACTCCCCACCCTTTAGCACTGCATTCCACTGTAGACAAGAGAAGATAACTTACTTATTGTAATAATATGTTAAAACATGTTTCTTCTGCAGTGGCCATTCATTCAGGAAGAACTCCACTGTACTCAGTACTGAAGTGTCTGATGCTATCACTGAAGGATACCCACACTTTTTCTCCAAATGACGCTTACGTGGAGTCACACAATGTGACCTCATAGGATAAGTCGCAGCAAGGCTGACGGGGTCAGCGCTCAAGCAGAGTGTCGTACAGGATCAGCGATCTTCTGCGAAAGCGGGATATGCTGTGCGGGATTGGTGGAAGAGATGCACACTCACTGTTGTGACAAGGGTAAGTACTTAAATAAAACATGACCTACACTCCGTCCGCTTTTAAGGCTCGAAGAAAGGATTAAATATGCCAGATTCCTAATGATTCACCACATAGCAGCTTAGCTGAAAAAAGGCTCTTCTTCTTCGGCTCTTAAGTGTGATTGTCGCCATGGAGATTCGCCAGCCAATGGCAGTTTCCCACAATAAGGCATACAGCCATCATCCAATGGATCCGCCTTAGTAGCTCGGGCTCTTGGTCAACAGTTTGTAGTGAAGCCCTTCACATTGATGCTTAGAAAACACAACTTTATTCCCAAACTAGAGAACCACAGAAGGAGCAAGATATGAGCCGTCTTCAAAGCAATGCCGTCAACCACATTCTCTCCATAGGATGTCTTTGACATCATTGGAATCAGAACATACATTAAAATAATAACAAGACCACCAACCCACAACATATCCCCACCCTTCATAAAAAATGTATGATAATACAGCCCACAACAATCTCTACTATAAACATGATAAAATTGGCTAACACACAATTAGCATATTTAATTTAAAGTGGTACCACAAGTCCCTGGGCCTGTACATTAAATGCTAGTAGTTGGCCTGCAACACTTAAGTAGCCTTCTAAGACCTGAAGTGAATTGTCCTATCCTTTGTTAACTAGGCCCCAAGTAGAACCTGTCATCATTTTAACCAAAATGGATTCCCCTTTGTTTCCCCTTTGCCCAAATCTCCCCTTGCAATTTCTGCATACACCGCCAAGCCGAGATATTCCTGGTGAATGTACTGCCATTGTTTCGGCTGCTCTCAATGAACTTTGCCCGACTCAGTCACAAACTTAAACTATAAACTCATGTGGTCCTTTGGTTGGTTCACTGAGCCTTATTTATTCAAATAACACATCTTTGTTCATGTATCTAGTTTGTTCCACCATCTCCAGATGGAATTAGGATAGAAGGGGTAGAATTATTATTCATTTAGTGGGATAGTGCTTAACTGCTAAGGCAATATGCCATTTATTAAGGGTTGTGCTCTGATTTGCTGAAGAAGTAACTTTTTCCATCACACCACAGTGATTTAATATGTGCAAATAATGTATAAAACCCCTCAATTTTGGAGGTGAGCCAGAAGATTTTCCTGAAACCAGGGATTATGTCAAGCCTAGACAACGCTTGCTCTGTCAGGTGATCTGTTGTATGTACGTTGTGGGGTCTGACCCATCCCACTGGTTCGGATTGGCTTATGTCTGCATCATTCCAAACTCAAATACTGCAATTGGTTAATGGTTGGTGCATGCCCCACTTTTTCTTGCAAGTTAACTCCCATGGAGTATTGCCTCGGGAACGACCATTGAATAAGCTTATGTTTTAAAGTATTTTATTTTTAACCTAGCTTCGAATCCTAAAAGTCTTCTTTGCTATTTGGGGACTTGGAACCCCTTTGTGTCTCTTGTTATTTTCTGTGCACACGCTTTGCGATTAGCACTTCAAGCGGTTTACTGCCATCTACTTGTCACATATTGACTGTCTGGCTTTGTTAGGCTTTAAATGGGAGAGTAATTTAAACTGAATCCTGCTCGGCACTGACACGTGAGCCTAAATGCATTTTTACTTTTCTGAGCATCATTTTGTGCATACCTACCCTTTATGCTACTTAAAACTGAACTAAAATGGGCCTGACAGAAATCACACGGGTCGAGCCTCAGTTGTATAGCTTTAGAAGACTATATTTAAACAAAAAAGAATTAAAGGAAAAAAAACATGCAAAATACTTACAGATACATTTAAGTTTCACTTTTGAGCGTGCATTAAGGCGCCAAGGGAAGGACAGGAGGCGTTTTTAGATAATTTAAGAAATGTGTTGCTTTTTCTTTGAGGAGGCCAATGTGAGAATTGTCAAACATAAGACCACCAGAAAGCTTCTCTAAAAATGTAATGTTATATTGGATAGCGTTGACTAATGCCCCATCCTTTTACTTTTTCTGTAAAAAATGAGTGTAAAATGAGGAATGGAGAATTCAAGCATCTAAAAACATATACACAATTATTAGGTGATTGCACTGTACAGCTGGATGAACTGAAAGTTCTAATCTTGCACTAACAAACACAGATTCCAAGTTCACCACACTTATAGTGTGTGAATCATATTACTGTGTCCCGTCTTATAAGGAGTATTTACACTACTGGCGCCAAAATGGATTCAGAGACTCAAAAGGATGAAGCATCAATCAAGCATAAAATGCTCCAGGGAATTATCGTCGTATTTTCTTCTTACCTGCTCTGTAAGAGCAGGTAAGAAGGTGGTGAATAAACAGCTCACTGAGTTTATTGAGAGGGAGGGCCTTCTGCATCCAGCCCAATCAGGGTTTTGGGCTTCTCATAGTACCAAATCGGCCCTGGTTGAGGTTTTGGAGGCCATCCATAAGTGTTTGGACGCCAGCGGGAGGGCAGCATTAATCTTGCTGGACTTCTTGGCGGCGTTAGACACGGTCCCGCACTCACTACTCCTTGCGCGAATTGTCAGGATTGGTGTGTCGAGTTCTGTCTGGGTCTGGCTTGGGTCCTTCCTGGAAGGGCGGGTCCAGCAGATTTGGATTCCACTGTCTTCCTCCTCCCCTCGGTCAGTGACAAACGGAGTCCCCCAGGGGTCCTCCTTTAGTCCCCTTCTTTTTAATATCTATGTCACACCTCTAATATTTCTGGCTGAGGGCTTGGGGGCCTAGGTGATGGCTTATGCCGATGACATCCAGCTTCTTTTCACCTGGAACAAAAATGTGGACTCTGTTCTCTCAGCCCAAAATTGTCTCTCTTCTATTTTCAAATGGTTGGTGGCGGCGCAACTTAAGTGCAATGAAGAGAAGCCTGAGATTATCCTCTTTGGGAAATTTCCTTCCAACTTCCGGTATTCTCTCTGGACACCTGAGCTCCCCTCGCCCACCTCCACAGGGCAGCCCGCCAAGAATCTGGGGGTGTGCTTTGATAAGAGTCTTTCCTTCTCGACTCATATCAAGAAGTTGGCGGGCAATTGTTTCGGACTTCTCAAAACCCTAAGGAAATTCTTTCCACTCCTACCCCAGGCGGCGAGGTAAATGGTTATTTGTGCACTGATTTTGTCTCAGCTGGACTATGCCAATGCCCTTTACATTGGCATCCGGGGCTATCTGTGGAAAAGCTACAGGTGGTCCAATATATGGCAGCCAGACTTCTTCTGGGCATTTCCCCCAGGAATAGTGTGAGCCATCATTTGCGTTCACTACACTGGCTCCCTGTGACTGAAATAACAAAATGTAAACCGCTGGTTCTGGCCAACCGTGCTCTTCATGGCAGTGGCCCTTCCTACTTGCAGAAACGTTTCACCTTTTATGTTCCATCTCGACCTCTGCCATCTATGTACCTACGTTTCGCCCAGGTCCCTTGTTTCAAATACCAGAGGCAGCTTTATTGCTCTGAAGGTTGCTGCTTCTTGGAATTTCCTTCTTCTTGCCTTACGTATTATTCAGGACCCAGTGCCTTTCAAGAAGAACCTGAAAACACACCTCGTTGTTTAAAGGCCATTTCCTTACAATGCACCTCGCCGGGACACTCGTGAGTATCTGTGCGCGTTAAAAATGTATGTACCATAACATAACATAACATAGCTGCACAGCTGGCTAAACTGAGAGCTGTAATTCTTGCACTAACAAATACAGTTTCCAAGTTCCCCACACTTATAGTGCATGATTCATATTACTGTGTCCAGTCTTATAAGGAGTATTTACACTACTGGAGCCAAAATGGATTCAGAGACTCAAAAGGATATACTATCACGCATAAAATGCTTTGGGGAGAAGTTTCAAATCTCACGGCAAACAGTGGCGCTACATTACCCAAGTCATATCCAGCAAAATGCCCCTTTCTTAAGCTTAAGGAGTACAACAAATACTTTCTCTGCTCGTATTCAAGGAATGGGAGATAGAGTAATACCAAATTTGTACCTAAGGCCAGAATTAATTTTAGCAGCACATGAGAGGTAACGCAGGGTGTCGGCTACAGTTTCACTCCTACAGCAACGATACTGGTGGCCAGATCTATATAGACTAAGGGCCTGATTTAGATCTTTGTGGGATTTATATTTCTGTGGACAGGATAACCATCACCGTTGCAACGTAGTAACCCGTCCACCAAGATATAAATCAGAACCTATGTCCTTAAATGTGACATCTGTCAGCAAGTTAAAGTTTCCACCATAGCATGTCCACGACAAACACTTCTCTTAATTTCCAACAAGGCTCCTACCTGCATTTATTTGGAGCACTGCAGGCGTTATCTAGTGACAAGTGTTTTAAATACATACTGATAGTGGATTCCTGGTCTCAATTCCTGTGGGCATGGCCAAAGCGATCAGCTGAAACTCAAACTGTTATTAAAGATTTGCACGTCTTTATCAGGACATATGCAGTAGCTACATTGCATTCAGACCGAGGACCCAAGTTTGCCTCTAAGGCTAACCGGATTACCAAGGAAATATTGGGTGTGCTGTACTCCTCCCCATCCTATCCTGAGGGAAATTCTGTTGTAGAGAGGAAGAACCATTTAACAGCTAAAGTATTAGGTTCAGGTCATAGTTGGGTGCATCGCCTATATGGGGTTCATAGAGCATTAAATAATCTGGTAAGAAGATCCTTGGGTGGTCTTACTTCCTATGAACTACTCTTTGGGGTCCTGATGTGTGTATCTGACCTAGATAATCCTGTCCCAGTGGCAGCAGAAATGCCTTTTGATATCAGAGATTGGCTTTCTGTCTTCTACAGAACTGAATGCCTTATGTGAGGACAACAGCAACAAATTAAAGAAACTATCAGAAACTGGGGAAGTGGGGCCACAGCCAGCAATGCCTGGCTGGATTCCACAGATTGGGGATTTGGTCTGAAAGAAGACTGTGGACAAAAAAATATTTTGGCCCATCATACAGCACCTGTGTCTGTACTGGTGGTTGAATGTACCAGGACTGCACTTTTGCCGTCTCTTGCTGGTTGTAAAAACAACATATTTGTGCCAATCGATCTGATCAAACCACACCATGTGGCCAGTCCTAAACAGTGGACCATGTGGAATCCTGAGTAGTTGCCAGCCTCTTCTCACTACCATAAAGATATCCCGACATCTGACACTGAAATTATGCTACTCCAGTCACAGCAACTAACAACATTCAAGTTTCCTACGTAACTCCACAAAATGTATCAACAAGTGTCAGCAACTAAGTTGTTTAGTATGTTCCACCATAGGAGTCAACTACAAGTTTAATAATACCGCAGAATGTCCCAGAAACTATTTCATGGATTTTGATGACACATGGAACCCATGCAAACATCATCTGGCTGAAAACAATATATTTTGTTCTACAATGGATTTATATTTGTATTTCACCGGCATTGCTTTTTCTTTCAATTTGGATCAGCTTTGTGTTCTTTTTACTATTAAATGAACACTATCTCCCAGAATGCTCTTCGGTTGTACCTGTAGTCAAGGTATTGAAGTCTCATTTGTCATCACACAAAGTGATAAGAGACCTGTCCCTTGTGAACATTTCAGCGATTCCTGTATTTGATGCAATTGTTAGGGATAAGGTATCTTTTGAAATATTTGGACTGACAGAAATGTTACAAATATCTTATGTTTTTACATTTACACTTCAAGGTATTATTACTTCTGGTACAATCTCTGATGATTGGGACTTAAGTATAGTTAATGTATGCTCACTTTAGCTAGAACACAATACTGTATTTGAGAATGAAGATATATATATTGAGACATCTAATTATGATAACATGTATTGTGTTCACCACTATGCACACCATGTCTTACACAAAGCTAGTATTACATGTATAGTATTTAATTATATACAATGGGAATATTGTCCTACACCACCTGTGGGTAGTTCAAAAACATACAGCAAGAGATTTGCATATTTTTCTATCAACAACCCTGTACACCCAGGGGCATATTTACAAAGACTTGGCGTAGGGCAGCTCCGCAATTCATTTTGCTGTGGTGTCCTATGCCAATTCGAAAGGGCAGGAATGCACTGTATTCACAAGATACAGTGCAGTCCTGTCCTTTCAGCCAGTGCAGGTGCACAATTAGCAGTTGTGTGTCAATGCAGACGTCCTTGCACCATGGTGCAAGGGTGTCTGTGTTGTTGGTAGGATTGTTTTGTGCAGGAAGGGACACCTTCCTGCGCAAAAACAATAATTGGAGGCGCTTTCCTCGTTCCGTGTATGCTGCAGAACTCAGCACACGTGGAAAGAGGAAAAAACTACAACAAATTTAAATATTTCTCCTCGTTTCGCCTGCTTTAGGGTAGCGCAAGGTATATGTGGGGACGCATTAAAGTCCATTGGTGTTGCGTGGGTACAAGCACAGCAACACTTATGGAACACCTCTTTGATGAAGAATGGACCGTAGCAGCAACTTGCGCTGCTTTTCCTTACTCCATATCTTCAAGGCCCTGAAAAGCCACGCAGGGTTGCTTTACATGGCCTTGTAGATCTCGCTAAGACTGCGCACCACCAGAATGTCACAAAAAGTGATGTTCTGTTGGCGCACAGGGCTTGTAAATACGCCCCCAGTGTCCTTTCCTTGCAAAGAATAATATGCTGATACCAAATTGATATATTTGGCTGCTTTTATTTCCTAGTTGTCAATACAAGGGTTTAGCTTTTGGAAAGACAACATTGACTTAAAATCTATTTGAGGTAATGAAAGACAGGCCTTATTTAAAGTATGCCTCATACAAGACAGACTATATTCCTGAACAAAGCAGTGCAGAAAACATATTGTCTGGGCCTAGCCAATATGAACGACTTGAACACAGCAAACATACCCACGTTTGCACATTTAGACAATTGGTAACAATTTACAAGCCACGCGGAGGAAGAGCTCACCAATACAATTCTTTACATTCCAGTCCTGAGGGGTGGTTAGTGTGGCGATTAACCAACAATGTATATCATGCAAGTTTTATGAACAACAAGATGGGCTTTAGAATAAACTGACCTGACCCTTGTAATGTGCAGATGAAGCAGTGGTTGCATGCCAAGGCAACATTTGGCCATTACTGATTTCTTTTTTCCCTATAATTTGACGAAGGAGCAGAAAACAATGGCTGAGAAAGATGCAACATACACCATGCTATACATTGAGCATTTAGTTACCATTCACTGTGGCAGTAACATCAGCAGATTGGATAATGCATGGATTTATATCTCAACCGATACCAATTCACTTCACGAGCTGTTTGAAACATTTCCAGTCCGTCAGATATAAAGCGTTAGGGGAGAGATTTGTGCATAAGTAATGGGTCCTACCTCTTAAGTACAGGTGTAGAAATGGGAAGTCCGAGGTATTTCTCAGAGAAGCAGACTGCAAGAACACTTTCGGCCATTCATTATTTTGCAGGGAGGTGACACTTCATGGGGCTTGTAATAGGTCAAAGGAGAACTTAGCCAGTTATCTCAAAGACTCTCCAGCTGCCTTAATTTGTCTAATATTTAGATTTCTTTCTAAAGGAAGTTATTTGATGTTGAATGACCAAGGTTGCTGTGGGAGGAAACAGGAAGTGTATTGTGTGGTTACTGTTTCCCAGATTGTGACCTGTTGTGACAATGTTTTATTTGCACCAGCCAGAACAGATAGGGGAGTGACAATTTGGCCCCTGAACTTTGATAGTCCAAGCCAGCCAACAGCCTTATTATTTAAGAAAAGAGACATTTGATCTTCAAGTTGCTGAAATAAAGTCGCTACTTTATTCGGCTGTTCGAGCAGTAGCAGCACCCCACTCCCCCCCCCCCCCCAAGCGCCTTGAGACCCTCCAGGTGAGTAGTGCGCTCTATAAATGCCTTGATTGATTGATTGACTATGCACCAACCTACCACAACATTTTGGAGAACGGGTACACTACATATTTAGTCATCTAATACTGAGGGAGTAGTACCTTTTCTTTTATGCCATTGGGTCAGTATGTTACATACTATCTAATTACATGTTTTATATACTCTGTTTTCCTATTTCTGATTGTTGGCATTTTGGTTCTATGTTTGCTGCTCCGCAATGGCTGTTCCACCTCGTGGCTAAATGAGTATGCCATTTCCACATGTGCTGCTGTGTTGGGATAAAATTATAGAATAATACAGTGTGTTGGCACAGCCTTGCTTCAGGAACTGAACGGGAATTGATCTCTGTCCTTTCGAACTACATGGTTACATTGTGTACAGCCCTTGTTCCACTGCATAATGTGCAGCTTCGAGTGTGCAATAGATTTATGCCTGATGAAACAATTGGTCCAATCTATGGATGTAGAGGTGCTGATGGTTCCTCCAGGAACCATCCCTGCTGCGGAGGTTCTCATGGACCATTTGATGCTACGGACAGCGCTCCCCTACAGGAACAGTTGTCCGTCCAAAGGTACAAGTAGAAGAGCCAATTAGAGAAGATCATGTAAGATGTTGCATTATGCGGCTCTTACTCTTCAGATTTCATTGGCTGGTATTCTTCTGGAAATGTTGCTTCATAGGAAGACAATTCACAAAAAGCTAACAACTTGATAAGTTCTCCTGTTTCCACACCTGTAGGTGGCGCTCAGTCTACAGGGATCCACAGCCTGTAGGCATGACAAGAAGTATCGCAAAGATCTGCCACAACCGACCCCTCAGAGATTCCCTATCCTTCAGGGTCAAGAGAGCCCCCCACAGTGGGGGAACTGATGCACCATGTGACAATCTGACAATGAAACTGCACAGTGCTGCTTGAGTGATGTACAGTGCTGCTTGAGTAATGCAAAGTGCTGCCTGAGTGATGCACAATCAATCAATCAGTGACACTTGTAAAGCGCGCTACATACCCGTAGGGTCTCAAGGCGCTGGGGGGGGGGGGGGGGGGTACCGCTACTGCTCGAACAGCCAGGTCTTCAGCTTCTTCCTGAAGGAGAGGTGGTCTTGGGTCAGGCGCAGGTCGGTCGGGAGGGAGTTCCAGGTCTTGGCGGCCAGGTAGGAGAAGGACCTTCCTCCTGTAGTCGCTCTTCGGATGCGGGGGACGGCGGCGAGGGCGTGGTTGGCTGATCGGAGGTGGCGTTTGGGAGCGTAGAAGTTGACTCGGCTGTTGAGGTAGCTCGGGCCTTGGTCGTGTAGGGCCTTGTGTGCGTGGGTGAGGAGGCGGAAGGTGATTCTTTTGTTGACGGGGAGCCAGTGAAGGTCTCTCAGATGTCCGGAGATGTGGCTGGTTCGTGGGATGTCGAGGATGAGTCTGGCTGAGGCGTTCTGGATCCGCTGGAGTCTCTTCTGGAGCTTGGCGGTGGTACCGGCGTAGAGGGCGTTGCCGTAGTCCAGTCGGCTGGTGACGAGGGCCTGGGTGACGGTCTTCCTGGTCTCGGTGGGGATCCACCAGAAGATCTTCCGTAGCATGCGTAGGATGTTGAAGCACGCCGAGGAAACGTTGTTGACTTGCCTGGTCATGGAGAGGGAGGAGTCCAGGATGAAGCCCAGGTTTCGTGCATGGTCTGTCGGTTTGGGTGCGGTGCCCAGTGCGGGAGGCCACCAGGAGTCGTCCCAGGCGGAGGGTGAGGAGCCCAGGATGAGGACCTCCGTCTTGTCCGAGTTCAGTTTCAGGCGGCTGGTTGTCATCCACTCGGCTACCTCTTTCATCCCTTCGTGCAGGTTGGCTCTGGCGGCGGCGGGGTCGTTGGTCAGGGAGAGGATCAGCTGGGTGTCGTCGGCGTAGGAGATTATGCTGAGGTTGTGTTTGCGTACGATGGCCGCGAGGGGGCTCATGTAGACGTTGAAGAGGGTGGGGCTCAGAGATGATCCTTGGGGGACGCCGCAGATGACTTCGGAGGCCTCTGACTTGTACGGTGGAAGGTGGACTCTCTGTGTTCTTCCGTCGAGGAAGGAGATGATCCATTCCAGCGCCTTGTCCTGGATGCCGATGTTGCTGAGGCGCCGTACTAGGGTGCGGTGGCAGACCGTGTCGAATGCCGCGGAGAGGTCTAGGAGGATGAGGGCCGCTGTTTCTCCGTTGTCCATCAGGGCTCGGATGTCATCAGTGGCGGCGATGAGGGCGGTCTCGGTGCTGTGGTTGGCTCGGAAGCCGGACTGTGAGGGGTCGAGGGATCCGTTCGTCTCGAGGAAGGCGGCCATCTGCTTGTTGACGGTCTTCTCAATGACTTTGGCTGGAAAGGGGAGGAGCGAGATGGGGCGGTAGTTCTTGAGTTCGGTGGGGTCCGCTGTGGGTTTCTTGAGTAGAGCGCTGAGTTCGGCGTGCTTCCAGCTCTCAGGGAAGGTGGCGGTGTCGAAGGATGTGTTGATGATGTCTCGCAGGTGGGGTGCGATGACAGCGTCGGCCTTGTTGAAGACGTGGTGAGGGCAGGGGTCGGTCGGTGATCCGGAGTGGATGGAGTTCATCGTGCGGATGGTGTCTTCGGTGCTGATCGGGGTCCAGGCGTGGAGGGTGGTGGTGGGGGGCGGTTGTTCGGTCATGGTGTGCGTTGGTTGGTTGTTGAAGCTGCTGTGTATGTCCGCGATCTTGTTGTGGAAGTATGAAGCGAGGGAGTTGCAGAGGTCTTGCGATGGGGTGATGTCGTTGTTTCCTGCGCTGGGGTTGGAAAGCTCTTTCACGATGTTGAAGAGTTCCTTGCAGTTGTGTGCGTTGTTGTCCAACCGGTCCTTGAATGCTGTTTTCTTGGCGGCGCGGATCAGCTGGTGGTGTTTCCGGGTGGCGAGTTTGAAGGAGGTCCTGTTGTCCGGTGTCGGTTCCCTTCTCCAGACTTTCTCGAGGGCTCGGCAGTTCTTCTTGGAGCTCTTGAGTTCGTCGGTGAACCATGGGGCCTTCTTGCTGCCGGGTCTGCTAGGCGGGGTCCTCAGTGGGGCGAGTTTGTCCGCGCAGTTGCTGATCCACTTCGTGAGGTTGTCGGCGGCCTGGCTGGGGTTCGCTGAGCTGGCAGGAGGGTGCTGGCTCAGGGAGGTGGCGAGCTGGTCTGCTGTGATCTTGTTCCAGCATCTGCGAGCGGCCTGTTGCTGGTGGTGGTGGGTCGTCGTTCTCTTGAAGGTGAAGTGGACGCAGCTGTGGTCCGTCCATTGAAGCTCAGTGGCGTGGCTGAAGTCGATGTCTGTGCTGGAAGAGAAGACTGCGTCGAGTGTGTGTCCGGCGAGGTGGGTGGGGGTGGACACCAGTTGCTTGAGTCCCAGGTTGGCGAGGTTGTCGAGCAGGGTGCTGGTGTTGCGGTCGTTGTTGTTCTCCAGGTGGAAGTTGAGGTCCCCCAGGAGGATGTAGTCAGCGGTGGGGAGGGCATGCGGGCTGACGAAGTCGGCGATGTCCTCGCTGAATTGTGTGCGTGGTCCAGGGGGTCGGTAGATCAGGGTGCCTCTGAGGGTGGTCTTCGGGTTGGTGTGGATCTGGAAATGCAGGTGTTCGGCGCTGGTCAGGGTGTTGTCGGTGCTGGTCGTGAGACGGATGGTGCTCCTGTGGACGATGGCGATGCCTCCTCCCATCTGGTTGGCGTTTTGGTCCCTCCGGACGATCTTGTAGCCCTCTGGGATAGCGATGGCGATGTCGGGAGCTGAAGAGGCGTTCATCCAGGTCTCTGTGAGGAAGGCAACGTCTGGGGGTGTGGCGTCTAGGAGGTTCCAGAGTTCGATGGCGTGTCTGTGGACGGAGCGGGTGTTGATCAGGATGCACTTGAGGTGGGTGCTGCTGGTGTTTGACTTGGCGGGTGTTGGTGCGAGGCAGGTCCGGATGCAGGAGAACTTGCAGGCGTGGCAGCTGAAGGGTCCGTGGGAGTGACGTGGTGTGGCTTGGTGGCACTCTGGACGTCGGCCGGTGTTGAGTGCGTTGAGGGTGGCGGCTGAGTAAGTCCTGCGGGTCGGTCGGGGTCTTCGAGGGCCAGGGGTCCTGGCGCTGGTCGCGATCCGGTCGCGGACGGGCGCAGACGGGCTTACCTTTGGCGCGCCTTCGGTGCACAATCGGCGCGCCCGCTGCGCGTGACCGCTGCGCGTTCGCACGGTCGCCATTTAAGGCGAAGTGCGCGGGTGGGCGGAGCAGCTGGGAGGCGGGAGCGGGGAGGGTTACAGAAGAGAAAAAAAGGGGCGGGACAAGCGGCGGTGGCGGGAAGGGAGGGCGGGGGGCGGCGAGGTAGGCGGACAACAAGGAAGGAGAGCCTAAAACACGGGCAAAGAGAAAAATGCTAAACAGGCACAAAAATACGACAAAACAAGGAGAAAAAGAAGTTAGACGCAGTAAAACAAAAACAGGCACAAATGCTCGTCAAAACCAGGCAAAACAATCCCCGCAGCGGAGGCAGTCGGCAACCGGCAAAACGAGGCGGCAGCGAGGCAGAGGGCAGGCAGGGGGCACACGCAGCAGCTGGTGGCCGTGCGGCGCGGGGGTGTCCCACAAGTGGGTCACACTCACCTGCGTCGCACGGTCGCCATTTAAGGCCAAGTGCGCGGGTGGGCGGAGCAGCTGGGAGGCGGGAGCGGGGAGGGTTACAGAAGAGAAAAAAGGGGCGGGGACAAGCGGCGGTGGCGGGAAGGGAGGGCGGGGGGCGGCGAGGTAGGCGGACAACAAGGAAGGAGAGCCTAAAACACGGGCAAAGAGAAAAATGCTAAACAGGCACAAAAATACGACAAAACAAGGAGAAAAAGAAGTTAGACGCAGTAAAACAAAAACAGGCACAAATGCTCGTCAAAACCAGGCAAAACAATCCCCGCAGCAGAGGCAGTCGGCAACCGGCAAAACGAGGCGGCAGGGAGGCAGAGGGCAGGCAGGGGGCACACGCAGCAGCTGGTGGCCGTGCGGCGCGAGGGTGTCCCACAAGTGGGTCACACTCACCTGCGTCGCACGGTCGCCATTTAAGGCCAAGTGCGCGGGTGGGCGGAGCAGCTGGGAGGCGGGAGCAGGGAGGGTTACAGAAGAGAAAAAAGGGGCGGGGACAAGCGGCGGTGGCGGGAAGGGAGGGCGGGGGGCGGCGAGGTAGGCGGACAACAAGGAAGGAGAGCCTAAAACACGGGCAAAGAGAAAAATGCTAAACAGGCACAAAAATACGACAAAACAAGGAGAAAAAGAAGTTAGACGCAGTAAAACAAAAACAGGCACAAATGCTCGTCAAAAACAGGCAAAACAATCCCCGCAGCGGAGGCAGTCGGCAACCGGCAAAACGAGGCGGCAGCGAGGCAGAGGGCAGGCAGGGGGCACACGCAGCAGCTGGTGGCCGTGCGGCGCGGGGGTGTCCCACAAGTGGGTCACCCCCACCCATCACCCATCACTCAAGCTGCACTGTGATGCACAGTGCAGCTTGAGTGATGCACAGTGCTGCCTGAGTGATGCACAGTGCCGCTTGGGTGATGTACAGTGCTGCTTGAGTGATGTACAGTGCTGCTTGAGTGATGCAGAGTGCTGCTTGGGTGATGTACAGTGCTGCTTGAGTGATGTACAGTGCTGCTTGAGTGATGTACAGTGCTGTTTGAGTGATGCACAGTGCTGCTTGGGTGATGTACAGTGCTGCTTGAGTGATGTACAGTGCTGCTTGAGAGATGTACAGTGCCGCTTGGGCGATGCACAGTGCAGCTTGAGTGATGCACAGTGGCGCTTGGGTGATGTACAGCGCTGCTTGAGTGATGCACAGTGCTGCTTGAGTGATGCACAGTGCCGCTTGGGTGATGCACAGTGCTGCTTGAGTGATGTACAGTGCTGCTTGAGTGATGTACAGTGCTGCTTGAGTAATGCAAAGTGCTGCCTGAGTGATGCACAGTGCAGCTTGAGTGATGCACAGTGCTGCTTGAATAATGCAAAGTGCTGCCTGAGTGATGCACAGTGCAGCTTGAGTGATGCACAGTGCTGCTTGAATGATGCACAGTGCAGCTTGAGTGATGCACAGTGCTGCTTGAGTGATGTACAGTGCTGCTTGAGTGATGTACAGTGCAGTTTGAGTGATGCACAGTGCTGTTTGAGTGATGCACAGTGCTGCCTGAGTGATGCACAGTGCTGCTTGAGTGATGTACAGTGCTGCTTGAGTGATGTACAGTGCTGTTTGAGTGATGCACAGTGCTGCTTGAGTGATGCACAGTGCCGCTTGAGTGATGCACAGTGCTGCTTGAGTGATGGATGCACAGTGCCGCTTGGGTGATGCACAGTGCAGCTTGAGTGATGCACAGTGCAGATTGAGTGATGCACAGTGCAGCTTAAGTGATGGACAGTGCTGCTTGAATGATGCACAGTGCTGCTTGAGTGATGTACAGTTCCGATTGGGTGATGTACAGTGCTGTTTGAGTGATGCACAGTGCTGCTTGGGTGATGTACAGTGCTGCTTGAGTGATGTACAGTGCTGCTTGAGTGATGTACAGTGCCGCTTGGGCGATGCACAGTGCAGCTTGAGTGATGCACAGTGCCGCTTGGGTGATGTACAGCGCTGCTTGAGTGATGCACAGTGCTGCCTGAGTGATGCACAGTGCCGCTTGGGCGATGCACAGTGCTGCTTGAGTGAAGCACAGTGCTGCCTGAGTGATGCACAGTGCCGCTTGGGTGATGCACAGTGCTGCTTGAGTGATGTACAGTGCTGCTTGAGTGATGTACAGTGCTGCTTGAGTAATGCAAAGTGCTGCCTGAGTGATGCACAGTGCAGCTTGAGTGATGCACAGTGCTGCTTGAGTAATGCAAAGTGCTGCCTGAGTGATGCACAGTGCAGCTTGAGTGATGCACAGTGCTGCTTGAATGATGCACAGTGCAGCTTGAGTGATGCACAGTGCTGCTTGAGTGATGCACAGTGCTGTTTGAGTGATGCACAGTGCAGTTTGAGTGATGCACAGTGCTGTTTGAGTGATGCACAGTGCTGCCTGAGTGATGCACAGTGCTGCTTGAGTGATGTACAGTGCTGCTTGAGTGATGTACAGTGCTGTTTGAGTGATGCACAGTGCTGCTTGAGTGATGCACAGTGCCGCTTGAGTGATGCACAGTGCCGCTTGAGTGATGCACAGTGCTGCTTGAGTGATGGATGCACAGTGCCGCTCGGGTGATGCACAGTGCAGCTTGAGTGATGCACAGTGCAGCTTGAGTGATGCACAGTGCTGCTTGAGTGATGTACAGTGCTGCTTGAGTGATGCACAGTGCTGCTTGAGTGATGCACAGTGCCGCTTGAGTGATGCACAGTGCCGCTTGAGTGATGCACAGTGCCGCTTGAGTGATGGATGCACAGTGCCGCTTGGGTGATGCACAGTGCAGCTTGAGTGATGTACAGTGCCGATTGGGTGATGCACAGTGCTGCTTGAGTGATGCACAGTGCAGCTTGAGTGATGCACAGTGCTGCTTGAGTGATGCACAGTGCTGCTTGAGTGATGCACAGTGCTGCTTGAGTGAAGACAACACTGACAGGTCCTGGAGTCTTGTCACCTATATATGAAGAGCAGAAGGGCTGTTAATCAGCTACTGTGCTGCTCTGCCTGTATAGATCATACCTTCCAGGGACCCTTGATGTAGTCCTTAGCTTTGTAACAAATTTAGACAGAACGACCTTGGGTTTCTCCCCAGAGCCGGCTTTAACACTGGTGCCACCAGGTATGACAATCACTTTTGGCGCCCCAACATCCCATGACCGATTCCTCGGATTCTCTCCTAACCACCTGCAAAAGTGCCCTCATCTCTCCTGTCATAAGATATTGCTAAACACAGTGCCCACCTGAGGTCACAGCGCCCCCCTCCACAAGGCATCGCCAAGTGCGGCCGCACCAGTCGCACTGCCCTAAAGCCGGCCCTGTTTCTCTCGTCCACTGGGGTGGTTTCCAAAGTCAAGAGATAAAATGGCAGGATTATAAGCAAGCCTGGTCTTTCACTGCAGACTTCGACAATGCAAACACCTTAGCATCAGGAAAACACACATGATAAGATGATAAAAATCCCTGTCTTTCTAAGTGAACTGGATGAAATCCACTACTATTAATGCCTCAAGTGTTAAGTGTGGAAGATAACGACACAGATTAAACAGTTTATACAGAGATGCGGCCATAAACACATCTTTCAAGTTAAAGTTAAAACCATCTCAATCAGTGGATATATCCAGGGACTCCCTGAACCCACTCAGCTGTGGAGTAATTCATCATTTACAACAAGTATTTATTCCTCTCAACAATCGTTGCGCCCTCTGCCCCACTGGATCAAACTGGATTGGTCCCCTGCAGGGACCTTATCATAACAATCTAATTTCACTTCCTGACAAATAAAACAATATGAGTGCGTTTGATTTGTAGCAACTCTTGTCCACAAGCTTATGAAGTGTCTATGTAATGTTCAGGGCAAACATATCTACCCTAAAGAAGCCATAAGTGAAGCAACTCTTCAAAATACAGGAATTAGCAATAGAAGCTGCCATCGGATGCATGTGATGGTGACTTTTATGTTTTAGATATGGTCGTCATCATAGACAGTAAGGCCGTCATTTATGGGATTTTGGCTTAGTGCAATGCAGAAAATCACCTGGCTGCGCTGCCCTACGCCAAAGTGAAAGGCAGGAATGTACCTTATTTATGCACTCCAATGCATTCCTCTCCTTTTCCCCTGCGCTTGCGCAGTTTCAGCAGCCTAGTGCCAATGCAGGCACCCTTGCACCATGGTGCAAGAGTTGCGGTGCTGACACCAGGATAGTTTTTGTGCAGGAAGGGACACCTTCCTGCATAGAACTAATCACAAGAGGCATTTTCCCCGTTCTTTGTGTTCTGCAGAAAGTGAGGCACCGGCGACGCAAGGGGCTTGTAAATTTGCCCCTATATGTAGCGAAGGATAAAAGGTTTAGCATGTCTCCTGAATGAGATGGGTGTTTCCCACTCTGTGCACATCCCACTGGGACCTCCACAGGTAAGTCATTTGAAAGTGCAGAATGCATCACACCCTATCCATAGAGTGCGGAACATTGCCCTCTAATCCGGTACCACGCAAAGACGCTGGGCTTAAGTCATCACTCCACGATCCTGAGAATTTGCTTCATTCTGAACACAGCAGAGACACATCAACAGCACAGGCTGTGGCTTCCTGGTGAGGATAAAAATCCCTTCCACCAGGGTATCAGCTGCAACTAGTCAACATAGATGTGTGATGTCATGTATGCATACATGCAGTAATTCTGTAGCATGAGCCTAGCCAATAGGCAATGAAGCGCTGTACAGTGTCAATATCCAGAATGCAGTTAAGAAGAGATAGAAGAGGTTTCTGGAGTGCATGTCCATTGTGATGTGGTGTTCTAGCCAGGTGCATCTTGAACACTTCTATAGGGGAGACGTATTACATCAATCTTGTTGAACAGAGGGATGTTTTTCCAGATCCCATGTGCTTACAAAACACCTGCTGCCTTGTTTTTAGTTTTTCATACTGAGGGCCATACGTATGAGAGGCTTTTTCATGTTTGCAACACGCACAGTGGTACATGCATAAGGCAAACCAGATATATGAAGCCACACAAAGCCACATTGCGTGTCTTTGAGTAGCTTTATAAATCCGGAGATAATGTAACCCAGCGCAAATCCCAGCATTGCCTTACTCTTTGCAAGGGAGGTGTTCCACCGGTGTGCGGTGGCTGTTCCCAGACAAATCCCAGCATTGCCTTACTCTTTGCAAGGGAGGTGTTCCGCGGGTGTGCGGTGGCTGTTCCCAGCGCAAATCCCAGCATTGCCTTACTCTTTGCAAGGGAGGTGTTCCGCGGGTGTGCGGTGGCTGTTCCCAGCGCAAATCCCAGCATTGCCTTACTCTTTGCAAGGGAGGTGTTCCACCGGTGTGCGGTGGCTGTTCCCAGACAAATCCCAGCATTGCCTTACTCTTTGCAAGGGAGGTGTTCCGCGGGTGTGCGGTGGCTGTTCCCAGCGCAAATCCCAGCATTGCCTTACTCTTTGCAAGGGAGGTGTTCCGCGGGTGTGCGGTGGCTGTTCCCAGCGCAAATCCCAGCATTGCCTTACTCTTTGCAAGGGAGGTGTTCCACCGGTGTGCGGTGGCTGTTCCCAGACAAATCCCAGCATTGCCTTACTCTTTGCAAGGGAGGTGTTCCGCGGGTGTGCGGTGGCTGTTCCCAGCGCAAATCCCAGCATTGCCTCACTCTTTGCAAGGGAGGTGTTCCGCGGGTGTGCGGTGGCTGTTCCCAGCGCAAATCCCAGCATTGCCTTACTCTTTGCAAGGGAGGTGTTCCACCGGTGTGCGGTGGCTGTTTCCAGACAAATCCCAGCATTGCCTTACTCTTTGCAAGGGAGGTGTTCCACCGGTGTGCGGTGGCTGTTCCCAGCGCAAATCCCAGCATTGCCTTACTCTTTGCAAGGGAGGTGTTCCACCGGTGTGCGGTGGCTGTTCCCAGACAAATCCCAGCATTGCCTTACTCTTTGCAAGGGAGGTGTTCCGCGGGTGTGCGGTGGCTGTTCCCAGCGCAAATCCCAGCATTGCCTTACTCTTTGCAAGGGAGGTGTTCCGCTGGTGTGCGGTGGCTGTTCCCAGCGCAAATCCCAGCATTGCCTTACTCTTTGCAAGGGAGGTGTTCCACCGGTGTGCGGTGGCTGTTCCCAGACAAATCCCAGCATTGCCTTACTCTTTGCAAGGGAGGTGTTCCGCGGGTGTGCGGTGGCTGTTCCCAGCGCAAATCCCAGCATTGCCTCACTCTTTGCAAGGGAGGTGTTCCGCGGGTGTGCGGTGGCTGTTCCCAGCGCAAATCCCAGCATTGCCTTACTCTTTGCAAGGGAGGTGTTCCACCGGTGTGCGGTGGCTGTTTCCAGACAAATCCCAGCATTGCCTTACTCTTTGCAAGGGAGGTGTTCCACCGGTGTGCGGTGGCTGTTCCCAGCGCAAATCCCAGCATTGCCTTACTCTTTGCAAGGGAGGTGTTCCGCGGGTGTGCGGTGGCTGTTCCCAGCGCAAATCCCAGCATTGCCTTACTCTTTGCAAGGGAGGTGTTCCACCGGTGTGCGGTGGCTGTTCCCAGCGCAAATCCCAGCATTGCCTTACTCTTTGCAAGGGAGGTGTTCCGCGGGTGTGCGGTGGCTGTTCCCAGCGCAAATCCCAGCATTGCCTTGCTCTTTGCAAGGGAGGTGTTCCGCGGGTGTGCAGTGGCTGTTTCCAGCGCAAATCCCAGCATTGCCTTACTCTTTGCAAGGGAGGTGTTCCACCGGTGTGCGGTGGCTGTTCCCAGCGCAAATCCCAGCATTGCCTTACCCTTTGCAAGGGAGGTGTTCCACCGGTGTGCGGTGGCTGTTCCCAGCGCAAATCCCAGCATTGCCTTACTCTTTGCAAGGGAGGTGTTCCGCGGATGTGCGGTGGCTGTTCCCAGCGCAAATCCCAGCATTGCCTTACTCTTTGCAAGGGAGGTGTTCCGCGGGTGTGCGGTGGCTGTTCCCAGCGCAAATCCCAGCATTGCCTTACTCTTTGCAAGGGAGGTGTTCCACGGGTGTGCGTTGGCTGTTCCCAGCGCAAATCCCAGCATTGCCTTACTCTTTGCAAGGGAGGTGTTCCACCGGTGTGCGGTGGCTGTTCCCAGCGCAAATCCCAGCATTGCCTTACTCTTTGCAAGGGAGGTGTTCCGCGGGTGTGCGGTGGCTTTTCCCAGCGCAAATCCCAGCATTGCCTTACTCTTTGCAAGGGAGGTGTTCCGCGGGTGTGCGGTGGCTGTTCCCAGCGCAAATCCCAGCATTGCCTTACTCTTTGCAAGGGAGGTGTTCCACGGGTGTGCGGTGGCTGTTCCCAGACAAATCCCATGGTTTTTTACACATTCCCAGATTTACCAAACCTGGTAAATCTGGGATTATGCCCCCCCAAAAATGCCTCCCCAGGGGAAGCATAATGAGGAGAAATACCTTTATTTCCTTTCATTTTTTCCTCTTTCTATGTGTGCTGCAGTCTGCAACACACATAGAAAGAGGAAAATGCCTCTTAAGATTGTGTAGGTGCAGGAAGGTGCCCTTCTTGCACAAAAACAATCCTGCCTGCAGCAAAGTCACCGGGTGCCTGCCTTGAGGGTAGACTGATGGAACTGCAGCAGCACTGGGGAAAGGACAGGAATGCCTCATATTTCTTAAATACGGCACATTCCTGCCCTTTCCCTTCTGGTAGCGGGGCATCAGAAACTCACATATATGACCACCCTTAGTCTGCAGTCTGATGGTGTCCTGGCTGTGGGAGAGCCAAGAACCACCTGGGATGGTGAGCTTCTCTGCGATGGTCATGATGGCTTCATAAGTGATGCAGCTAGATTGGAAGATGTTGCAGCATGGGATGTGTAGGAAGGGGGAGGCTCTAGTTGGCGCAGTGGCGACACTAGCGACAAGCAGGGACTCTCTCTTCCTCGTCAGGGCTGAGGGTTACCTTCCAGACAACCTCTGCTTACCCTCTAGGTAGTGTGGCTTAAGCAGTCGTAGGCTAATCTTTGGGGCACATAGGGTTAAACACTTGCAATATTACACCGTCACAACCAACCCACCACACAATGAGACCAAACTGTATTCGTTGAAAATATATCTCTTTATATAAACTTCAAGCAGGCTTGTGAATACAGTTATCAGGCTTTCAAATAGCGGTTTCAAGTTACTTAGTTCAGTTTGCCGCAGTTCTTTCTAGCAATAAGAGTTCTTAGGGCCTTCTGGCCAGTTCAACAAAGTTCTTGTAGAGCGGGCGGCTTCCAGGGGAGCTGTCCCACGTCGCGTTGCCTTCCCGGGGTCGCTGTTCGTTGCGGCTCTTCAGCCGAGCAGGTCACGGGTCATCCGGGGCAGCGGTGTTCTGTGGCGGCAGGGTCCTTTCTCCGTCGTTCGCTCCGACCCTGGAGGCGGCGGCTGTGCGGTGGCGGCCAGTGGCAGTACGGTCCCCAAGTGCAGGACGTACCCAGCCAAGTGCCGGTGCAGCTGTGGCTCACAGCTGTGCTGTCGGGCAGGATACCGACCCAGAGGACTCTCACAGGGCGACTGTCCGTCTTTGCAAGTGGATTGGCTGCTCGTGGCGCAGTCAACTCGAGAGCTCGGACCGGACGGGTCCTCCTTCGCTTTGCTCTCGGGCTCCCGGTGCAGTTGCGGTCACGGTGTTCGGGCCAGCGGCGGCTGGACCTCACTTTGCTTTCGCTGTTGCTTAGGGCCCCGGTCACGGTGGTCAGGTGGATGTCGTTGCCTTGGAGGAGATTCCTCCGTCGGTACTGCAGGGATAGGCAGCCCACACAGTCGCTTTCGTCGGGGTGTAGCGCCCACTGGTCCTGGGGCGCTGGTCAGGGGGCAAGTTCACAGCAAGCCCTTGGAGATCTCTCAACAGAGTTTGGCACAAAGTCTTGTAAAGCAAAAGTCTTCTCGCAGTCTTTCCTTTCTCCTCTCCTTCGGCAGCAAGGCACCAGACACAGGTAAGAGACAGCACCCTTCCTTGTCCTTCACGGTCCTTCTCGTCGGGCAGAGTTCCTTCTGTAGCCCAAACTGGATCTAACTTTCAAGGAGCAGGGCTCCTTCTTTTATACGGTGTTTCTTTTGTTCTCGCAGGCCAGGGGGGCCTTTGCATAACCACTTTCAGTCCTTGAGTACTCTGGCGGGTGTACTCCGGCTTCTGCTTTCAGTGTGAGGGGCAGGCGCATCAGACGCCCCACAGGAGGTGGAGCCACCATTGTGTGGACAGGGGCAGCCAGAGTACCTTGTTGATGGGGGCTTCGCCCTTCCTGGGCCAGGTGTCGGCTGAGTCATCAGTCGCTCCCCAGGAGAGTGGAGCCGGCATTGTGGTGGCAGAGCACAGCAAGATCCAGAGTCAAGAGCCACTCCTACCTCCCACTAAGGTGTAATCTGCGCATTCACCACCTGTCATCCCCCCAGCCCTGTCACTCACACGTCCCAGACAGTCAGATACACATACCAGCAGAGGCGGCTGAAATGGTTAGGCAAGCAAATGCTAACTTTCTAAAAGTAGCATTTGCAAACCCAGGATACTAAAATAAACTTGACTACAAGAAATATTTTATCATCCTGAGTTCAGGCATACTAAACACGACTCGCTACCATGCTCCCTGGGCCTGCTGGGATTATAGGGTGTAATAATTCCAGCAGCTCAGTCTGGCCTAACGGGAGCAGGTAGCCTTCAATAGTGAAATACGATTTTGATTGTAAGTCACTACTAGGACATGCCACACACATCAGGGCTTGTCCTACCTTGCACCTACAACGCACCCTGCCCGTAGGCCTACCATAGGGGTGACTAATATGTAGTCAAGGGAAGGTTCGGGCTGGCAAGTGGGTGCACTTGCCCAGCTAGCGTGACAGTACGAGACCGCACGCGGGTTCTGCAATGGCAGACCCTAGACACATTTTAAGGCTGCTTCTGTGGGTGGCGCAACCAGCGCTGCAGGCCCACTAGCAGTATTGGCAGTTACAAGCCCTGGCACTCCTGGTGCACTTTACTAGGGACTAACAGTAAATCCAATGAACCAATCATGGACATCAATCACATGTACAGTTTACAGTAGGGAGAGCATATGCACTTTAGCACTGGTCAGCAGTGGTAAAGTGCCCAGAGACATTAAACCAAACAAAATAGGTCAGAGAGAGTATTGGAGGAAGGCAAAAAGTTTAGGGATGACCCTGCCAAGAGGTCCAGGTCCAACACAACCCCCTTCCAGCCAAAACGCAGGGTAGACCAATCACCACTGTGATGGGCTTCCCTGCTTGGGGCGATAGAACATGGACCTGTCCCGCAACAGCAGGGGCACATTCCAGTTCTACGCCAATCAGAACCTATTTGAAATCCTCTGTACATACTCTCAGGGTCCACCCAGCTACTCCATGGGGCACCCTTCTCTTCCTCTGTGGACACCACCTTGGCAGCACCTAGTCTTAATTCGCTCCCAGGTGTGTCCCAACAGACAGTCATCAAATCACAGTGGCCACTGACAGTAGTCAGGAATGAGACCCAGGCCTCATGCCTCTCAGGGCTCACAAACCTCTGTGGCCTTAACGAGCGGGGGGCAATAGCCCCAGGTGCTTGGCACCCTTTGTCCACTCTCTCTCCTGTCAGGTCAGGTATGACACCCTGGCACTGACCCACCAGCCCCAGGCCTGTACCTGGCGGCTGGACCAAACACTGGGGTGGGCTCTCCCACTCCCGGTCCTCCTCCTTGGGGCTCTGTACCCTCCCACCTGGAGTGGTACCCCCTTCCAGAATTGTCAGGGCACCTGTGGCAGGTGACCTGCACAATTCGCCCACCAGTTCAGGGGTGCTATCCTGCAACTGGGGCACCAGGTCAGGGGGGACACCCTGCACCTGGCCCTTAAACCTAGGGTCTGGACCCTCTAGTTGAACCGGGGTCAGAGGCGATGACTTCCTCCCTCTGCACCCCCTTCTAGAGTACTGCCCACTCCCAACTGGAGTGGTACCCCTAGAAGTGACATGGGTCAGGACACTGATTACAGTGGCCCCGCTCTCCAGGTCAGACAACACCTGAACCTGGCTCTCCAACTCAGGGACCCAACCCTGCAGTTGAACACTTGCCTGGCGCACCAGGACTTCCCGGGGAGCACGCATGCCCCCCCTGAGGGTGGCACATAGCTCATGTGCCGTGCGACAGTCTGCCTGGCGCAGATCTCCCAACCCCTGTCCATCTGACAGTGCGGGAAGATCCCCCCGGACAGAAGTGGGGTCCCCATGATCATTCACTGGGGACGCAGCCCTGCTGGCTGGCCCCTGACCCACTGGTTCTTCCACTGGGGACTCTTTCCCCCTCTCGCCCCTCCTTCTGGACTTCTGTACCCTCCCAACTGGAGTGGTACTGCCAGACACCAGAACTACTGGAGCTCTGTTTACAGAGCCTCCACGTTCTCTAGCCACTGGGGGATCCCTCTCAGCGGGTGACTCATCCGGACAGCCTAGGCTCCCCACCTGGTGTTCCCTTAAAGAACCATCCAGGCTCTGAGACTGAGGTTGGGCACTACCGGGACAAAACCCATTCTCACTCCTTCCCCTCATGGACAGGACGTGAGGCCCTACACCCCTCTCACTACTACAGGACCTAGCTGGGCTACTCTGCGCCACTTCCACCACTCTGGGCTGGAAGATACCTGAGCCACTCCCCACAGGATCACACCCCAATGCCTCTCCAGACCCTCTGGAATCCACCACAAGGTCTGCCTCCAATGTGAGCTCCCTGGGGTCAGAGAACTCACTCTCAAACAGGTGTTGGCATAGCTCTGGAAAACTGGGACTTAAAGTATGCTCTCCCACAATTGGATTACACAGCCCCCTAGCAGGGTTAACCAAACTATCCTTCACCTCACCATCCAGCGCCTCACACACATACTCCACACCATCCTTCTGAGACTGGCCAGACAGTAGCGGACTGTCTCTGTCACACAATCCACACTCTTCTGGGCGGTCCTTACACTCACCCACCAGGACATCAACCATGGGGGAATCCCTCCCACCACTAGGACCATGAACTCCTACGCCAGCCACCCTATTCCCTTCAGGGACGCTGCGCACTACTGGAGCTACCTCATGCCCTTGAACCTCCTGATGTAAGTTAACCCCCTCCAAGTCAGGTGCCATATCTCTAGGTGCGCGCACTATGCTGTCAGCACTGGATACCTTAATGTTGCTGCCACCATCTGAGCTGGACTCCACCTCGAACTCAGCAAAGCTCAATCTCTGAGCTACACACCTTTCTTGTTGCTGGGCTGAAGCCCGCCTGGCCTCAAGCCCCTCGAGCTCCAAGTCAAGTTTCCTCATTCTTAAGTCATGCGCAAGCTCCATTTTCATTTCTTCCAGGGCTAACTTCCTAGATTCTAGCTCCAGTTGGCAATTCAGCTCCGCCAACTTCATTTCATGTTCTCGGGCGGCCTGTCTGTCCGCCAGTTCCTCTGGTGACAGACCTCGGCCAGAAACACTGCTACCCAATGGGGAGGTTGCACCCCTCCACTCTGGAGTCAGGGGTCCCTCCAGCTGCTGTTCTGCATCCTCAAATTCAAAATCCTTTCCAGCGGCATTCCTTGCCTTGACCCAGGCCCTCAGCGCCTTTTGGAACTGCTCCCTTCTGGGGAGTCCGGTCATGGAAATGTTCAAATTTTTGCAGAAGCTCTTGAGCTGTTTCCCGGTATAGTTTTCTAGTTTCTCCCAATCACAGTCAATAGAAGAAATGGATGGTGCCTTTTCCATTTTCACTGACACAGGCATGACTTCAAAAACACATGGAGATCTTCTCTTGGCAAAATTACAATAAAACCTGTGGCTAAGTAACTGTAATCTGTAATCACTGTGCAATGGTCAGAGGTTAAGGTATAGATACCGCAAGTGTAAATTCGGAAAATCCTCACCGCTGCGTCCAATGTAGGAAGGGGGAGGCTCTAGTTGGCGCAGTGGCGACACTAGCGACAAGCAGGGACTCTCTCTTCCTCGTCAGGGGTGAGGGTTACCTTCCAGACAACCTCTGCTTACCCTCTAGGTAGTGTGGCTTAAGCAGTTGTAGGCTAATCTTTGGGGCACATAGGGTTAAACACTTGCAATATTACACCATCACAACCAACCCACCACACAATGAGACCAAACTGTATTCGTTGAAAATATATCTCTTTATATAAACTTCAAGCAGGCTTGTGAATACAGTTATCAGGCTTTCAAATAGCGGTTTCAAGTTACTTAGTTCAGTTTGCCACAGTTCTTTCTAGCAATAAGAGTTCTTAGGGCCTTCTGGCCAGTTCAACAAAGTTCTTGTAGAGCGGGCGGCTTCCAGGGGAGCTGTCCCACGTCGCGTTGCCTTCCCGGGGTCGCTGTTCGTTGCGGCTCTTCAGCCGAGCAGGTCACGGGTCATCCGGGGCAGCGGTGTTCTGTGGCGGCAGGGTCCTTTCTCCGTCGTTCGCTCCGACCCTGGAGGCGGCGGCTGTGCGGTGGCGGCCAGTGGCAGTACGGTCCCCAAGTGCAGGACGTACCCAGCCAAGTGCCGGTGCAGCTGTGCGCTCACAGCTGTGCTGTCGGGCAGGATACCGACCCAGAGGACTCTCACAGGGCGACTGTCCGTCTTTGCAAGTGGATTGGCTGCTCGTGGTGCAGTCAACTCGAGAGCTCGGACCGGACGGGTCCTCCTTCGCTTTGCTCTCGGGCTCCCGGTGCAGTTGCGGTCACGGTGTTCGGGCCAGTGGCGGCTGGACCTCACTTTGCTTTCGCTGTTGCTTAGGGCCCCGGTCACGGTGGTCAGGTGGATGTCGTTGCCTTGGAGGAGATTCCTCCGTCGGTACTGCAGGGATAGGCAGCCCACACAGTCGCTTTCGTCAGGGTGTAGCGCCTACTGGTCCTGGGGCGCTGGTCAGGGGGCAAGTTCACAGCAAGCCCTTGGAGATCTCTCAACAGAGTTTGGCACAAAGTCTTGTAAAGCAAAAGTCTCCTCGCAGTCTTTCCTTTCTCCTCTCCTTCGGCAGCAAGGCACCAGACACAGGCAAGAGACAGCACCCTTCCTTGTCCTTCACGGTCCTTCTCGTCGGGCAGAGTTCCTTCTGTAGCCCAAACTGGATCTAACTTTCAAGGAGCAGGGCTCCTTCTTTTATACGGTGTTTCTTTTGTTCTCGCAGGCCAGGGGGGCCTTTGCATAACCACTTTCAGTCCTTGAGTACTCTGGCGGGTGTACTCCGGCTTCTGCTTTCAGTGTGAGGGGCAGGCGCATCAGACGCCCCACAGGAGGTGGAGCCACCATTGTGTGGACAGGGGCAGCCAGAGTACCTTGTTGATGGGGGCTTCGCCCTTCCTGGGCCAGGTGTCGGCTGAGTCATCAGTCGCTCCCCAGGAGAGTGGAGCCGGCATTGTGGTGGCAGAGCACAGCAAGATCCAGAGTCAAGAGCCACTCCTACCTCCCACTAAGGTGTAATCTGCGCATTCACCACCTGTCATCCCCCCAGCCCTGTCACTCACACATCCCAGACAGTCAGATACACATACCAGCAGAGGCGGCTGAAATGGTTAGGCAAGCAAATGCTAACTTTCTAAAAGTAGCATTTGCAAACCCAGGATACTAAAATAAACTTGACTACAAGAAATATTTTATCATCCTGAGTTCAGGCATACTAAACACGACTCGCTACCATGCTCCCTGAGCCTGCTGGGATTATAGGGTGTAATAATTCCAGCAGCTCAGTCTGGCCTAACGGGAGCAGGTAGCCTTCAATAGTGAAATACGATTTTGGTTGTAAGTCACTACTAGGACATGCCACACACATCAGGGCTTGTCCTACCTTGCACCTACAACGCACCCTGCCCGTAGGCCTACCATAGGGGTGACTAATATGTAGTCAAGGGAAGGTTCGGGCTGGCAAGTGGGTGCACTTGCCCAGCTAGCGTGACAGTGCGAGACCGCACGCGGGTTCTGCAATGGCAGACCCTAGACACATTTTAAGGCTGCTTCTGTGGGTGGCGCAACCAGCGCTGCAGGCCCACTAGCAGTATTGGCAGTTACAAGCCCTGGCACTCCTGGTGCACTTTACTAGGGACTAACAGTAAATCCAATGAACCAATCATGGACATCAATCACATGTACAGTTTACAGTAGGGAGAGCATATGCACTTTAGCACTGGTCAGCAGTGGTACAGTGCCCAGAGTCATTAAACCAAACAAAATAGGTCAGAGAGAGTATTGGAGGAAGGCAAAAAGTTTAGGGATGACCCTGCCAAGAGGTCCAGGTCCAACAGGATGACAATGGAGTTCCATCAGGAAGGGGGTGATGTGATCGCATTTCATCTGGACGAGACATGCTGCGGCATGCTGGATCCCCTTAAGTGGTGCCAGTGTATAATCTGGGAGGCCATAGAGTAAGGTGTTACCAGAATCTCAATATGAAAGCATGCAGGCTTGAACAACATTTCTGAAGTCACTTTCTGGACCAGGCTGAGTCCAAGTGACTTACCATTTGGTGAATTGTTGGGGTTTTGGGGTTTGCTTTCATGCAGTTAAACAATTTACCAACTTCTTATGATTCATGAGTGTGTGTTGAACATCAAAAGCAATTTTGCACATGGACATCTAACCCAGAGTAGCTTCAAAGCTGTCTGATTCATATGATCTTTCATTGAAAATAAGTGTGCCGTATTATTGGCAAAGTAGCGATGTCCGCATGACATGAAATGAGCGCCCTCTTTACAAATAGTATCAAGGGCGCGTTTCTCCTTCATTCACGTGGCTGCACAACACCGGGACTGCACTAATGTAAAACAGGTGTCCTACTCAAAGGAGTGCACCACAAGTATACGTAGAAGGAGAGAACAGTCCATAGGAGACAATTTGTTGGGTTTTTCAGACTGTTGTTTAGTGCCTACTAATCTGTAAGATCTGCACATTTGTTGCACAACATAAACTAGGGACTTGGCTGCTAGACTGATTCTGGGCACCCCTGCAGGATATGTAGGCCTACAGAAAAGCTCGCTCACAGTGCCACAGTAAGACCTCTAACGTTATCAGGGAGCGTATAGTTTCTGGCAATCACTGAACATGACAACCCTAACTCCTCAGGGATGGTGGAAACAGCACAGTACAGAACCTTTCGCTCAGTCACTCGTGCTTAGTTGCTCTCAGAGAAGTATACAGAGAATACACAGTGGGAAGTTTATTAAACCTATTATTCTGGTATAAAATACCTGTTCTGCAATGAGATATAGACAGAAGCAGATAAACATGATTACAAGCACCAAAATCGTAAAAATTAGATATAGTTCTATCATGGGGCTAAAACAGTGCATATATTAACCCCTTCCATGCTCATGACGAGCTCAGCTCGTCATGAGGCACAGTTGAGCTATGCTGATGACGAGCTGAGCTCGTCATAAATACATGAGAATTCCGATTTTCAGCACAGGGGAAAAATAACCACAGCAGCGATGTGGTTAAGGCATAAAAAACAAGGTGGTAATCGAGCGTACTCGTACGATGCAAACCCTACTCAAGGTATACCTAGAGTCAGGCGCGGCCCGTGCGGGAAAAAATGAGGTGGGATGGTGGTGGTGGTGGTGGTGGTGGGGATACAGAAGACGACGGGGGAAAATTAATTATTTATTTAATGCACCGCTGCTCCTGCCTAGAGTGTGTGTAGGTGTAGATTCCATCTGTACTTTTATTTTCAAATTTCTAATAAAAAATTTCAACACAAAAGAATCCCAAGAGACGATCCAATCCCATTACCTGATGGGAGAGAATGAAGAATCCCGTCTTGGTCACGAACTGGACACCCCATACAAGATGTCAGACCGATGCGTGGTGAACACTCAGCATGCAGGGACTCTCGGTGTCAGCTCAAGTGCCTCCTCTCACAATCTATTGGGATGTTCATGTTTGATAATAGAAAGCAGCCTTGCGATGTGCCGATACATTAGTGATGTAATGGACATGTAGATAGCCCTGTCGCCCGTGGATGAAGATAGAGATGACCTTGTACATGATGTTCAGTGCACTGTGATAATCTTGTGCTAAGCTAGATGTGTAAACAAGTTTAGTTTCAGGGAAACTAATCCAACGTTTTCTTGCCTGGAAATATGTGCAAAGGTTCACTGCTGAAATGTTATCGTGAGGACAATGTAAGAAATTAGCTGCTTTGTAACATGGGCCTAAAGCAGGAATATAAGGAAAAGGACTATGGGAACCTTGGTTAGGAACATTGAGGGTCTCCTTGTTACTTCTGCATAAATATGAGGATCTGTCTTGAAGATTCCTAAGGGATGCAATAGCTTAAAAAATATCCCCTGATATGAAATAGAAGAAAGGACTGTATTGAATAAAAGATAATGTCCTAAACATCCCTACTTTGTACTGCTGTGCATGCAGGTATGAGGTAGATACCCAGGAATCGTTTGATTTTTGGGCAATAATGGGATATTAAAAGATCTTGCTATTTTGCCCCACAAGCGGACAAGGATGATGAAGCACAAGTGGGCCATTGTGCACATTGAGAGAATGATGGTCCCATGGTCAAGATAATGTTTTCCCGTCTGGCCCTTGTACTTCCAGGCATCTGACTTGATTTTACAAGTTATTGATAGATCCTTGGTTAATCGGAAGAGCAGTTGTTGAATGAATGGTTAGGCATAGGTAGGTGCTGTGGGCCTATGCCTCAATGTGCTCAATGTGCTGTAGGGAAGGATCATAGGGCCAGATGTAGGTAGCCCTTTACCGATCGGAATCGGCCGAAAATACCGATTTTCGGCCGTTTCCGATCGGTAAAGGGCTAGGGAGATGTAGGTGCACATATTCGGTAATTTTACCGAATCGTTATTATTACCGAATCGGTAATAAGTACCGATTCGGTAATAATTACCGAATCGGTAATATTTACCGATTCGGTAATATTTACCGATTCGGTAAAAATACCGAAAATGCTATGTGGGTAGCCAATTTTCAATTGGCACATGGCTTACAGAATCGGTATTTTACCATGGAATACAAATCCATGGTAAAATACCGATTCCTGTGTACATGCACGTCTGTGCATGTACACATGTGCCATGTGACAGACAGACGTGCCCTTAGGGCATGTCTGTGTGCCACATTCCACACATGCCCGTTTTGGGGGTGCTAGAGGGTGCCAAAGTGACACCCCCTGCACCCTTGTGAATTCATTAATTACCGATTCGGTAAATACCGAATCGGTAATGCCTAATCATTCCTATGGGCTTCAAAGCCCATAGGAATGAATGGGCATTACCGATTCGGTATTTACCGAATCGGTAATTATTGAATTGTTAAGGATTCGGTAACGAATCCAGATGTTGGGACCTACATCCCATTTACCGATTTTGAAATACCGAATCGGTAAAATTCGGTATTTCAAAATCGGTAAATGGGATTTACCTACATCGGGCCCAAGATTCCTACATTTGGTCCAGCAGTCTAGCAGATACCTGTCATTTTTTCAGTAACGTTCTTTGATTTTGTAAGTATTCCTCCCAATGTTGAAAAGAGAGTCTTTTGCCACTGGTTTCAAACCACACAAATGTTACAAGGTTGTTTAAAGCACCTGAACATTGTCCACAAGGCATGGATGATTCTATTACAGACTTAGGAAGGTGCAAAGCTCATTTCTTATTAGCTGCAATGTTTGGTTTTTGCTTAACACATCTCTTGGGACTCAATTTGTTTATAATAATCATGATCAAAGAAAAGGAAGCCCTTATAATTACACTGAGATACCAGTATTATAGGCAGAGATCCAAACATCCGCAGGGACGCATCCGTGCACCAGTGGCCTTTGGATAATACCTTTAAAAACCTGGTGCCTTCGGAGCAGCGGGGTCACAGCGGGTCCCGCATCAGAAGAGATCCTCACTCTACAGTATCAGCAATGCCTTTGGAAGACACCAGCTTTCTAATTGTGCTTCATTACATATATGATTCTGAAAGCTGATATTGATGTTTGATTGGAATTCACGCTCATTGATTCTTGTGAAAATTGACATCTTTTAATAAAGCAAATTTCCAGCAGAGCAGCCTCAATGATGCCTTTAGTCCTTGTGATTCTTCTCCTGCTCTTGCCTGTCGGGGAGGGGTTCCTGCGGACGGCATGCGCACTTCAGGTCTGGAAGCAGGAATCCTATTCCAGAGAGGGGGACATTATCATCGGGGGATCATTTGTCATTCGTTCCAAACCTTCATCCCCAGAACCAACCTTTGAAGAAGAACCAGAGGCCATATCATGTCAGGGGTAAGAATAACTTGCAGGTACATATACAGATGTGTCACTGCTAATATCATCTGAGGGATAAGAACAGCTTATCATAGTAGACTTATAAGTGTCACAGCTCATATCTTGTGGGAGGTAAGAACACTTTATTACAATATGTATAGAAGTATCACAGCTGAAATACCAAGGAGAGTAAGACCAGAGGATATAGACGTTTCACAGTTGATGTCCAGTGAGGGGTCACACCAGCGTTTTACCAATGATGTAGCAGTTTCACAGCTGATATCCTACGAGGAGTAGGAACACTTAACAACAGTATGTATAGAAGTGTCACAGCTGATATCCTGCGAGGAGTAGGAACACACTACTACAGTATGTATAGAAGTGTCACAGCTGATGCCCTGTAAAGAGCGAGAACACTTTATTACATTATTTATAGGAGTGCTACAGCTGATATCCTGTGATCGGTAAGAACAGTTAAATACTGTGTGTATAGAAGTATCACAGCTGACACTCTGTTAGGGGTAAGGACAGTTTATTACAGGTCGTATAAATGTGTCACAGATTATATCCTGTCAGTGGTAAGAACAGTTTATTACAGTATGTATAGAAGTGTCATGTTTGATATCCCATACCTGGTAAGAAGAGTTTATCATAGTATATACAGAAGCATCACAGATAATATCCTGTGATGGGTCGGAACACTTCATTATTATGATATGTATAGAAGTTTCACAACCGATATCCTGTGTCACAGCTCATATTCGGTTACAAGAATATTGTGCAACAAAAATATTCCTGCCAAAATATTGACAACCAAAACATCGTGAAGGTAACTATAAACAGGCGAGCATCGATTTCCACAGCTTCTTACCTTGAATATGTACATTGTCAAGGTATATATATATATATATATATATCCAACCTCAAAGTTGCCAAACGTTGGGAAGCCCTCAGGTAAGCACATCTTCGTACAGGGCTGTGTTTCAGCAGGCATCCACGCCGAACATGCGCTGAAAGGCTCAACGCGTTTCAAGGTTTCCCCCTTTGTCAAGAGCCTTCATTCAAAGGAAACACCAAACAACTTGAGTGGGACCAACTGCTGTATTTATTGATGAGTCCCGCCTTTCACAACAGGTAACTCCGCCCTGAAACGGCTCCTGCCGCTGGGCATTATGGTATTTGCAGTCCCACATTAAAACATTCACCCCAAGTGGGTGCTGCCGGTGTAGTCAAATAAAGAAGTCAATTCCCTCGTGGGCCAGCGTCTGTAAGTGCGCTTCTGCCGGATGATTTTTAACCCCACAGTCTCTGTTGAATGCTCACCTCCCATCAGCGGGCCAAGGGTTCCCGGCCTCGCAGGTCTGCATTGCTGCGGAGGGGCAATCCCGCAACTCTGGCTAAGCCGCAAAATATCCAACCTCAAAGTTGCCAAACGTTGGGAAGCCCTCAGGTAAGCACATCTTCGTACAGGGCTGTGTTGTGACTGGTGAGGCCACAGCTAGAGTTGACTTTGGAGGTGCTGTGTTTAGAAATAACATGGGTCTAAAAAGCACTAGCTGCAGAGCTCCTTGTTTGTCCAAGACTTTTCAGGCAACAATAAAAATGTCAAGATAACTGGTGAATATTGTGCCTGCTGGAGAGAGATCAGAATTTTGTCTAATGGCAATTTCCACTCATAATAAACTAGAGCACAGGGTTAATATGCCTGATGCTAACAATGTGTACCATGCAGAGCACTGATTTGTTTTTTATGAGGCTAGCTAAGTGGGTTACTGTTATTGTCACAGAAATTATTTTGTAACTTGCAGTTCATAAGTTAGAACCATAATATAGCTTAGTGGGCTATGAATTGTCATCAAGTGCGGCATGCAAACTGCATGGTATAGCTAAGAATGGAATGTCTTTTTTCAGTCTTTCATTATTCTGATGTTTCTAAAAAGGGGTTAATTTGGATAGAAATACATTCTTAATATTAAATCCTGAGTTTGTGCTTCTCCAAACCAAACATTCCTAAAATATACTGCTCACTAGTATTGGTGACATGTGACGCCTGCACCGTGCAGTCCTCCTCGTCTTATGTAATATTTCCTGGATACTGATTTACAAATTTAAGCATCTAGTCAGGCTGAGATGTGGCATTACACTTCTAAAAGCCTACAAATTCAGAAGACTGATAGGGTCGGAGGCGTGAACTGCAGCCTGTGCGATTATAAACAAGAATCATTGCCCCGTGTAGTTTGTACCTTTAACAAACTGAATGAGTGAAGGCAATTTTGGTTTATCCCTGTATTTTGGCCAAACTGCAATAGAAACATGTTTAACTGGGTCCCAAATCCAGTTAACTGCTAGGTGTTTCAAATTCCTGAAGGACGCCTATAAAGTTCTGAATAAGAATGCTTTGATTGTCAAGAATTTGAAATACATTGATGGTTGACATTTAGCCCATTTATTTGACTGCATTTAAGTCTAACACCCAAGTGTCGTGGTTCCCCAGATGGCCCCTTGTACCTTACATAGTTTGATGGCCCTTTAAGCAATTGTTGACAAGGAGTCTGGGGCACAAGACTCCTTGGTAAACCCAATGGTAAATGATGAGCTAGCCCTAGTCAGTACCATGCACTTTATGCGCCCGTAATATGAGCAAATTGCACCTTGCACGGTTCACTTGCACTTTAAACAGCTTTTGGCAAGTAGCCTGGGCACAAGATGGTTGAAATAATTGTAAATATTTACCATTATAATCCCAGTCAGTAGCATGCACTTTATGCGCACATAGTTTGAGCTGTTATTGAACTATTTTCCACATTTAATTTACTTAGGTGAAATGTTTTATTAAGTCATATTTCATTAACGATGCCTTTGATATTTTGATGTTTTTACCTTTTTTTATTTCAAAATTGTTATGGTTTCAAATAACTAAAAACAATAATGTGTGTGATGTAAAGTGCGCTATAAAACAAAGGAAGTGCATGTGAGAGAGGGGCTAGGGAGAGATGAGGAATACTGTTGGAGCATTATAGGGAGGGAATTTGTGTTGAAGGAGGTTTTTGGGGTTTGCCAAAAAGATTGTCGCACTGTGGGTCACCAGCACTAAAGCCGAACCTTGCATGTGAAGTAAAGTTTGGAAAATCTGTGCCTACCTACATTTATTTACCTTCACAATATTTTAGTAGTTGATAGGTTGTTTACAATATTCTTGAGGCACTATATTTAGGGGTGGTATTCTGGTAGCATACCATCCTGTCAGGGCGAAGAACTTTTCAGTTAAAAGAATCATGAAGAACCAAGGGCCCGGTTCGCAAAGTTCAAGCTACACCAAACGTCTAGGTTTAGACCAAAAGGCGAACTTTACTACTTTTCGCTTTTCACAATGGTAAGTTGAGAGTAGTATCTTTACGACTGCAGATGTTCCTCACTTGGGGGCAAGTTCCGCACTCGAGGCAGAACCTCTGCAATCGGAGTGGAATTCGGTCCTGAGTGCGGATATTCCACCCCTCGTGTGAACCCCCCCCCCCCCCCCCCCCCCCCCCCCCCCCCGGAGTGTGGAGTCTCCGCCCGAGTATGGAAGCTCTGCAGTCATAAAGATACTAATCGTAACTAACCTTTGTGAATACCAAAAAGCAGTCGAGTTAGACTTTTGGTCTAAACTCAAACTTTTGGTCTAACATTACCTTTGTGAATCGGGCCCTGATTTATTGCATTTGAGACAATTCTTTACAAAATACAAATAAACAGCTGTAGAAAGACTTTTTATTGATCGAAAAGGTCCTATGTTGAAGAGGTGTGGCACAGCGGCCAGGGCGCCTGACTCTGAACCACGGAGGCTCACGGTTCGATACTCGGTGCCAGCGGCAGCTCAGCCCAGCACCATGTGACTCTAGGCAATAGCTTTCTAAATCTTCCTGACAGCCCCCAGCGCCTTGACACCCTCGGGTAATTGTTCGCGCTTTACAAATACTGGGTTACTATAACCACGGAAGGATGCTTTTGAAAATGAAGGTGACTTGTTGATGGAAAACACTTTCTTCACTGCCATTTTTGGTGGTGCATCTGGACAACTCACTCAACTGGTCGAACAAGGCACATTGTATACTTTCATAACAGTCGTTTATTAGTGACAGCAGTATTAAACCTGCAAAATATGCTGATTAGAATATTTTTTACCATGCAGCTCAGTATAAGAATAAAACAAGTTAGCATAGGGTCACCCCAGATTGAGCATAGCCAGAGCTAGTGCACCCCTGCATGTCACATGCAGATACTGTTGAAGTCCTTTCAATCCCATGAAAGGTGCAAACTGTGTTATATAACAATGTCACTGACTGAACTGACGCCCCCAGTGGTGTATCAATAAATGTTGCCCCCCCCCCATCTGAGACAGGCATATGTCAGAGTTAATCATGGCACTAGGAGTAATGGCGGCCTGCTGAAGGGTGGGGCTATGCCTGTGCCACAGGGGCTGAAGGGGCACGGTTTACGCCCCAACCATGTGCCCAGTAATGCCTGGTGGAGGAGCAGGCTACTGGTGAGGTGGCAGAACTCACACAGCCGGGAAGTATATTTTATGTGGAGTTCAGAAGCTCTAACCAAAGATTGTTTAGGACAACTATTGACATGTGATGTGGTTTAAAATCCTTACGACCAGATGTACAAAGTTTAAAGTTTGCAATTACCAGATTGGACATTTTTGCAAATATCTATTTGTAATTGCAAACACTAATGTACAAAAGTGTGTTGTACATTTGCTGTGATTCCCATTGGATCACAAATAGACCTTTCTTGTGAATATTAATAAGATAGGTCTTAGTTTGTGAACCACTGGAAAACACAAAAATCACAGGGATGGCAGCCAGCCTGGCTCAACAGACCACCATGTCTGTGAATGCTTTTAAATGAATAAAGATTTTTTTTAATGCAGCTGTTTTCCTTAAAGGAAAAAGCAATGCGTTAAAAAAAAATGAAAAGTTTGCAGTTTAATTTTTTTAAAGTAGGCAGTGGTCCATGGGGCCACTACCTGCTCTTTAAAAATATATATATTTTTTTCATTCTCAGATGGGAAGGGGTTCCCCAGGGACCCTTCCCCTTTTGAGAAACAGGATACCAAATCGCAATTTGGGCTTTTTATGTTTGAAAATGCCTTTGTGCATTCGCAAATGGCCCAATTTTGTGAATCGGGCCATTTGCGAATGCAAAGAAGCTTGGTACATCTGACCCTCAGAGTTGAGTAATATTCATCACATGCTCACAGGTCCCCCTGATAGACTATGGCAGCTCAAACCAGTCAAACATTATTGGAGGGAAAGTCCTGTAAAAAAATGCAAAAGACATCATTTTGTATGTGTTGGGATGGAAACATCACTTGCATGGGGATGGATGTTCCCCCCTGCGCTGAGTGCCCCAGTTGCAATGATATACGGATCTCTAGCGCTGGTTTTTGCTTACGAGTGAACACGGATCATGCGTGTGTGCCGAGACAGAGACTTAATTTGTGTATTGCGGTCTTGTTAGACTAAGAAGGGCACCCAAAGCACTTCTATATTGGCAGTGGTAAAAGGGCTACTGCTTTACCAAGAGCAAAGTAGCACAAGTGTAGATGTAGCACCATACTCTGTTTGTGTAATGCTGATCAGTAGTGTGAACAGGCCTTTTAATCTGTGTCTCCATGGGACCCCGTCCCGTTTGAGGAAGAATATAGGGGCATATTATCAAGGGATTTATCTCCACTTTTTTGGCTTTAAAAGCCAAGAAAGTGGAGATAAAATTATCTCCCTATTAGAAACAGGGTGCTAACACGCAAATTCGCATGTTAGCACCCTTTTTCTCTACGCTTCCCCTTGCATCTCTAATGAGATGCAAAGGGGGCGTTCCAGAGAAAAATAATAGGAGAAATGTTGTTAAGCGACATTTCTCCTATTATCAAGGATTTCGCTAACCCTGTTAGTGATAAAAAAAAGCAGTGCTAACCGCTGTTAGCACTGCTTTTTTTACACCTGGTATTTTCCTGACTTAGCAATGATATCCTATGGAAGGTGGATATCATGGCTAAGTTTGTGAGCCCCTATTATCAAGCTAACGCCAAACTTCGAGAGATTATCGTTGGTTTTCCAGCGATAATCTCTCAATTGGCAGTTAGCGTGAGGATTTTTATCACTACTGAGATAAACCTTGCTAATAGCAAGTTATCTCTGCGATAATTTCCGGCGATGCTTAGCGTTAAAAAATTTGTTGCTAAGCATTGTTAGCGGTAAATATCGCTAAACGTTGGTAATATGCCCCATATTTTTTAAAAGCAGGTAGTGGTTCCAGAGACCACTTCCTACTCTTAAAAAATGAAACAGAAAACATTTCTTTTTTTTAAATGGAGTACGTCAGACGGAGATGACATGAGCAGCAAGCAAGACTTCTTACTGTAGAAGTATGCTCGCTCTGCACGCCCTCCGAGGGAGCTACTGAGCCCTTAATTAAGAGTTATATGTACAACTGACCCAAAACACTTCAGCACACTTCTTGATGCCCCAAGAAGACAGGGTAAGTGCAATTACTTTCCTTTGCAGGGCACACAATAGTGACCTGCCAATCCGGTCCGGAAGAAAGCGATCTGACCCGACTGGGCAACCATAGGGCTGAAACATGTCAACCGCTCGACCACCTATTTACTGACACAGGTGCTATAGATCAGTAGCCCTTCTATTCACGCACCACAATTCTTTTTAATCTTGCCCCACCCCTGACTAAATAAATGTAAACCAGGGGCCAGGAGGTAAATTTAAGCTCACTTCTCTCTCACCCTCCCTACTCCTGCTCACCATCCCTGATCACTACTGAGAATAACCAGTTGGTCTCCCTCCTGGTGGAGGAAAGCACATATTAGACCCAACGATGATGCTTTTCACATAAGAAACAAATGCGGACCAGGCAAGTCAAGTCAGGCAACACGAAGAGCGGGATAGCACTTCTTTAAAAACAGAGTGCTGCGCACATACCTTACAGAGGAGTTTACAAAGTCAGCTAAACCTCCTTCTGCTCCACCAACAGGGTCCTTCATAATTTCATAACCATGGTGTTAGATGCTGTTTTATGCAGAGCAGAGAGGAGAACCACGGGGTCGGTCCTGAAGAGAAATGCACCACAAGATGCACTGGTGAGAGGCCACTTCTGTTGCCCTCGCCTTCCTTCTTTACATGCACTTAAACCCGTAGACTCGTGTAATTACATCTGTGTCCATCTGCCTTAAAATAACAGACAATGATTGGTCCTATAAAGTACAACATGTGTTGTAGGCCTAGTTGTATTGATTATAACTATTCTGAACTATGGACATATTTGCTTGAAGAATTGATCACTACTTCTAATATATGTGTCAATTTATTTTGCAGGTTTGTAATTCGGTATTACAGGGACGTTCTGGGGATGATTTACGCGATTGAAGAAATTAACCAAATTCCAGGGTTTTTGGCCAACCTCACCCTGGGCTTTCAGATCTTTGATTCCTGCATGTCTGAGATCAGAGCCATCAGGGGCACCTTGGAGCTACTTTCAAGGAGGAAGGATCCGATTCCTGGGTACAAGTCCCTGAACCACCAGCTGCTGGCTGGAATCATCGGGGAGACTATGTCATCCTTAACGGTCCCAATGGCCCGGATCCTGGGGATTCTACACTACCCACTGGTAAAGTATAAACATCCCTTTTTTGTGTCCTCATATCACCATTGTATGCAAATAACATCATGCCAGACATTCTGCACCTCCCCAGGCTTTTTGCGATAGTTCAATGGCCCTGCACATGTGCCCTTCCAGCACTCTGGATACACGAACCACGTTGGTGTAATCATTGGACAGATATAGTTCAATTTTAGGTTCTTGTAGTGCCATTCCGGTACTGGAAAGCATCCCAAATTTTAGAATATGTATTAGTCTCCTAGCCTGCGAGCGACATTCCTGGCTCTTTACTTGCTTCAGACAGTTCGACACCTGTATTATAGGGGATGATCTGCCTGTCTTGATTCCCTTCTGGGCACAGGGCTTCCTGCTCTTCTGATAGCGCCAGCACTGCAAACCTATTGCTTACTGGAACCTGGGGGGTCCTGTTCTCACCCCTTGGCGTACATAGTTCTACCAGTTCTACCAGGTCATCAGGACCATCAGCACCTTTGCCCGAGTTAGTAAGATCAGTTGCTGCTTTGGTGTTTCTCTCAGGCTCCGCCGATAAACCCTCAGGGGTACGCTTTTCCCGACTAGGGCTTGAGCTCCCTGCACCATTTTTCTCATGCTTGGAAGGACTCAGAAGAAGGATTTAAGCAAGGGGGTAACTTTGACTCTCGTGGGCAGATGGCCAGATTTTTTAGCGCCTTTCTCCTTGTTAGTTTTCCAACCTATCGTCTTCCTAGACCCCCTACCCTGCAAGCTTACTCTTTGCCGCCCCCACTTAGCCTTAATAACGGTCTTAACTCCTTGAGGTAATTCAGGTAGGGTATCTGGAGATATAGGAAGAAGATTTGGCTTACCTCCTATGTTCCTAGTCCTTAGCGTGTATCTGGAGGGGCCTCACCTTCCTTGTTATTCCCTGTCTCCATATGCAGAGGTCGCCCCCTACTCCTACTCAGCTCTCCAGCTTCTGGGAGCTGTTCCTCAACTCTGATCTGTCCTCTCTCCTCCACCTCTACCTCCTTCCTGTGCTGCAGGCAAGCTCTGCGTGTTCTGACTCTGCCACCAATTCCAGCGCGCTGGATCCGCTTGAGGCTTCCTGCTGCCTCGCTCCAACGCGGCCCCAGAGACCCACGCTCCGCTCTCCAGCGAGGGAACACACTCTGGAACCATCGCCCTGGGGCTCCGCAGGTATTCACCCCCTTTTTCCGCTTCCCCGCTTATGCCGATTCAGCATGAATCCACTGCTCTGCCAATAGTATCCCCCGTGATGGGGCCCGCGGCTGCTAGCATCTAGTTAGTAGCCCCAATATTCCCCCAATGTATAAACATCCCTGAGGAAACAAAAATAATTTTATTTTGTACACTAATGCCTTTGTAACTTATTTCTTTATGGTTACAGCTTTTAGTATTTGGGTGAAGACACATTCTTGTACTCAACTAGGGTTCCTAAGTGATGGGCTTCTCTTGCAGGGTGACTTCTCCACTGCTAAGGATTGTGCCTGTTCTTAGGTATGAGGCTTGACCAGAGGCCCTGTGTTTCCATCCCACTATGACAGTGATGCTGACCGTTCACAGCCGCTTTCTCACAGCCTTGCCACATTGCGGTCTCGCACACATAGGTGGCACAGAGTGGGTGCCCTATGTGGCTGGTGTGGTGCCCCATACCGACAGGCTCTTTAAGTGCTCTCAGAGCAGGACTCTACATGACCACAACTTCCCTGATGTCTGCAAACTCTCCTTGCGGTTTGCATGCTCATGATGATCCTGGGCCTTGCTTCCCCCTGCATGCAGTTGGCTAACACACAATCCTGCCAGTCATCATCAAAAGACATATGGACTACAAACACACATGGCATCTAGAATGCAAATATAGGAAAATATGCTAATATGATGATCACAACAAAAATACTATTATTTATTTATTTATTTATTTATTTATTATAGAGTTTTGTATAGCGCGAACAAGACCCGTGGGTATAAGAACGCTTCACAATATGATGTCGGTTATCGTTCACATAGGTAGTAACACTTTTAAAATAGTCCATAAATGAGGTAGATACTTGTGTGAAATACTGAGGTAGAACCTTATATGCCATTGTGGGTTAGGAGTGTATACAAATTTAAATAGCATGGGCGTCTAGATTAAGAGTTAGATTAGTAAATAGGATATATAGCATATGGGTCACTCTTGAATAACTATGAGGTAGGTAGTTATAATACATATCTGAGGTAGATTAGGTAAATATGCGTATGCATAATAGCAGGATGTACTAGGAGGATACAACCTATGTGTATAAGTATCAGCAATAGGTAATAGTAAGGATACAACTAGGTCTCTGGAGAGACTCCTAGTCTGAGTCAGTGTTCTGCATTATCTTTGATCAAGTCAGCATCTTTCCCTTATAGTCACGTTGATGCTGTGAATTAGGATGAACACTAGTTCCAGTCAGTGATCATCAGCCTCCACTATGTAGGTATTTACTCATCAAGATGCTTTTCACTTCCCTCTTAAATGTTCCTGTATTCCGAATTTTCCTAATGTTTGGAGGTAATGAGTTCCAGATTCTGGGGGCTGCGCCCGAGAATGCTCGATCGTACGTTTTTTTCTTCCTGAAAGAGGCTGGTCGCAGCAGCAGCTCCTTGGCACTCCTGGCTGGTCTCTTTCCCCCTGATATCTCAATTTTCCCTGCTAGGTAACTGGGAGTGTTGTAGTGGAGCGCCTTATGGGTGATACATGCTATTTTTTATTGAATTCTTGCTTCATATGGAAGCCAGTTTAGTGCTTTCAGGTGGGGAGAAATATGATCAAATTTCCTCGATCCAGTGATAAGTCTTGCCGCTGCGTTGAGACATGCCTTTAGCGGTGCTGTGGACAATTTTGGTAGACTGGCCAAGGTGGAGCACCCATATTCAATTCTTGAAACAACTAATGATTGGACTGCCAGTTTAAGATCCCCCTCTGATATGTATGGTTTCAGTTTCCTCAAGTAGTTCAGGAGGAAACGCGCATTTCTAGCCATTGACTTAATGTGGGCTTGCATGTCGAGGTTCTCATCTAAAGTGATTCCTAGCGATTTCGCTGATTTGACTAGGGTTGGGGTGCAGTTTAGCGCAGTCACCAGCTTGGTCCATTCCTTCATTTCTGTGTGGTTTCTTGGTGGTGCGATTAATAGGAACTCAGTTTTGCTCGCATTTAGCTTCAGATGATTGGTTGTTAGCCATTCCAATGTCATTTTTAATGTCTCGTTCATTCGTTCAATGTCTTCCAAGGACACGATCTTTATGTATATTTGCGTGTCATCCGCGTACATGTGATAGGATATCTGTGAATTATGGAGGATTTCTGTAAGAGGTTCAACATACAAGTTAAATAGATCTGGGGATAAAGTCGATCCTTGGGGGACTCCGATAGAGTTAGGGCATGGCGGTGAGAGTGCTAGGTTGACCAGGAATCTTTGTGTTCGGTCATGCAGGAATGATTCAAACCATTTCAACACATTTCCAGATATTCCCATCCTCTCTTGCAGCCTGGTCAGTAATGCTTCACGATTTACAGTGTCAAACGCAGAAGATAAGTCCAGGAGAATCAGTAGGCATGCTTGGTTTTGATCTAGGGCATGTAGGGCGTTGTCAACGATGTGGAGGATCGCTGTTTCTGTACTATGACCTGCTCTGAAACCTGATTGGTAATTGTCCAGCAGGGAAATGTTGGTAATGTGTTGACTCAGTTGGCCTTGCACGCATTTCTCAATTAGTTTGGCGAGTAGAGGGATGTTGGTCACTGGACGGAAATTATTCGGATCTGTTGCATCTGCTGTCGGTTTTTTGATTATGGGTACGACTTGTCCTGTTTTCAGGCAATCCAGGAGGATCCCTTGTGTTAGAGATGCATTTATGATTTTGGTCCACATTGGTACCACAACATGTCTGATTTCTTTTAGGCATTTCGCCGGTAGCGGGTCTTGATAGTGGTTGTTAGGCTTGATATCAGAGAGCGTTTTGGTGACGGTATTCTGGTCATATAAATCGAAGGTGTCCCAATGTGCCTTATTTTTGGCCTCCTTACATTTTGTTTTCAGGCTGGTATCTTTTGTTGATACTGGTTGTGAGGGTAGGTTATCTGCAGCGCTCTTGAGCTCTCTCTCTAGAGTTTTGGCCTTCTCTGTGAAAAATGATGAGAATTCTTCGCAGTCAAGTAGTATATTTGTGTTCTCTTGGGCAGATTTCGCTAGTTTATTTGATTGTTGCTTTAAGATTTCGAATAGTTTCTTCGGTCTGTTTTTGGCATTATCAAGTTCTGATCCTATAAATTCTTTTTTGGAGTTGATGACCTGGGACGATTTTGGATCAGAAGCAATGGAAAAGCTCATGGTTAAGGGGTTATGATCACTAGCCGGGTTTATCTCAACCGATAGTACATACTAAGAATCAGGGTGTTACGGTAAAATGGAATAAAAAAGTGGTTGGACAACTGGAGATGGATATTTTTAAGGAAAATATGGCTTATATTGACATCTGCCTTTCGACTAATCCTGACCCAGTCCATATAATCACTAGCTTTGAGAAGCTAATGGAAAATGTAGCCACACACTTACTAGTAAAGGTAGGGGGGAAGAACCGAGATCAGGGGCCTAAATGGTTTAACGCTGAATGCTCTGCAGCCCAAACAACCTTAACTAAAGCATTGCGGCAAAGGCCTAGAGATAGAAATATGGTTACACTAGCTAGGAAAAAATATAGATTGGCAATTAGAAAAAGGAAAAAAGAACTCAAATCTAAAGCATGGGAAGATTTAGATAAGGCAGTAGACCTAAGGGACAATAGACTCTTTTGGGAAGTAATAAACAGGCCCTTTTTGACATCAGGGGACGAAACACCATTCGAGTTCACCTACCAGAGGACACCTGGGTAACTCATTATAATAAAATCTTTAATCCCAAAGAGATACTATATACTGCTACCCCAGAGGAGGACGATGACCTCTATGTTAACATGGAATCAGCAAAGAAGCTGAGTGAGTCAATAACGCTTGCTGAAGTAGAGCATGCCCTTACTAAGGGGGCACCTGCAAAGGCCCCAGGTCCTGATTCAGTACCACTAGATCTTTTTAAATATAATCGAGAGTTCTGGTCCCCTTTGCTTATGAATGTTTTTAAGGCATTAATACTTGGTCCTATTCCAACCTCTTGGAAAGAGGCCGTGTTGGTCCCAATTTTTAAAAAGGGCAACAAACATGATCCTAGATGCTACAGGCCAATATCGCTAATAGATTCAACATGTAAATTGATGGGTAGGGTGATATTGGCAAGGCTGGAAACCTGGGCCGAGTCTTCAGGTGTAATCGTGGACTCACAATACGGTTTTAGAAAAGGCAAAGGAACAAACAAGCAGTGTTTGAACCTTGCTTTGATTATGGGCAAGTACATGGGTGCCAAGAATGGTTCTATACACTTGGCATTCATGGACTTGTCCAGCGCCTTCGACACAGTATGTAGGGACAAACTATGGTCCATGATGGATTCTATGGGTTTTGAAGAACCACTGGTTACCCTGCTTCGCAGGTTACACACCGCCACAACGGTTAGGGTCAGATATGGCCGTGGTGGTGAGAAATCGAAACCAATATTATCCACTGAAGGCGTCCGACAAGGATGCATTTTAGCACCCTTCTTATTTTTGATTTACACAAACGGCTTAGAGGGTTTCTTGTTAGAAACATCTGCTGACTTCCCAAAAATAAATGGAAGACGAATTCCAATGTTGTCTTACGCAGATGACACTGTTTTAATGGCACTTACCCCTAATAGTATGCAGATCACTTTGGATGCTTTTGACTCTTTCATGGGCAAATTAGAACTAGGTGTTAATTTTATTAAATCTTTTGCCATGACCTGTGGTCCAAAAAATGTAAAAACACGTAAATATGTGGTGAAGAATGCCATCATTGAGAAGGTGGATAATTTTTGTTATCTAGGTAACATCGTTAACAAAAAATTGAGCTGGGAGCCCCTGCTAACAGCACGGGTCCAGAAGGTTGCACAGCTAATTGAAGCTCTCTTCCGCTTTGCCAGCAAATTAGGCCAGCGACGTGTAGCAGAAATGACATTATTATACAAAGCTAAGTGTGTTTCTGCTTTGACCTATGGTTCAGGAGTTTGGGGCTCGCATAATTGCGAAAAAATACAAACTGTCGAAAATAAGTTCATCAAACGTCTATTATCTGTTCCAATGGGTACATCCAATATATTTTGCCATGGAGAAATTGGAATCGAGTTTATAAGTGATGTTATTCACATTGCCCCTTTAACATTATGGGCTAAGGTTTGGCAATCTGAAGAATTGAAATTAACTAAAGATATTATTCAAGATTGCCTTAAACTTGATTACTATACTCAAATCCCTTGGCTGCGATATGTTGGAGAGACTTTTAATAACATAGGTCTAAGTAAGATGTTTACCAACCCTGAACTGCTTGGTAGTGATGCCAAGGAGACTATTAAAAATGCCTTTAGTAATTGTTTAGGTTCTTTAAAGACAACTGACCATGTGATAAGTGTAAGGGGAAAATTAGTCCCCCCGTTTTATTTGTCATATATCACAAACACGCAATGGCGTTTTTACCTTACGAGATTCCGCCTTGGCACCTTACACTTTTTGTTTGCTTTCCCAAAGCAGGGTGGTTGGTGGGAGAAGTTACCCTATTGTCCTTGTAACAATAGAGTTTCACAAAATACTCTCCACCTCATGCTTTTTTGCACCTTGTATAAAGCACCTAGAAAAACATTCCTTAAACCACTGTTGGAAACATTTGAAACGCGTTTTTATAAGGAAGCATATGATCATTTGTTATCACTGTCAACTGCACATATCTGTAATGCCGTTTTAGATTTTATTAGATCTGCTATGGTGATCAGAAAAAGATATTGTTGAATTTTGTGTTTTTAATAACTATGTAACTATGTACTGTGATCTTTTGGCTGATTAACTCAAACCTGTGTTTTCTTTTTAAAATTGTTTATGTACACTTTTATGGTTTCTATATGAAATCGAAATAAAGTTTTTGAAATGAAAAAATGAAAAATGAGTTGATGACCTTTTTGTTATATTGGTTCCTGATATTCCTGAGGGCTTTCAACTCTGGAGACGATGGGTGTTGTCTTTCTTTCGGCCATTCTCAGTTTTCGCCTTTCTTCGTTTAGCAGTCCATTAAACCATGGATTTTTTATCTTCTCTGTGGTTCTTTTCAATTTTAACGGCATGGTGTTATTGATAATTTTCTCTATTGACGTGGTGTAGTGGTCTGTTAGATCATTTACCTTCTGCAAGTTGCTGGGTGGCTGTAGGTCTCTCACACAGCATTCTACTAGTAACTCAATATTCCTCTCTTTAGTCTCTCGAATCCATCTTTTGTGCCTGGTGGGTTGAGATGTCTTGCTTTTTTTCAAAGTGGGAATCATAAATGATATGGCATGATGGTCAGACCAGTCACACGGGTCTATTGAGAGGATTGATGTGCCTTCATTTCTAGATATAATCCAGTCTAACGTTGCACCTTTCACATGTGTAGGTTGCGTGCATACTTGTGTGAGGTTTAGTTCCAGGAGGAAGCCCTTGAGCGCGTTGACTAGTTTGTCATTGCCGTCATCCCAGTGTAGATTGAGATCGCCAAGGAAAATGTTATTGCCGTCAGGGTTAGAGTTGGCCGTTATGATCTCCATTAACTGATCAATGAACCTGGCGTTTTCTCCTGGTGGGTGGTAAAGCGCGTGTAAGTTGCATCTTTGGTTGTCTGTTGATATTATATTAAGACCTAGGTATTCGCACGATTCTATAGGGTCGGAATGCAATTGGTTGATATCAATATCCGATCGGTAGATGCAGGCCAGACCTCCTCCTATCTTTTTCAGTCTGTCCAGCCTTATAATGTTGTACCGAGGTGGTACTAAGAGATCCATGTATGGAGATGATGACTCCGAGATCCATGTTTCTGTAAGAATAGCTACATCAATTTCCTTGCTGATGATGAGATCAGCTATATCTGATGCATGTTTGGTTGCAGAATGGACATTGAGTAGAAGGCATTTCATAGGTTTCCCTGAGATTCTGGAGTTCGGGTCATTCACTTCGGAAGTTAGCTTAATTTGTTGTAGATTATTAAGGTCGGCTTTTCTTTCATTCCGTCTGATTGATCTATTGGGATCGATCAGTACTGTATTGATTCTCTCCCCTCTCTTGCAGTTAGGTTGTTCATATGATCGGAGCAGGGCAAGGGTCTCCTCCTTCGACCATGCGTTTGTCCTTGCTGGTCTAATATGCCTGTTTGATAGAGGCATGGTCGTCTCGTTGCTTTATCTGTTTGCGTGGTGAACCAGATTTTGGATGTGCGAGATCTTGGATTGAGTGATTACCGTCATTTCCAGTATTTTTTCCGTTGCTTGTCGAGTATTACGTATGTCTTGCGCCATGTTGCCAATTAGATTCTGAATCTTTTTGATGTCTTTCTGGTTTTGAAGAGATCTCTTAGGGGTGATAGGCCTTTCTGTCCAAGATTCACATTTAGCTTTCTTACGTTTCTGAACAGATCTTTTGACCGCAGCTCCTTTCTTTTTATCTTTGGTAAGATTGTCAGTGTCTGTGGTATGAGTTGTGTTGTCTGCATTTTGTGATGTAGGATTTGTCTTTGTGGGTGAGGTTCTCTCTTTCTCTTGTGAGGTAACAGAATGAGGTAGGGGGACGTCGATGGTATCTTCTAATGTTACCATCCCCAGAATGATCTCATAAAATCTTTTCCTGTAGAAGCATACCTTGCCCTCACCATGCAGAGAAGCGCTCCAACTAGAAAAACATGAAGTTTAGGTACAAATACCTGCTGAGTCTGTCAAGGTCTGTGTTGCCTCGGGATTTAGCATGTGATATGGGAATTCTTAAAAATGCAGCATACAATATGCTGTCTGCTTTCATAATATTTATTTTCTGTGCGTGCACCTTCACTATGATATTATTGATTTCTGCAATTATTTTGTCTCATATATTCTGCACTGAAATTGGATTGAGCATTCAAAAATAACCATGTGAATGTCTTGTGTTGCACACAAAGATTTCCAGAGCCCGGGAACAGATAGGCGGGACTCCTACCGAGGCCCTCAGTACGAGTTTGTCTGAATAAGTTGAGGTATTTACTACGTGTGGTAAATACTTTCTATTCCAACTTGGTGTAAGGAAAATGGTGCATAACATGAGGAATAGTTTTTTAACACACTACATTCTGCACATATTGCCCTTTTCCTGGGTATTTTCCCTCCATAAACTTCAACAGGTTTTACCTGCTGGAATTTATCTGGGGAGACCTACGAGTGTTTGTTAGTTATCACAACAATTGCAATTCTGATCCCTGTGCAAATATGTTTTTGCATGGGGATCGGAAGTAACCATTAATTAAAGAGGACCTGAGGGCACTAGAGTTACATGTTAGTACCAATGTGGTGAGATTATGCATAATTATGTGGAGAAGTATTACTGCATTTATGGCTATTTCTTAATGGAAAAGTTGCCCCATCAAAAGGGGCAAGAGAATACCTTTTGCGCTACGAAACAGCGATAATTGCAACAGAACACACATATAAAATGGGAGCACCCAGGTGCTAGCTGTCCTCCTGGGATAATGCCCCTCCTCCCACGTCCACAATTGGAGCAATAATGTATTTATATAATAGATATATTATATGTATTTATATAATAGAGTTAAATACAGCACAACATGAATAGTGAGCAGGAGTGGTCACTCACAGGTGCCTAAAGTGCTTTTGAGTAGAATCCCCCCCACCCCCCACCCCACAATTCATCTTAATTACAGAGGCAAAAATAATGACATTATTACTGGCAGTTCTTGTCAAAGTGTAACGCAGAATGAGTGAAATTACTCCATTTGCTCCAGCGTAATTAAAATTACACCTGGGCCTAATAAAAACCAGGGGGGGGGGCTGAAAATCCAGCTCCACCGGCGGAGTTCACTGAGTTTTGCCCACTCTACTCTACCGGAGTGCAGCAGAGTTCTCCACCAAGCACCGCGCGGCAGAGTTTTTTCTTGGGCGTGGCTTACCAGTGTTAAGTTGGCAAATGTGAGACAGAATTATTGTCCCTTAGTGCAATTTTCGGGCATCGAGAACACCTCCTGGCGCAAATGTTTACTTTGAGAAAACTGCGTCTCGAGCATCAGAAAGAAGCCGCGTCCTCTGGCGTGCCTCATAATTGACATTCACGCTGATCTTCCAGCACCGAACAAGTTCCAGCTGCTAAAAATCAGCAGTAGCAGGACAATATGCCAAAAACCGCCTGCTTGTGGATGTCTGCAGAATCTCGTAGAGTTTTTATGTAACTCAGTGGAATTCCACAGACTGAAACTTCGCGAGCTCCGTCCACCTCTAAATTAAACCTCATGTTTTATTTTACTCACCCTCAATGGCGAGCATTGATGAGATACGTGGAGGGTCATTTAGAGTTTGGTGGCCCAGGGGAGCTGACATAAGTCAGTGGTTAAAATGTTGGCATGTAGGGATCCTTACAATTGCACTGTATGATATGTTAACAGCTTTCTCAATATTTATTTCTGTGCTTTGCCCTTGCAACAATATTTTGGATTTCTGCAATTAAATAGTTTTATTTATTGGGGGCGTGGCTTGCGCGCCGCGTTGACATGGCGGTCTGCGCTATAGCTCTGCGACGAACAGGGTCCGTCGGAGATTTTTACGCTGATTCCAGGAGCCCCATCTCCCGAGAGAGACGTCTCTGCCTGCATGAACACGTCGTGTGTAACTTACGGTCTTTCTCCGTCCTTGACAGCTGGTGGAATGATGTATTTTACCGGCTGTTTGCACTGCTCGATATTTCTCACGAGTGGCCGCCATCTTGCATTCCTGTGACGGAGATCGGAATTTCTCCTCAGCTGACAGCACGTTTGTCACACACTTGACAGAATACGTCGGAACAGATTCTGGTTGGTTATTCATGACTCTTTTCGTTATTTTTACGATGTTTCTCATCTGGTCAATGATTTTTTACCTTTTCAATACTACATTGTGACAGCCCTTTATTTTACTACGCAGTGGCTTATTTTGGAGGAGTTCTGCTATATCTTGTTTTTTCCTCGCATATGTTTGGCAATACATTTTGCTCTGCCCTGTTGGTTGTGAGGCGCTTTACTATTGTTTTTGAGTGAGACTCCCTCCCTGTCGTGGGCTCCCTCCCACTCTCCTTAATCTTTTGCTGTTCTTGAATACCTGCAGTGTTTGTTGCTTTGTCGCTTTTTGGGGCGTTACCTTTATGGCTGAGAATATGGGCTTGCCCTCAAATGCCAAAGATACTAAAACATCTTTAAAGAGATTGAAACAACCATCTCCCACGCCTGAGTCTTCTCAGAAGGACACTGCGTCCACGCTAGAGACTATTCTGACGCGCTTGAATGATGTTCACGACATTGCTCAGTCCACCAAAACAAACACGGATATGCTGCAAGTTGAGGTGTCTGCCATCAGGAATGAATTTAAGGCTCTCTCCCTTCGTGTATCCGCCACAGAGACACGTATTAGTGGTGCAGAAGATGTTGTGCAGAAACAATCTAGATATCTGGGCCAACTAGAGCGTTCAATGGCGGCATTGAGGAGAGACCTCACTGAGCAAGAGGATCGCAATCGTAGATCCAATCTACGCATTTTTGGCCTTCCTGAGGAAGTTGAGAAAAAGGCTCTTTCTATGATTGATTTTATATCCAATTGGCTTCCTGCTACATTGCAAATTTCTTTCCAAAGAGATTTTGAGATAGAGCAGGCACATCGTGTCCCCACCTTCCGCTCCAAATCGGCCTCACAACCAAGGGCTATAATTTGTAAGCCACTACGTCATCAACATACGGAGCAAATTTTGGCGCACATGAGGAAGGTTAAGAATGTTTCCTGGAATGGCCATCGTATTTCCATTTCTCAAGACTTTGCCAGAGACACGGTGATAAGAAGGAAGGGCTTTCTAAACCTACGGAAGCGATTATTTGAGATGAATATCCCCTTTTCCTTCTCTGGTCCTTCAAAGTTTTGAATTACCTTCAAAGGCCATTCTAGAGTTTCCGATGAGCCTGCTGACCTGGCCTCTTTTTTGGACAATCAGATGGAGCTTCAGATGGAGCTTCAAATGGACGCTTGGCGTACTCCTAGTACTTCCGGCACTTGAGATGGATGTCCATGTCTGTAATGTGTTTGTTCTCTCTCAGATCTCTTAAGTTTGTCTTTTTAGATCTGGGTGGTGGCATGATGGTCCATCGTTCTTAATGTTTCTCTGTGTTCTGATGTTTTCTGTTTGACGTTGCCACTTAAATGTGCGATATGTTCTCTTCCTTCACTCTCTCTACTCTTCCTCCCTTTCTTCTGTTTCATTCGTTCCCACGTTTGAGATATTCTCTCAATATTCTCTCTACTCTTCTGTGGGTTGCTTGTTTTCTATATTGCTTCTATTGTGTTTGTTAGTTCTATACCTGTCTTTTCTCTTCTTGCAGACGGATCTGCAACTGGAGGCTTCGTTTACACCTGACGTCTTTGGACCTGAGACAGTGCATGTCCACGTAATGTGCTTGCTCTATTTAAGAGCTGTTAGGTCTGTCTCTTTCCTTCGAGTAGTGGTGTTAGCATACACGAATATTGTTCTTTTTTTAGTCACTTAGTTTATATACAATGTTTTAACTTAATACGGTGGTGTAGTTCTTCTTCTTTTTCTTCATTTTTTCTTACCTGTTCCCCTTTCCCTTTATGCTATAGGTTGTCAATGTCTTGGTGTACTTTCTTTGTGCCTTTTCGATTCTTTTTGTGGTACTGCCTATTTTCTAGGTTACCTTTCAATTTGACTGTCCTGTTCGTGCTTCTATATTTTCTTTTCTTTTTTGGTTACCATTGGTTTATTTCAGCTTTCTTTTCCTTTCTTATCTTCATTTATGTTTCAGTTCATTCCTTCTCTGCAGTCTCCATGATATTTCTTTGTCTTCATTTTTATATTTGACCTTTCTTTCCCTTTGCTCCATCTAATATGAGTTTGATTGATAAACTCTTGTGTGCCTTCTGCTGCTATGTATTTTGACTCTTCCATCATTTATTTCTTTTCGGTCCTGTCTTATGGATTGTTACAGTTATTGCTACGCTGCTACCTATTCTTTCCAGTTATGTATCTAGAGTTATGCTTCTAATAATTGTCTAATTCACTTATTTATTTCCTGCTTGTTCACTCACTTAATGCTTATTTCTTTCCTTATTGTATAATTTTACTAGATTTAATGTTTATGTCAATAGTGCAGTTTACAGTTCTCTAATACTTTACTGTACATTCAATTATATTTGCCATACTCTTACATGAGTTTCTCCATTACACATAACCAGCTCTACATATTTTACGTCAATCGATTGATTAGTTGTTTTCTCTCGCTTTGTGCATATTGCTTATATGATATAATTCCTTCTTGTATTGTTCCCTGTTAGGTATATTGTTTCTTATGGATGTGCTTTATTTACTCTTAACATGTCTTTATACCTATCCATTATATTGATACATGCATGATATACGCAGGTTGTTCTCATAGATTTTCATGTTGAGATATTTTATAATCCTCTAATTAACTTTATTCCATAGTCATGTTTTCTCTCTTCCCTATTAATTATACTTCGTCCTGCTATACAGTGGGGTTGTAGATTGCTGATTTCTATTATAGTTGCTCCTTATGACGGCTCCCCTGTTTGTCGTCCCACGTTCCCCCTAGTATGAATTTGGTCTTTTTCAGACCCCCAATGCTGGCTCTTCTCTTTCTTCTTTCTTCTTCTTCCTTTTCTCTTTTCTCTTTTCGGATTTCCCCAATGGTTTTTCCTTTTTGGACATTGTTGTTGGATGCTTGGATGTTTGTCTTCATGTGGGTTGCTTTCTGTCTATTATTTATAGCCTATGTTATTGTTTTCCATACTAGTCGATGCCTGGCTTGAATGTGTTGTCCCTTAATGTTAAGGGCTTAAATCATCCTGTGAAACGATCCAAGATCTTGGATTATTGCAAATCTCTCTCTTCAGATTTAGTCCTAGTTCAGGAAAAAAAAGTATCTACCAAAGAAGCATTATTCTTGAAGAAAGATTGGGTTTCAGATGTTGTTTCCTCTGATGCGTGTGGCAAAAGAAATGGGGTTGTCATTTTGGTTTCCAGGAATTCAGGATTGTCCATAGTTTCTTCTGATCACGATTCTGAAGGTCGTTGGTTATTAACTAGATTGTCTGATGGTTCTTCTGATCTTTATGTTATGAACATCTACGCCCCTAATAAGGATGATCCGGCCTTTTGGAAATCAGTTGCCAAAAAATTGAATGATGCGCCTCACTCTGGTAACCTTGTTGTTGGGGGAGATTTTAATTTGGTGATGGATCCCATTCTTGATAGGAATTCAGCTTTTCAATTTCGTCCTCCAAAATCCCATAAACAAATGCTTAATATGTGTTCCCTTTCTCATCTGATAGTGAAGTAGTGTGGCTCACTGGTTAGAGGCGGCACACCCGAGAACAGAGGATGGCCCGGGACCAGGGTTCGATTCCCGGCATGGCAGGTTTCTGGACCAGGGTCAGCGGACTCGATAATTCTCTTGACTCGGTGCCCACTCTGTTCAGCGATCACACTCGGCAACTCTGGGCATTAGCTTGCCTCATCTTCACTAACGGCCCCACCAGACCGCCGGGGATGCCTGGTCTCACCCTGGAGATACCCATTAAGGGACCATCTCTCAGGGAAGCCAGGAAGGGTTTCGCAGCGGTCGAAGCGCCTTGGGACCCTCCGGGTAAGTAGTGCGCTATATAAATGCCTATACATTTACATTTACATTTACTTCTGCAAGACATATGGCGCCTTCATAACCCTACTGGTAGTGATGTTTCCTTCTTTTCTTCACCTCACTCTACCTTTTCTCGTATTGATTACTTACTAGTTCATTCTTCCCTTGTTCCTGCTTCCTCCTCTCCGATTGTTCATCCTATTCTGATTTCTGACCATGCCGCGGTTACTTTTACTCTCTTGTCCTTTGCTCCCAAATCGAAAGCTAGATCTTGGAGGTTAAACACAGAACTTCTATATGACACTACCCAGGTTGATGAATTTTCTAGCGCGATTGACACTTTTTTTCTGGAGAATGAAGGATCAGTTTCCTCCCCGATTGTTCTCTGGGACTCGTTCAAATGTACTTTCCGAGGCCAGGCTATTAAATGTATGTCTAAAAGGAATGCTGATATTAAAAAAGAACTTGCGGATCTCGCTACTAACATTAAAAATCTGGAATCTTCCTTTCGTCACTCTAAAGATACATCTTGCCTTCAGTCAATTAAGCACCTAAAATACAAATACAACACTATAGTTACCAAGAGAGCCTATATTGGGGTTCAAGCTCAGAAATCCAAAAGGTTATTGTTAAAAAATAGAGCTGGAAAGATGCTCGCAGCTACATTGAAAGTCCAAGATTCTTCCTTTAAGTCTTTCCAAATCTCTTCTATTACTGATCATCTTGGTGTTAAAAAATTTCAGACCGGAGAAATTCTTGAAGTTTTTCGGGATTTTTACAATAACCTGTACTCACCTTCTGATCAGGCCTCTTTTGAATAATGTAATTAGAAAAAAGAGTGCCTCTCCACAACTCAATTACAACCATATTTATGGAACATTGAAAACGCAAGCTGTCGTTTCCAAGCAGGTACTTTTATTTATACCACTTAATTGGACATTTGTACTTCATTTGTCAAACAAAACTTATTATGAGCAGACAAGACCTATGTGTAACATAAGATCAAACCAAATTAAACTTTGAAATACACCACAGTGTCAAAACTAAATATGCGCAAAAACTCAATATAGTCATTGGTTAAACAGACAATGTATAGAATACAGACAAAAACATTACAACATACATTACAATCAATGGTAAATACAATTAGGCATTTAATTGAAGCAAAAGAGAAGTAAAGCAAAAAAGGAATTGAGAAAGAAAGAGACGCGAAAATGAATTCGAGAATCTTGGGTAACCAGTGGTTGCTGGTAAATGAATTATCCTTTTCAGATTAGCCGACGCGTTTCGAATCCAGAGAATTACTTTCCGGATTCTCATCAGGGCATGGTTATTCTGTCTGTAAGTTTACCAAAGAGAAGGAAAGATTGTATAAACTTCATGAAACAAGGGCGACAATCTCCCTATATTGTGACACTCAGTTAGGGGGGACCTACCGCTTTTGACGGAAGCTAATTCAATGAAGGTGTGGCAGTGCAGATTGAAGAGGGCATCCAGGAATTGGAGCTGCCTATGACAAAATGAATTGACATTAGACCGATTAAAAGGCTAATGGCTGGGGAGTGCGAAATACTATGTTTAAAAATGCACATACCGTGGACTTTTTCAAGTTAGTGTGGGCAGTTTTTTCTACGTTGGTTGCAGGCTCAATGGCACATTTATTAAACCTCCAGCAGCCTGTGGCACTCTAGGGAAGAACAATAGTGTTATTAAAACCGGGCGCGGTAATTATTTTTAAAAAAAACGGGGTTTACACGAGTGGTGTGATAGTTTACGTGCAACATACCTTGAAGGTTGATGCGAGGCCGTCCGAGTGACTGGACAAACGTTGTTTATAGAAATCCGGCGTGTACAAATTCAACCGGAGTCAGTTTCCGCTAAGGAAAAACGGAGCCAAATGTTACCATGATTTCCGCGTTCACCGTGAGTGAAGCAGAAGCCGGCGGCAGGTCCCGCTGAGGCGCCGCTTACCTGCGTGTCTCTTGCTCTGGGCTCCCTGTGCTCTGTCAAATCGCCAAGGCTGGTACTGTCAGTGTAACCATGGCAATAAGCTTTTTGGAAAGGCGCTGGGCCTTGTGGGATATGTAGTTCGCACTGTGCTACGTGGTTGTTTTGATGGAGAGAGAAGTGAACAACACTGAGGCGCGACCCATCCGGTCATCTGGCGCCAGGGCACTATTAAGTCAAAGTCTGGCAATTTCAGATAGGCTATTCAAGCCCCTCTGGACGCTATTAAATTTCAGAATTAAATATGCTTCCATTTTAAGGAGCATTTTGTCAAAATCCGCAGTCCTCTGGGATGGACGTATTGTATACAGGACCGTCCACTTCAAATCGTTGGCATCATGGTTAACATTAACAAAATGTTCCACCATGGGGGCGGTCATGATTTTATTTTTGATCCTGGAACGATGTTGGCAAATTCGTGTGTTGACTTGTTGTGTGGTTTTACCAACATAAATAAGGTCGCAGGGGCATTGGACCAGATACACCACATTTTTGGTTTTGCAATTTGAAAAATCCAAATGTTTCCATCTGGTGGACCCATGCTGGAACTCGTCGCCCTCAATAGTGTTTGGGCACACGACACAGGTCCCACATTTGTGGTGTCCCGTGATCGGTTTGAGGTTCCACTGACTCAAAAGATCACTTTTCTTTTTTGGTAGAGATACATCCGCTCTCATGATGTGCTGTCCTACATTTTGGTTTCTTTTATACGCGAACAGGGGTTTTGGAAGTGGGCATTCCAAATTCGCCATTAAGTGCCAATTGTTCAGTACAGCTTTTCTGAGTTTGTGGGTATCTGGTCCAAAAGTGGTGACACAGACCAGTCTTTCAAGTGTAGGTTTAGGACGTACTTGCAAAAGAGTTTCGCGGGGGGTGAAGCGCGCTCTTTGTAATGAGTGCTTCAACAGTTTTCTGGGGTACCCCCTTTCTTGCATTTCGTGGCAAAATGTCTCCGCATGGGACGTGAAGTCTCTCAGATCAGAGCAGTTTCTCCTGATGCGCAATAGTTGCCCATATGGAAGGTTGGATTTCAGATTCCTTGGGTGAGCACTCTTATGGTGCAAGATAGTATTCCTATCTGTGTCCTTTTTGAACAGGGTTGATTTGAGAACCCCATTGATGTTCACAATTTCAACGTCAAGGAAGGTCATCCTTTCGTTGCTTTGTGCCATCGAAAACTTTATATCAGCATGCCTGTTATTAAGCCAGTCATGGAATGCCACCAGATCAGTCTGGCTCCCCTGCCACAGGAGCCAGACATCATCTATGTAGCGGAACCATTGCAGAATGTTCAGTTTGAAAGGGTTGTTGTTGTCCACAAACATCTGTTCGTACTGTGCCATGTACAGTACGGCCATTTCAGGAGCGTAAGGGCACCGCCCCCATGGTGGAACATTTTGTTAATGTTAACCATGATGCCAACGATTTGAAGTGGACGGTCCTGTATACAATACGTCCATCCCAGAGGACTGCGGATTTTGACAAAATGCTCCTTAAAATGGAAGCATATTTAATTCTGAAATTTAATAGCGTCCAGAGGGGCTTGAATAGCCTATCTGAAATTGCCAGACTTTGACCTAATAGTGCCCTGGCGCCAGATGACCGGATGGGTCGCGCCTCAGTGTTGTTCACTTCTCTCTCCATCAAAACAACCACGTAGCACAGTGCGAACTACATATCCCACAAGGCCCAGCGCCTTTCCAAAAAGCTTATTGCCATGGTTACACTGACAGTACCAGCCTTGGCGATTTGACAGAGCACAGGGAGCCCAGAGCAAGAGACACGCAGGTAAGCGGCGCCTCAGCGGGACCTGCCGCCGGCTTCTGCTTCACTCGCGGTGAACGCGGAAATCATGGTAACATTTGGCTCCGTTTTTCCTTAGCGGAAACTGACTCCGGTTGAATTTGTACACGCCGGATTTCTATAAACAACGTTTGTCCAGTCACTCGGACGGCCTCGCATCAACCTTCAAGGTATGTTGCACGTAAACTATCACACCACTCGTGTAAACCCCGTTTTTTTAAAAAATAATTACCGCGCCCGGTTTTAATAACACTATTGTTCTTCCCTAGAGTGCCACAGGCTGCTGGAGGTTTAATAAATGTGCCATTGAGCCTGCAACCAACGTAGAAAAAACTGCCCACACTAACTTGAAAAAGTCCACGGTATGTGCATTTTTAAACATAGTATTTCGCACTCCCCAGCCATTAGCCTTTTAATCGGTCTAATGTCAATTCATTTTGTCATAGGCAGCTCCAATTCCTGGATGCCCTCTTCAATCTGCACTGCCACACCTTCATTGAATTAGCTTCCGTCAAAAGCGGTAGGTCCCCCCTAACTGAGTGTCACAATATAGGGAGATTGTCGCCCTTGTTTCATGAAGTTTATACAATCTTTCCTTCTCTTTGGTAAACTTACAGACAGAATAACCATGCCCTGATGAGAATCCGGAAAGTAATTCTCTGGATTCGAAACGCGTCGGCTAATCTGAAAAGGATAATTCATTTACCAGCAACCACTGGTTACCCAAGATTCTCGAATTCATTTTCGCGTCTCTTTCTTTCTCAATTCCTTTTTTGCTTTACTTCTCTTTTGCTTCAATTAAATGCCTAATTGTATTTACCATTGATTGTAATGTATGTTGTAATGTTTTTGTCTGTATTCTATACATTGTCTGTTTAACCAATGACTATATTGAGTTTTTGCGCATATTTAGTTTTGACACTGTGGTGTATTTCAAAGTTTAATTTGGTTTGATCTTATGTTACACATAGGTCTTGTCTGCTCATAATACGTTTTGTTTGACAAATGAAGTACAAATGTCCAATTAAGTGGTATAAATAAAAGTACCTGCTTGGAAACGACAGCTTGCGTTTTCAATGTTCCATAAATATGGTTGTAATTGAGTTGTGGAGAGGCACTCTTTTTTCTAATTACATATACTAGGCCCAGCCTCCCCACTTGTCCACTAGGGCCAAGCTCCCCTTGTACTCCTCTTTTGAATAATGTCAAGAGTTCTTAAAATCTGTTCCTGTGTAATCGGTTTCTCGAGAAGATAATACTTTTCTAGGTGGCCCTATTACTTCTGATGAAATTACCTCCGCAATTAAGGCTACTCGTTCGGGGAAAGCTCCAGGGCCTGATGGTTACCCTATTCTATTTTATAAAACCTTTCTTCCTGTGATTGTTCCCAAGCTTCAGTCTGTGTTTGATGCTTTTATTCAGAATGGATCTGTCTCTGGTAATGCGGCGGATGCTAGGATTGTGGTGATCCCTAAAGAGGGAAAGGATCATTCAGATCCCAAAAATTTTCACCCCATTTCCATTCTGAATATGGAAGCTAAGATCTTTGCTAAAATTTTGGCCAAGAGATTAGAATCCTTCATTCCTACATTGGTACATTCCTCTCAAACCGGTTTTGTGAAAGGCCGTCTTGCGTGTGACAATATTCGCACATTTTCTCACATTCTTGGTGCTGCCAAACGGTCTACTCTCCCAGCTGCGGCCTTGGCGCTTGATGCTGAAAAGGCCTTTGATAAGGTTTCTTGGCCATTTCTGCGGGCTGTCTTATATGCACATAATCTTGGTGACTCCTTTATTAACATGGTCATGTCCTTATACGCCCAGCCCAGAGCTAATATACGAGTTAATGGTGCTACGTCATCCTTTTTTAATCTTCGCCAGGGTACCAGACAGGGTTGTCCCTTATCCCCTCTTTTATTCTTGTTATCCATTGACCCTCTCCTTAGATTGATTGAGCTGAATCCGGATTTTAAAGGGTTTTCTTTTGGTCCTCATTGCATTTAAACTGCGGCGTACGCAGATGATGTCCTTATTTTTTCAGATGATATTGCTGTGGCTATACCTGCTATCTCGGATACGATTGCCCTTTTCTCAAAGGTTTCTGGATACACCTTAAATAAGGATAAAACGGAGTTGTTTCCCTTGAATGCCTATTGCTTCCCCACACATATGGGTTCTGCTGGTTTCAAATGGCAGTCTAAACACTTAAAATATTTGGGTATTTATTTCTGTTCTACTTTATATGATACAATTGCCTATAATGAAAACCAGACTATTCTTAAAATTCGCCGCCTTTTAGATACTTGGTCACCGAAACACATTTCCTGGTGGGGTCGTCTTCAGACTCTTAAAATGATGATTACACCTATTGTTAACTTCGTATCCTCTATGCTTCCGGTGAAACTTTCAGATTCCTTTTTCATGTAATTGACGTTTTGACGTCTACATTTTTATGGAATGATAAATGAGCGAGAATTGCTTATAAATTTTTACGGAAGCCTTATGCTATGGGAGGGGTTAATCTGCCTGACTGGGATAAATACCAAACTGCCTTTTTGGCTTTCCAAGGTGCTCTTTGGTTTTCTTGTCCCGTTAGTCACGTGCCTTCCTGGTTGTTCATAGAGCAGGAATTGGCTTCTCCATTCCCGAATGCATCTTTTTGCACTGCGTCTACTCTATCTATCCCTTTTTCCCGCTCTATTATTTTAGACACTCTGTCTGCGGTTCGAAAGGTAGACAAGTTGGTGGCGCTTCCACTTCATAAATCTAGATGGTCGTCTATTTGGCGGAACTCTAAAATTAAAATTATTATTGATCCTTCCTTGATTTCCTACTGGGCGGCTAAAGGGATATCGTTGGTTAAACATCTTTATGGTCCTAATGATGAGCCTCTACCCTTTTCCTCTTTAGCCCAACAATTCTCCTTAACTAATTTAGATTTTTATACTTTTCTTAAAATTAAGGTGGCACTTGCTAAAGTACGTCTTCATCCTAATTCTTCTACGATTACTCTTTTTCACATTTGGTTGAAATCTGGTCATGTAGCCTCAAAAATGTATACATTTTTATCTGCGTCTTCATCTTCCCCTCATACGGTTGCTCAACATAAATGGTTACGTCATTTTGAACATAGTGTCATCGATCATATTTCTTCAGATGCATGGCAGATGATTGGTAAACTTTCTCTTCGCAATAAAATCGCCCTATCGTTAACGCAATCTACATTTTTCTCTATTAATCTTCTTCATTGGACGCCTATGCGCTTACATTCGCTCAGTCTCAAAGAAGATAATCTATGCTGGAGTTGTGGCTTATTGCCAGGAGATTTTTCACATATGTTTTTTGACTGCGCTCTACTCCAACCCTTTTGGGACCTCATACATAAACATATTATGCTCATTTTTGATATTAAATTTCAACTTTCTCTCCCATTAATTTTATTGGGCCCTCTTGCGGCTCCATCTCCTCTCCCCTTGGAGCCCATGGAGCTACAATTATTAGATCTTCTATTGACCGTTGCTGTGAAAGTAATTCTTCTGGACTAGAAATCCTTCTCCTCTGTTTCGTATCATACTTGGTGGGCTTGGGTTTCCTTCTTACGCAGTGCTCATACTTCGGTCGATCAAGCTCATCTCTCTCCGTCGATTGCTAGTGGGGTATGGACCGCTCTAGACAATCACATGGATTTGTCATCACAGGGGTTGGTTGATCAATATCCCTTTCGTATGTCTGGCTGAATGGTGTCTTGTTTGTTCGGATTTATTCATTATTTTTAAGGTTTATCCATTGGAAAATCCTTCTTTCCTTTTCCCCCTCTTTCTTCTCTGTATCCTCTTTTTTCCATCTGCTCCCTCTTATTCTCGCTTTTCTCCCTTCTTTTTCTGCTTTTTTCCTCCTCTGACTATATCAGCTGATAGTGATACATTTGTGGATGGATTACATATAAGCTAACCTGATTGGTCTTCATGAATGCATATTTTTATCTCTGGCAGAATACTTTTATTTACTATATATGGATGCATTTCATATGAATTATTTTTGGATTTCATCTTCTGATGGTCTGTTTATTTGCTCTCAAATGTATCACTTTATTTATATTCTGTATCTTCATTTGTTTATTTATAACAATAAAATCTTTTGAAATTAAAACAAAAAAATAGTTTAATTTATTCTGCACTAAAATTGCTTGAAATAAAGCCTTTAACAATAGCTTCATGGATTCCCTGTGTGTGCACACGTGTCAAAATACTGGCAGAACCCTCAACAACTATTAATCAAATAAGTCTGACAGCCTCTGACATCGGCACATGCCCAATACACATTCTGTCCTGGTAGGTTGAGGGAGGTGCACTCCTCGCACTGAAGCTGGTAAATGTGTCCACAACTGTGTTTACTTGAGGACTACAAAGTATCTGACGAGTTGTCGTTACACAATATTGGAAAAACATAAAGAAATTGACATTCTAAGTACTTCTACCACTGTTCTCTTCAGAAAACAAGGATTTGGTGCGCATTAGTCCTAACCAGGGCCGTCTTTTGGCATGCTCGAGCTGGGGCCAGGCCCAGGGCGCCTACATTTGGAGGGGCTTACATGTTGATCACCTACAGAGTTTGCATGAATATTAACTCTTGCTATCCTCCCTCCCATTACCTTTCCCTCACTCCCCCTTCATTGTCCCTCGCCAGCTCCTGTGTACTCTCACCTCCCGGTTAGCAACTGAATAGAATTATTAAATTGATGGTCAAATGGAAAATGTGTGTTAACACGTCATTAACTGTTCTAAGGTATTCAGCCCAGACTCCAAAAGAGATCCCTACCAGGATTGCCAGGGGGAGGGGGGTTTAGGGGGAGGGTGATGGATGAGGAACAGCTGGGGCGGCCCTGGTCCTAAGACAGTTGTAGCCCCATTCTGGAATCATTTCATCACTTGGTCTGCAATGCGCCTGCTGTCGCTCTCTTTGGAAGAATGTCCTTGTCTCCCAGAGCCACAGCTTTGGGGCTGATGGCCTGTCTCACTGCTGTGCTTTCTGTAAAACATTTATTGTTCATTACATTTATAAGTGTGCTCAATGCTTGAAATTTCAATAAAGATTTATTACAGAAAAAAAGTTTAAAACCTCTAAAGGATTTACTTGGCTCTACTTTGTCTACACTGAGCAATAAACCTTGCTTGTAAAATCACATTACTGTGTGAAAGGGGCATTCAATGGGTGCTGCTCTGGATGTTCCCAGCACTATCCATGGAACCTAGTGCATTCCCAGGTTCACAAGGTTTCATAAACCTGTGAATGCATCAGCTTCAGATGCCTCCCCAGGGGAGGAGTACGGGAGGCGCATTCTGCAGCACACGTCCCAAAAGAGAAGAACGCCTCGTGTGATTGTTTTTGTGCAGGAAGGTGTCCCTTCCTGCACAAGAAAAATCACTTCTACAACATGCCATGGGGCAAGGGTGCCTGCATTGGCTCATGACAGCCCGTTGTGCGACAGCACAGGGGGACAGGACAGCAATGGGCTGTATCTTGAAGGTAGAGCGCATTTCTCCCCTTTTTGTTGATACAAGGCAACACAGCAGGAAGGCTTGCTGGGCTGCTGTGCATCAAAATATTGTAAATGAGGCCCTTAGGCTTCAGTGGGAAAGGAGAACCGCACACGTCAGTGGCTCATGTGATTCCATTTGTCATTACAGTGCTCAGGGAACTTTCAGGCTTCCTACACTGTGACCTCATCTAACTCTAATGTTGAAAACCTTTGTAAGGAAGGTCCCTAGCACAAGAAATCATAAATGATCACAATTCACTAAAAAACTTTCTGTGCATCAGGACCAATAATCTATTGTATCTCACCAATAAATCTTCACTTTGAGGTTTGTTTTTGAAATATAAAACATGAAGTAATCAGTCTTATGCCGAACAAGTTATGGCAGCTGCTCCGCATCACCAGAGAATTTGCAGAGCATCCACCAAGCTGTAAATGAGGGACTTGTTTTGATGAATAGGTAGTTTTTCATTACAAAGCCAAGACATTGCCCCATGAGGATTATCAAAATCCATTTGTTCCAAGCTAGTGTCCACAGTAAGGGGGTCCCTAAGCTGAATATACTTATCAATTTATAACAGTGCCTAAGATAACCCAGATATTTTGATGTGGTTGAAAACTGTGCCAAAGGGAATGATCAGTGCTCATCTACTGCTCAGAAAAACCAAGAGAACAGGACAACACCCCCTGATTGGCTGCAGGCTGACAGCATAACTATGGAACATTATGGGATATCTGCTGCTGAAATCTGCTGTTAGACCTGGCATCCTTGGAGTGGTTTACCCGAAACATTTTGTTTTGAGACCCGCTGTGTTTGCTGATGTAGTTTTTGCTGGCCTTTGGACTCAGCACACTTTTTGTGCCAAAGCGCTTGCTCTCTTTCCTTAAAACATGTTACATTGGCTCATACCCCAATTTCCATATTTAAATTCCTTGTAAGTCCCTAGTAAAGTGACACTACCTGTGCACAGTGTTTGTAAATTAAATGCTACAAGTGGGCATTCAGCCCTTATTTGTGTCACCCACTTAAGGAGCACCTTAAAGAAGTCTCAGGCCTGTATTACATATAAAATACCTCTAGGTCAGGCTGCAAGGTATTTAAAAAGTAGGACCTGTGCTTTTATGTGTTACATGTACTAGTAGTGAAAAATTCTCATATTCATTTTTCACTGCAGCAAAGCCTACCTCTCCCATAGGATAACATTGGAGTTACCTTATTATATTTGATAATTGAAATTTCCAAATAGGAACAGGTAAGCTGCTCATGTTTGGTGTCTCTGGAATTGGAATGTAAAAACCTAACTAATAGTGAAGTCAGATTTTAATTCACAATTTTGAAAATGCTTCTTTAATTTTACATTTTCTTGCCTTAGCCATTTGGTGTCTACAGCCTGTCTCTGAGTCACATGACTAGGATAGTTGACAGTTGGGCTTTGTGAATTCCTCCTAGACAGTCACACACAGTGGGGAGCTAGGTTTGACTGGATGGGCCATCAATGGGAGGAGGGAAGGTAGGAGCAGGGCCCAGCTCCACCTACAAAGTCAAAGTCTAATGTACCTTTATTACGGCCAACATGGCCCAGAAAGTGCAAAATTGTACAGCAAATCATTTTTTAAAAAACATTTAAAAGAAGAACTATATTGAAAAAACCTGTAGCATATATAGATTAAAAATGGATAAAAACATGTTAATTAAATAGATAAAATCAGAGTTTTCTTTTATCTTTCTCTCCTAATTTTTCCATAGCAGCAAGAGATTTGGTTTCAAAGTGCATGGTGCATTATTCAGAATTTATTTGCTTGTTCCGCCCTTATTGTTCTTTTCCTTTCCACCCAGAACCAAAATAGATCAGGCTATAACATAGTCTGAAAATAGGAGACGAGGATGCTTCATTCAATTAGGTTGTATGCTGCATCCCAGTAAAATGGAGGAATTCAATAGCTAATTCTTATCTGCTAGGGCATTTAGAGTATTAAGAAAGACCCTTCTTGTGCACCACATTGAGAACAGAAACCCCGCCACAGAGTAAACAACTGGGGTACTAAGATCACATTTTAGTATCCTGAATGTTTCAACACAAGACCCCCTGCCTAAGTTTCTGCAGATCTGAGCTAACCATCTCCTTCTCGTTTTGCTATACCCCGGACATCCAAAAAAGACATGGAGCTAAGATTCCCCAGAATGGTTGCAAGCGGGGCATCTGTCCTCATTTTGCGGTTTCCATTTGGAGGTCATACAACGCAAAGGCAAAACTCCAAATCTAAATTGCAGATAGAGTTTTCTGGCTGCCGGGGGTGTATTAGGTGGAAAACTCTTTCAAAGACGGGGCTGTCCTTAATTTCCAGGAAGGTTAGGGTTGATTTGTATATGTTGGAATTAGAGTGTAGCAGGGCCATTCTATAATTCTTATAAGTAATTTTAAGTTGTTTTTTTTTAAATTGGGGACAAGCTACCTCCGGGTCAGACCAACATTCCCCCAAACCCATGCTAACTAGTAGATGTTTAATATAGGAAAACCAGGGAAGCCTAACAGCACCCCTAATTTCTAGAACTTCGGACAGTTCCTCTCTGTAGGTGGAGAGTTCTGGGATCGACCATAGACGACTCCAGTATAAGAGGGGTCTCAGGCATAGGACTGCTTCTAATTCCATCAGACCCAGATCTAGACGGAGAGGGACTAGAGGGGTACTACACAGCAATTTAAAGAGATTCCTGGTGTATTGGTTCTCTATCTGCAGTAAGGACTTGGGCTTGCAGTGTCCCCACAGTTCTGCTCCATACAATGCACCCCCGCAAGCCTGGACCTTGTAGATTTCCAGTGCCGGGCTAACGGCACTTCTGTTAGAATTATTGAAAACCTTCAAAATTCCCCCTGTAGACTGTGCTAGTTTTAGTGTTGATTTCCCTATATGTGCCCCCCAATCAATGGTCTCAGTGATTGTAATACCTAGATACGTGAACGATGTTACTCTTTCTAGGGGTAAATTATTTAATAAAGGCTTTGGACGAGTGCTCTTGGGTTTATTAAAGACCATGAATTTCGTTTTCTGAAAGTTGATCTCAAGGCCTCTGTCCTCACAGAACAATTGGTATTTGTCCAACACCCTTCGAATCCCCCTGGGGAATTTAGATACCAAAAGCGTATCGTCAGCGAACATCACAGCCGAGATTTTTTTTTAAGCTAGTTTGGTGGCATCTAGGTCTTTTTCCTCTGTCAGCACTTTGATCAGGTCATTTATATAAAGGCTAAATAATGTCGGAGCGAGTACGCAACCTTGGTGCACACCTCGTTTAATCGGTATAGGGGCCGATAAATTACCATCCTTACCAAATCTTATTTGTGCAAAGTTGTTTTCATGCAAGCGTTGAATAAGGTGTACAAGATAAGCCGGGGCCCCCAGTTCAAGTAAGACAGACCATAGTTTTGACCTGGGCACCAAGTTGAAAGCTGACCTCAGATCAACAAATATCAGGTACAAGCTACCCCTCTCGAGACAAACCGTCTTCCAGTGGAGTAGTTGGAGTCTTAGGAAGTGATCCAGAGTAGACAATTTCTCCCTGAACCCTCCCTGAAGCGGAGAGAGAACACTCTCATCGTCTATCCAGGATTGGAGTCTCAATAATAGGACTCGTGCAAAAATCTTTTGTGGGATGTCTATCAGACTAATTGGTCTGTAATTACTTGGCAGTAAAGGGGAGCTCTTTTTGAAAATGGGAATTATTTCTGAGCCTGTCCAGCTTATGGGAATTTTCATGCCCGACAAGATTGCATTAAAGATAACCCACAGATAGGGGGCCCAAATTTCTGGCTCGCTCCTGAAGAGATCCCCCGGGATTATGTCTAAACCAGGGCTTTGCCTGGGACTATTTTCTCTACTGCAGCCTTTACTTCCTGCAGGGTTATTATTGGGGCCTGGATATCATCCCAATATTCATCACATTGGGGGGACTCTGTATTCTCTGTATCTTTGTATAAAGATTCAAAGTGTTCCCGCCAGACCTCTTCTCCCAGGGTCGGTTCTATTGCTTTTCTGGATGCTGATGTGCCCAAATTTACGATTCCCCAGAAGGTTCTCATATCTCTTTCCCCAAGAGAAATTTTTAATAAGTCCCAGTTTTCCAGCTCCCACCTATGTTTAGGTCCTTGGACAGCCTCTTTGTAGGCCCTTCTATGTGTTTTAATTTGGGTACGATCGTTGGATTTAAGTGAGGCCACCAGTGAGCTTTTAGCTTTCCGGCAAAGTGAATTATACCATGATTGGGGTGCAGGCCTACTGGATTTATTTGGTTTGCTTGGGAAAAAGAATTCTAATACTATTTTCTTTAATTTTTCGAGGTTATGCTCAATTGCCTCTTTTTCCATACAGTCTCTGTCAATATTGTATAGGGTTGAGGCTTCTAGGAACACCGGTTAAAGTGTGTCATAGAGGGTGCCCATATTTTCCTGTGATTTAACAAAATTGGCCCATCGTACATGCCTTCTACAATTGGATAGAGTTATCCCCTAGTCTTTGTGATTATCGATGCAGTATGGCACAATGGGGGTAACTGAATGGAGATCAACTACTAATGCATCATGGTCGCTGTCAATGCGGGGGAATATTTTAAATTCGACCATCCCGTCCCAGTGAATAGTGTTTAGCAGGATATAGTCCAGTATAAACCCACGATTTTTACTATGGAATGTAGTGGCAGATGATTGTCAGAAAGAGATCTGCCATTGCATGCTCTCATTGAGTGGTTTAAAAAGATGCAATTCATCTGAATTACTTGGGGTGTCCATTTGGGCACTAGAGGGCAACCAGATTCCGGGATTTCGAGGAGGGAGTCCTCCTCAGAGATAATATCACAATTCAGGCCCTCTAGGGGCTCGAATTGGCAATTGAAATCCCCTCCTAGTATGACCATATTTTTATCTGGGGTGATGGATAAAACTATATCCAGCTCCTCGAGGGTAGGCGACTCCTTTCCTCTCGGTGTGGGCCTTGAATAAACATTAATTAACGTGATGGGGCTGTGTAGTGGAAACAATAGCTGTACGTATAGTATATCCTTAGAGGAAGTATCTATTTGGGATGCCGTGCAGCCGAGATAAGCACCCACCCATATGATTAATCCTCCCGATGGTCTACCTGTGTGGGTAACCGGGATATGGAAAGTAGCGAACCCTTGCATGGTAACTTCATCTATAGCCCATGTTTCTTGGAGCATGCAAATATCATGTTCTGCAATGAATGTTCTCCACTCTGGGTCATCTAGTTTGCTGTTAATGCCTGCTACATTCCAGGGCAGGATTTTGTGATATCTCCATTGGTTATATTAATATTAAAAGTATCCAGAGCCTGGGGATAACAATTCTTAGATCCTACATTTGGGATTACCTGTGCAACTACCTTCTCTAAACTGCTCAATACTGTAGAGCTAGGAGGACCAGCTAACGGGGTGAGCCCATCCCCTATTGGGGTACTGGGTCGGGAACCGCTCAAGTACTCTCCGCCCAGATCTACCTGCCTAGGGGAATGGTATTCAGCAGCAAATGCCCCGTTTTCAGAATCAGCTATGGTTTCCTGCATCACCTCCTGTACTACTACAGGAGCTGCCAACTGTCAATCTACCCCCTCCAGGGGACTAAACCTATTGCTAGTAGGTATATTAAAGATATAATGATTTGTCCAGTTTTGTCCAGTGTTTAGCGGGAAGTGATTAGGCTCAGGGGATCTCCACCTCGTGTAGATACCATACTGATACCTCGGAGGTGCTGTTCTGGGGGGGGGTAGAAAAAACCCAAGCGAAGTAAAAAAATATTGCCCGGGGTCTTACCTGTCACAAATGCTAGAATTCTTTTAGTGACAGCAGGATTTCTAAAATTGATAACTATACAATTGCCATAAATATCTTTCTGGAGCTTACCAATCCACCCCACCCTTCTAGTGGTTAAAATGTATTCTGGGCTTCCATAGCAGAAATCGCTGTGGTTGTTTAACCAGGGTAAACATTTATTTTTTAGCTCTGGGATTTCTCAACTCAGATATCTCAGCCAGAATCAACACATATGGGGTTGATGCAGGCGGTAGATTTATTTTTGGGGGAGAATTGATCAAGTTGATCAGACAGAGAACTTACTACTGGTCGGCTTTTCTCATCAATCTTTATAGTTTCCCCAGTGCGGTCTGTTGCTGTTTGTTTAGCCATTTTTGCCCTTTGCTTGATTTGTAATAGGATTATATAGCTCTTTTTCCGTGGTGGTCCTTGCCTGTAATTGTGCTCCTGGGATTATTTTAATTATTTGCGATAGTACTCTTCTGCTCGTACTAATATTAGGATGGTCTCTCAATGGGGATTTTGTTATAATATCTCTGGGGTTAATCTCTTGTTGGGGCATACTCTTAGTATCTGCTCCCTTTGCAATTATTAGTTTTAGACCCTCCAGGCTTTCCAAAATGGGCCTGAGTTCCTCCTTGACAATGACTCTCAACTGAGTCTCTAAATTAGTTACCAAATCTAACACCCACCCGGGCTGTTTATCTATTAGTACGGCACGATCAATCAATCAATCAATCACAGAGATTTGTATAGCGCGGTACTCACCCGTAAGGATCTCAAGGCGCTGAGGTGGCGGGGTCGCTACTGCTCGAACAGCCGGACATTTTAAGCGTTGGTGATTTTACTGGATCCACACTTTTAGCTTGCACAATTTTCCGCTTTGCCGGTGGCTTGGCTTTAGGTCTTATATTAGCTTTAGTATTACTATCTAGTCTAGGGCGGGTCCTACCTGTCCGGATTTCCATATTTATAGTTTCCACATCTGTGAGAGAATCACTTAGCTGCTCATGTAGTGGTGGGTCTTTTCATCAGGAGATTGGGAAATCGATATACTGGTGGCTAGATTAGGTGTGATCGACAATCTCCTTTCCGTTCTTTCAATTTCTGTGGCTACTGCACCCAGAGCTTTTGCTAGCATCCGGTCTATTGATGTTTGTTTCTGGACAGGTGTATGCTGAAGTGATGGGAGATTTTTTTCTAAACAACCCTTTTTACCCATTCTACAGAGTTCCAGAATCAAGGGGGGAGTAAAAAAAATTAAGAAAATTTAGTATTAAAAATAAGTAAGCTAACTTAGGCACATTAGACTAGTATATGGCAATATAAGTCAGCAGGATAGTTCCAAGTCCATATAAAGGTAAAAGTAACCATTTTTTCTAGCGGTGACTCGTATTAGCTTAAAAGCCAGTAGAATGTCAACAGTACCTTTTTGTCCGTTGTATCAGACGATAAATGCAAGGGGGTGGCCCTGCCCGGCCTCCTCTGGCCCCTGATGGCCACAGATGGCCCGCCCTTTGCCCAGGCTTAGCCCGGAGTCGCCCTCGCGCGTCCCGCGACACAGGAGGAAAGCCTCGCCTTTGAGCGCCTCCGGGCGTGGAAGTGGGCGGAAGAGAGCAGGGTGACAGAGCAAGGAGACCTGGAGGCTGTAGTCTCCCCCATCGGCGGCCACGGGTTGTTGCTAGCGCGGCGGGGAAGACTTCTGGTGGATCACAGTGGCCCCCCCAAGACCAGCGCAGGTAAGAAGTAGCCCAACAGCAGCCTCCGGTTCGCTGAGCACGGCCCCCTTACACGGCTCCACCTACACTTGAATAGACAGTGTCTTGTCTTCACACAAAGGGATGCATACCCCCTGTAGCTAGTCTGTATCCAGATTGAGAAAGGTACGGCACCTGTGCACTTCAGAAGCATGCCTCTAGAAGCTTCTCCCAACTTCAAAGGTACATTTGGGTATAAAGACTGGACCTCAGATACAAACTCTTCAGTACACTTCTGCACTTTTGGATACTCTGACAGGAAGAAGAACTGCTCTGCTTCTTGACCCGTTCCACGCTGGTGACGGAACCGCTCCGTCACGAGCCTCGGGTGGGCTGTGCTGATGACGGAGCGGTTCCATCACGGCCCACTCGGCGCACCTGTGCGGCACTGATTTCGCGCCTGTGCGGCGCATTTCATTAAGTGGGCGGGGCTGTGACGGAACCGCTCCGTCACAAGCACAGCCCACCCGAGGCTCGTGACAGAGCGGTTCCGTAACGAGTACGGGAGCGACGCGCGCCCCCTCTCCCCACTAGCGCTGCGGCGGAATAGCCGCCGCAGCTAAGGGGTTAAATGACTTCAACTCTGCTTGACTGCTGCTTTGAAGGATTCCTTCCCTGCTATGTTGACTTGCTACCGGCTGCCCTCTTGCCTGGGGGAAAATGACTGGACCTGCATCTCTTGAACCAGACCCAGAGTGACTCCATGGGGTAGACCTCCTAATCTGAAGCCTCAGGGACACAACAGGCTCCCAACAACCTTGCCCTGCACCTGGACTCTGCCATCTGGGAGTCTAACCTTCGAAGGGGTGCCACCCCAGTACTGAACCCCTGGAATTGGTCTTAAAGTGCTCTGCCATCCTCTGTAGGTCAAGCAAAACTGATGCATCTTCTCTGCTGTCAGCTCAACCCCGAGAAGAAATGACAAATCTCTGCTGCTACATGATTTGGACCCATCATAAATACTTGCATCGCTGTAGGAGCCCATCAGAACCACTATGGCAGTTTCAATGATGCATCACCCCAACTGCGTGCTGCATCTTTGACGTCAAATTTCATTGATAACCAAAGAATGTACAAAGTTCCCCAAAAGGTGATGATTAATGGAGTATCTCTCTCACTGAATGATGTGTATAGGAGTGTCAGGGAATACAGATAATCCCTTGTCGGAACTTAGGATGCCTCACACAACTAAAAAGCTGGACGACTGTTGTCATCCTACCTGATGGTTGTTTAGTCTCATCATTGGCCTCCACTTCAGACAACTTTATTCATGTGGCTAACTGTCCTTGTGGGGCCTGAGCTGCTAGGTAATTGCCTTATAAGCTCTAGGCAAATGCTGATAAGCACCTACCCCTACCACGGCGGCGAAACGGGATCGCAGGACAGCCGGCTGTCTGTGGGGACCATCCACCAGGGATTGAGGGGCGGGAATCCACGCAGGACTCCATCCTGCCTTGGTACATCCACCACGCAGGTTGTATATGATACATCTTTCAGCCCTGATAGATTTTTCTCACAAGTTTATGAGCATGTTTAGGTCCTGAAGAATTGCTGATCCGGCATGAAACATGTTGACCACACCATAGGTGAGGGTTGAACGACGCCAAACTACCTTACTTTTGAGCTTCGGTACCCCTCCCTTCACTATTTTAATAAGGCAGTTAGCCACATGAATAAAGTTGTCTGAAGTGGACTATACTTACCTTTTTTAACCATTCCTTCACACTCACTACTTCACCCCCCAGGCCCCTCACACACACGCATCCATTGGCCAGGAACAAAAGAACTCCACTAAAGTGTAGCACCCCGTGCTACCCGTCAGGCATTGCACCGCCAGCCTGTGCCTGGAGCAGGAGGCCAATGATGAGACAAAACAACCATCAGGTAGGATGACAACAGTCGTCCAGCTTTTTAGTTGTGTGAGGCATCCTAAGTTCCGACAAGGGATTATCTGTATTCCCTGACACTCCTATACACATCATTCAGTGAGAGAGATACTCCATTAATCATCACCTTCTGGGGAACTTTGTACATTCTTTGGTTATCAGTTTATAGGACACGTACACTGGACGCCGGTAAATATTGTCCTCAATTTGTCCCTCCTTGTTGTTAAATCGTCAAATTTCATTGACAGGATCCTCGATGACCACACAGGCCCTTGCATTGCAACCATGCCATATCTCGGGCCACACGCATCACTTTGGCTGTGAAACACATCTTTGAAACGATTCTTACAACGTTCCAAAAACCAGGATTTATGCTACTTTGTTCAGCGTGCCTGAGTCACTGCAGCAGGCCCGCACTCCATTACAGTCTGCCTGAAATTATGACTTTGTCCCAGTACGACACAATCAGAAATCCACAGTTGGTTGTTTATTCTTTTTGGGAATTTTCACTAAAATCTTAAAATTGCATATCTATTGTCCTTCTAGTTTTCACTTTATTGTCTGTTTGAAGTATTGCACAAATGCTTTACACATGACTTCTAAGTTGAGCCTGACTGCTCTCTTCCAAGCTATCAGAGGACTGATCACAGGTTGGTTTAAGGATGGCTTGTGCCTCAACCTGACAAGGGTTCTGGGGGCATATTATCAATAGACGCGATAAATATCGCAAAGCCCGCTTAGCGCTTTTTTATTTATCGCCGTCTATCGCTGGAATTTATCGCCCAGTTAGTGCGTTAATAACAACATGTATCACCGAGGTGAAAAAAATTCCAGCAATAAGGGTTTATTGCAGTTTTTTATGGAACAACGCTGGTTTTCCAGCGATGTTCCGTGGAAAACGGCAATATGGTTGATGCAAGGAGCCACCCATTCACTCTGGTCATCATCTAATCTTCACTTCTACATTTATTCTATCTGGGTGGTGGTGATGTATCAGAGATCCTATTTGTCCTATCTGCTGGAATCTTCTCTCTCAATTTGTTCTTTGTTGATGTACTCTTAGGACTCAACCAGATATATTTATTGCAAGCAAGGCCCATTCTTCCCCTGTGATTCATTACTTCACTTTTTACAGCCTCTATGCTTTAAAATTCATTCTTGCAACCTTGTGTCATCTTATGGCTCTCTTTCTGCCTGGTTGGGGTCTCTGATGCCCCTTTGAAGTGCAGATGTCCTATGATACTGCAGAGTTCCCAAATATCCTTTTTCATGGTGTTCTAACTCTAAATGCTACTTTGTGAGTCGGCGGTTAGATTTGGGGATACCTGTTATAGTGTACATACACTGCTTGTGGCTCATTACTGCTGCAGGTAGGGGTGTCTTTCAGTTTATACAACATGGTGGATCGTACCTCTGCCTACTGGTGGGCCTGCTTCTATTGAATTTTTCTCAAGGATTCCTTTGCCTGCAATCTGTTGAATTTTTCAACAACTGGACTCTTATCCTTCACGTATCAGATCTTCCTCTTTACTTCTAGGACTTTCTTACACCAGTAGTATGAGTTTATTTTGCACCACTTATAATTACTCAATTACTGACTCGGGCAGAGAACTGAAATGACATTTTGTCCCTATACAAATGTAAATTGTTCAATAGTAATCAATATAAAGGTGGGTGAGGACTGGGTATTGCCATCTGGGATGTAAGAGCAATAGAAAAAAATATTTTAAATATTTCACTACATAATAGTTGAAAAACAGAAGGCCTGTGTTTTTATTATTTGATCATGCAACATTGCATATCAGATAGGGTGACCATTAACTGACACCTAGACAACAAAAAAGTGAATTTAATGGCTTTAGTTTATATCATCTGCCATATGGGATTAACTAAAAAAGTGAATAGCAAGTTTCACTGAAAGTTAATGTCTTTTCAAGTTTGAATCCATAAGTCAGTGGTATTGACTGACAATAGTGGCTTTGTGACTGAATGAAGGTTTTCCCATTTAGTTCAAGATTCATGAAAGCTGTACATGGCTATTCGTGTGGCGTAAAGCGGTGTGAATGAGTCAGTTGATCTACTACTTCACATAGATTTCTGTTGTGTCATAAGAGTCTGTGAGCACAGTGCTAAATGGCATTTTGATGTATAGTGTGAAAATCTTCATAATGTATACAAAGTGGGCGTTATGCCCTGGGAGCTGCACAAATTTCCAGAGGGGTAAATGAAAATCCATAAGTACTAAAATGCTAGAAAACAGTGTGACATAGCATTGTCATGAATACTAACACCAAAGGAAAACAAGTCCAAACTGTGAGAAATTGGAAAACAGGTTGATTTAGGGGTGAGCCCTGGCCAAGCAACAGCCACCATCCCTTACAGGGTGAACCAAAAAAAGTCACTAAATTAATCTGTGCATAACCCTGGGCGGCTTGGCACAACAAGCCTTCAGGCTTAACTTAGAGGCAATGTGTAAAGTAGTGATGCATCACACAAACTGTATAAAATGAAAACAATACAGAAGAAAATCCCACACTAATTTAGAACTATAGAATACATTTTAATAAAATATTTGACACCAAAACAACAAAAATCCAATCAGTATGACGGGATTTATGAATTTTACAAGTTTTTAGTGAAAACTAGTGGCTAAAATGTCACAGGCATCTACTTGTGTGAGACCGGGTCAAGGTAAACAAATATGACTGACCTCGATGAAAGGTGGTTCAGATACACTGTAATGGTTACTTTAAGTAGCATGTGCTATTCGCGCGGTGTTTCGCGCGAATAGCTCGTTCTGTTCTTGTCATGTTTTAAATATGCGACCACGTGTGTTGTGGTCGCGTGTTATGTTATGTTTTGATGTGCTACCCTCGTGCGAAGCGGCCGTTCAGGTGGCTACTCTTAACGTGTGTCCAGTCACCGTTGGGATCTGCTGCTGAGCGGAAGCATTGTGCATCGGGTGGAGTTTACTTTGGATTAATGAAATAAACCTAATACAATTACATCCTTTTCTGAGTGGATTATTCACCATTCAACATTTGGCGATGATCGGGAACGAAACTCCACGCCATACCCACGCAATATTTTCATCCGGATTTCGGAAAATTTTGACGTACCTTGTCTTAACTCTGAAGCCCTTCCCCGAACCTTCTTTACTTCAACAAACAAGGTACGTCGATTTAAATAATGCACTATTGACTCATATCAAGCGTCAGGATTGGCCATTTTTGAGTTTTGCTCCATTGATTGGCCATAAAAATCTACGCTACACTTCCTCTCAAGTGTGAAGATTGGTTAATTAGACTTTGACTCGAATCGTCTTTGCCTCCTTCTCCAGCTGTGATTCGTCAGTCTATTACCCAATCAAAGAGGCGTTTCAAATATACAGACTGTTGATTCGTCTGTTCACTACTTTAATCGACAGCTGTGATTCGTCAGAGTATTACCCAATCAAATCACTGCTTTAATCGTCGATTTTCACGTTTCTTTGTTTATATCTAGAAACTCAAGATCTACCTTCATTGCGTGTTCACTACTTCACACTGATTTGATGGTCTACTTTGAGAGGAAAGTTCATGGTAAAATATATTTTACAGCTCATTGCTTCAGCGATGCGCACGCTTGAAAATTAACTGTCTCATTTTATTGCGCATTGCTTCAGCGATGTGCACGCTTGAAAATTAACTGTCTCATTTTATTGCGCATTGCTTCAGCGATGCGCACGCTTGAAAATTAACTGTCTCATTTTATTGAGCATTGTTTCAGCGATGCGCACGCCTGAAAATTGACTATTTTAATCTTTACTAAAATGTATTATATAGAGCATTACTTCAGCGATACGCACGCTTAAGATCTATCTTTTACAATCCTTCAGCGTGTCATTTCAGCGATACGCTCGCTTTTAAGACTCTATTATTTTTTATTTTTGTTAATTATTTCATTTCAACGATTCGCACACTTTTAAGGTCTCTTGGCATGTATTCATTTTAAAATTGTTTCGTTGCCACATTTATTTATTTTTGTTTTAACTGTGAATTTATATTGACTATGGCTAATTTTCATTTACAACATATTACTCAACCTCCTCATTTTTTGAGTAAGCCTGGAAGTCCAGAGATAATTTGGAAGGAGTGGTTTTCCTTGTTTGAAAATCACCTTATTGCTATTGATGCTATTGATTTTTCTGATGAAAGTAAATTCGCTATTCTTTTTGGTTGCCTGGGCCAGGCAGCTCAACGCATTTTTAAAAGTATTCCTCCAATTCCTCCTCCTAGTCAGAGTGGTGATCGCAACTGGAATATATATATGGAAGCTGTAGCCCGGTTAAAAAAACAATTTGCTGAAGAACCGAACATTATGTTAGAAAGACATAACTTTTATTCAGGAAAACACAAGGATGGCGAAAAGGTTAAGGAATATATTTCAGCAATTAGGGTTTTAGCTACTACATGCGAATTTGGTCCTCTTCGCGACAATTATATCCGGGACCAATTCGTTTTTAACTGTTCTTCTAGAAAAATTAAAGAGAGAATTTTAGGTTGCAAGAATCCTTCTCTTAGTGAAGTGATTGAGCTTTCTTTAAGTATTGAACGTTCCGCAATTACCAGCAAAGTTATGGCGGAAACATCTAAAGGTAGTATTAATGTAATTAATTCTCCTGAGTCTAGTTTAGACAATGATGTATGTGCATTTAATGTTAAAAACAGAAACCCGAAATTTGTACAAAGAAAACAACCTATTTGTTACAGATGTGAATCAAAGAACCATTTGGGTAATTTTCAAGGATGCCCTGCTATGAATAGATGCTGTGTCATCTGTAAAAAAATAGGCCATTTTCAAGGGGTTTGTAAAAGTGCGAAGAAAACTCCTTCTGTTAGTTATGTTGAATCTGACTTGTATGATGAATGCACTAATGCTTTTTCTAATATTGTTGTCACTTTAGATGATAATGGACAAGTGAATGATATAAAAGGTCCTTTATGCTCTGCTATTATTGACAACATTCCATTACAAGTTATGGCGGATTCTGGTTCGCCCTTTAATATTTTAAGAGATTCTACTTTCTTTATGATTTATGGAAAAAGAAAGTTGAGTTAGTGAGTTTTGATGTAAATCCTAAATCATTTGGGGAAAAAGACATTAACATGATTGGATATTTTAAGGGACTGGTACAATGTTTAGGTAGAGAGACAGTTACCAAAATCTATGTTGCTGAAAAAGGTAAAAATATAGTTGGCTGGAAAGATCTTGCACGTATGGGGTTATATTTAGTACCTGGTGACGATAATCCTGTTAAGGTTGGGGTCTTACCTGTTTCAAGAGTGGATTGCATGTCTATTGAACAGTCTTTTGATGTTAAACTACTAATGGAAGAGTTTAAACCTGTGTTCAGTGACAAAGTAGGCAGTGTTGAAGGCTTTGAACACAGGATAACGCTGATCCCAGGGGCTCAGCCTGTAGCTCATAAAGTCAGATCTGTTCCTTTGAGCGTGCGTGCAGAATTAAATAAGTCTTTGAAAGATCTGTGTGATCAAGGAATCATTAAACCAGTTGATTCTTCACAATGGGTCGCTCCAATTGTAGTCGCCCGCAAAAAGACTGGCGATATTAGGCTCTGTGCGGATTTACGCGGCCTAAACAAAAATATTATTGTTGATTGTCACCCTCTGCCAAAGATCCACAAACTTCTAGCTAACCTTGGTTGGGCTAAGTGGTTTTCCCTGATCGACTTGAAGTCGGCTTACCATCAAGTGACCCTATCAAAAGATTCTCAAGAGTTAACAACTTTTATTACACCTTTTGATGCATTTAAATTTTTACTCCTCCCTTTCGGCCTAGCATCAGCTGGAAGTGTCTTCCAGAAGCTTATGGACTCACTTTTTCATGAAGTATCCGGAGTACAGGCTTACCTTGATGACATTTTGATTTTTGCTAAATCTTTAGAGGAACATAATACAATTCTGAGGCGAGTTCTCACCATTTTGATGTCTAAGAAAATGACTGTCCGTGGTGACAAGTGCAAATTTGCAGTGAAGGAACTTGATTACTTAGGACATACTATATCCCGGGAGGGGATTAAACCAAAGTTCTCTGTAGTTAGAGCAATAGAGGATGCCAAACCCCCATCAGACAAGGACTCCCTTAGATCTTTTCTTGGCTTAGCCGAGTATTACGCTAGATTTGTCCCTGCTTATTCTGAATTGGTGGAGCCTTTACGAGGTTTGTTGAGAAAAGGCTGCAGTTTTATCTGGTCCTCTGATTTAGATAACGTTTTCAATGATGTGAAGAAACTAATTGTGTCTGCCAAAGCTCTTCACACCTTTAGAGATGATTGTTTTTCTACCATAACGGTGGACGCAAGTATGTCTGGATTGGGCGCAGTATTGACTCAGAAACTTGGTGGTAATGAACAGACGGTGACGTTCGCCTCACGTTCACTTAAATCATTTGCGAGCAGATATAGCACAATTGAAAGGGAAGCATTAGCTTGTGTGTGGGCCGTACATAAATTTAGAACATATATTTGGGGGAGAAAGTTCAAACTTGTTACCGACCACAAACCTCTTGTTTACATTTTTGAAAGGGTTGATTCTTCCTGCATGTCAGCTAGATTAATGAGGTTAGTGAGTAAATTACAGGAATTTCATTTTGAGGTCAAACACATTAGTGGTGGCAGAAATTTTAGGGCTGACTGCCTTTCAAGTCTTTCCATGATTAAAGATGATGATGAGGACATGTGTCCTGAGGATATTGAATGTGTCACTTTGGTAGATGCTGTGGGTGGTCTATCTTCTGTTTTGTCTGAAGCTGATTGGAAGGAATCAAGCAGTAATGATCCTGTTCTTCAAAAAGTCATGCATTACGCAACTCATAATTGGCCTGAACCCAGGTGTTTGGAGTGCGAATTACGTAGGTTTGCACAAATAGCTGGTGAACTTTCAATTGAGAATAACATTGTCCGTAGAGCTGACAAATTTGTTCCCCCTTTCAAACTACGGCCTTTGATCATAGGTGAAGCTCATAAAGGTCATTTAGGGATTACTAAGACTATTATGAGAATTAAGGAGCACTGCTGGTGGCCTTCTCTAGATGCACAAGTCAAGAGAGTAGTTGATTCTTGTCCTGAATGCCTAGTTTCTGATAAGCATTGGCATACAACGAAAATGCCATTATCTCCAACTGAATTTCCTCGAATGGCGTGGGAAAAAGTTTGCATTGATTTTTTAGGGCCTTATTCTATTCTTGACCAGGATTGTAAATACGTAATTTTACTGGTCGATTATTATTCGAAGTAGATGTACCACAAATTTGTTAAATCACCTGATTCTGATTCGACTATTTCATTTTTAAAAAGGATTTTTGACATAGAAGGATCCCCTAAGGTTCTTGTTAGCGATAATGGCACGCATTTTGTTTCGGATAAAATGAAAGAATTCCTTGGTGGTCTAGACATTAAACAACTTAAAGTTGCTTTATATTCCCCATCTTCTAATGGTTTAGTGGAGAGAGGTAATAAGGTGGTTAAGGAAGGTATTCAGACGGCGGTGGCTTGTGGCGCAAATGTAGTTAATTTCATTAAGGAAAAAGTTTGGCATTACAATACATCCCCACACTGCACTACATGGGTTTCTCCTTTTGTTTTGTTGAGGAACAGAGGTTCACATTCTAAATTGTTTCCTTCATGGCTTCAGAAATTATCTGGAGATAAAGGTATCGATCTGCATGTCAGGAAAAATGTAGTTAACAATCAAATGCTTATGAAAAAGAAATTTGATTCTAAGGCTAACTTTTCATCTACAGATATTTCTACAGATGACTGGGTTCTGATTAAGAAACCTGTTGGTGGAACAAACTTCACTTAGTTAAGGTTTCACCCCTTCAAGCAAGCATTATTAAAGACTTTAGGAGAGAACCTACTGAAGATCTGGATTGGTGCCATTGGTTGGACGTCCCTGTTGGTGTCAACAACTTTGTTGATAATCAGGTTCAATCATTCAGCGGCCATGTTGTTCCTTCTGTTTCCATTCCTAACAATGTTCTCCCTTCACGAGCAATTTCTTCTCATGGAAAAGCTATCAGAGCACCTAGTAAGATTTTGTCAGGTATTGAATTGCTGTTGTTCATGGTATTCAAGAGTTCTTCTTTTTCTTTTGTTTTTTTTCTCCTTATTGTAAGGGGGAAGGTGATGTAATGGTTACCTTAAGTAGCTCGTGCTATTCGCGCGGTGTTTCGCGCGAATAGCTCGTTCTGTTCTTGTCATGTTTTAAATATACGCCCACGTGTGTTGTGTTATGTTTTGATATGCTACCCTCGTGCGATGCGGCCGTTCAGGTGGCTACTCTTAACGTGTGTCCAGTCACCGTTGGGATCTGCTGCTGAGCGGAAGCATCGTGCATCGGGTGGAGTTTACTTTGGATTAATGAAATAAACCTAATACAATTACATCCTTTTCTGAGTGGATTATTCAGCATTCAACATACACAAAGTGGATTGGGCTTGGGCAGTATTTCGGACTTAATAGAAATTCTGAAAAAAGTGTCTGAGAACGTAAAGCTTGGTGGGACTAGGCTGGAGAAGGTGTCCAAGGAGAGAGCTTTGTCGTTGGGTGGCCTTGGGATGAAGCTACGGTGAATATTCGCACTTAGTCACTGAAATGAAAGTCAAAAATCACTAGTGGGCAAAGGAAGAGGGCTGTAACCGAAGACAGTTCTACAAGGTCATATACCTCTTTGGCAAAGGACCACTTAAAGGGATTTGCTGCTGCAGAGAAGAACAATGTTGTAGAAAATGTGAAGTCAATCTTAACGGTGAGGCACCTCTGGCAAATAGACGAGCAGGTTGGTCATGGTCTCCTCTTGATTCTCAGAGCACTTTTGGGCCAAAAGAAAGTGTAAGTTGCACATGTAAATTACAACCAAAGAGTAAGGGCCTGATTCTGATCTCGGAAGAAAAGCCCTCGGGACGACTCGAATCTGGAGGGTTTTCCAAGTGAGACGTGCTCCATGAGTCCGCACAAGCGAGTACAATGCTGCTGCATGCTTACGGGCTCAATTCGCTCAGATTCCCATTGAACTCTATGGGAGCCCTTGTACAGATGTGTACACAGACTCCCAAAGCAGAAAAGGGGTGAGTGGCGAAAAGCGTACACCCTGAGGCGGGCAACCCATGGTGCACCCCATGGTGCCCACCACGCTGTACATGCCTGGATCGGGAGGATCCATGGGCACACCCAGTGACAGATTCCGAGTGCCCCGGGTGAAGGGGGGGCCTGATACGGCCCCCGAAGTATGCTTCCAACAGCTGGTTCGTCTTGCTGAGACCGAGACAAAGCGGCTGTCCAAATCGTGCATCGTATTCGCTCAGTCACAATACGGCTCAATTGCGCAGCACAATTCAGCTACGAACAAGTCGGGTCCCTGTTAATGATTTGGTTGCTCCTATGCGATCTTCGCATTGTACTTGCTCGTTTGAACCTGTGTACGATTCAGTGGTAAACAAGGGCTACGAATTAGATCTTCGAAAGCAAAATCCGATTCGGAGGCCTTCTGAACAACATCGGAATCGGGCCCTAAGTGTTTGACCTGGCTCACTCTGCAGGGTCACCACCAAATATTTTGCCTTCACCCCCTCCCATTTTCTGAATTTGTTTTTGTTAGTATTAGGGAAACGCTGCTCGGACCTCTGGGGCTGCTTACCTGTGGCTGGGGCTTGTAAAGAGCTTGCTGAAAATCTCCCGCTGCTGCTGACACCGTGGCTGGGCTTTGCTCCGCCCCCCCACCCGCACCATACCCCGCAGTTGCAGCTGGTGTCCTGCCGGGCTTGGCTCCGCCGGCCCCGCTGAGGACTCCAACTCCCAGGTTACCTTGGGCCAGGACGAACCTTCATCCCACGCTAGGAGGCATATATAACCACGCCTGGTGCTGAGCTCACTGGGAAACGCTGCTCGGACCTCTTCACCTGTGGCTGGGGCTGCTTACCTGTGGCTGGGGCTTGTGCAGGAGAAGCCCGGGACAAGGGCGGGACAGTCTGTGACAGTCCGGGGCAGAACAAGGCTGGGCTGGGCCACGGACCTTGGCAGCTGCAGATAAGACTTATTCCCCATTTTCTTAGAGATTGTTAGGTTCTAAGTTTATGGTAACTCTATTACAATATTCGTGCTACATCTTTTATTATACTGAGTGATTCATGAAAGCTACGGTTTTTAAGTATTGGTTTTGTTTTGTTTGTCTTACCCAACTTTTACAATGTCTAAACTCCGTTCTGCTAAAACTGCCTCAGTATCAGCTACGATGGACAACTATTTAGTCAAAGTAGTAAATAAAATTAACAATGACCGACGAGCCTCACTGGGCCGGGGTAGCCCTCCAGCTTCCCCCACTAACGTCTGTACCTCTTTTGCTACCCCGGTGTTAGATAATCGCTGTAATCGAGGCGTCCAGGCTATTATTAACAATGAAACTATCAGTGAAATCCCAGTTTCGCCAGCACTAAGTCAGGTTGTGCTAGATGATGATCCCTCTGAGACTTCTCAAAGTCCTTCCCCGGTGCGCAGAGTAGTAAGGGCTTGCAGGAAGCCTCTCAACAAACGGGGGGCGCAATAGGAAAATTAAAAAAGTGCATATACCTTCAAAAATTACAGTGGAATCTGAGGCCTCAGAAAGGGAAGGGACGACCACTCTGAACCCTGAGCAATTCAATTTACTGGTTAGCATTATTGAAGCCAAGATGGAAATGATTATTAAACCACTAGTAGCCAAAGTAGAAAAGGTTTCTAAAGAAGTAACCAGATTGGGTGGCCTCCTGAAGACACACGTTGCCCAGATTGAATCAAGAAGGTCACTAAAACGGGCAACAATATGAGTAGTGTAAGTAAAGAAGTAACATTACCATCTGAGGGGGGGACTAGGGTAAACCAAATGGCTATACCAGCCCAATTACCCACAGCAAGTCAGGGAAACCAAGTGAGTCAGGGAAACCAAGTGAGTCAGGGAAACGAAGTGAGTCAGGGAAATAAAGTATTAACAGGAGGTGAGAAAGTAGGGGGTGGACGGGAGTGAGGAGGAGATGCTTTATTAATCTCCCCCCAGATTGCGCCCCCTATGTGGTTGTTTTAACCAATGTTCCCCCGGCTGACTCCCATTTAAGTCAACAGGAATCCCATGACTCTCTCAAGAGTTCCCAATCCCCTATACAAATGATATTTTAACAACCAGAAGGATGAACTGGATTGGTGATTCTAGAAGACCAGTTCGGGGGACTGTGTCATCATCAATTTTAAGCACCCCCAACATGTTGTTACAGTTCTGCTTAGAGCGGCTTCTTTACCGCTAGTCGAAAATGGTGTATGTGTCCGCCCGCTTGGCTTCGTCTATAGCCATTTAAGTAATGTAACCCCTATTGATACCTGCCAATCGATGCCGCCCTCACCCTTTCTTAGACCCGATTTAGTTATCCCACTACAAAACCGCTTCCATGCCTTAAGCAGCTTGGACTGCAATGATTGACTTAGTCTGGATAATCCACAGTCCCGGGGCGAGATCATAGACTCCCCAGCAATTGGAATAACTGAAAGCCCTACAGTTTCAACGTTAATTAGTTCTGGGAACCTTAACCTGTCAATTGAATGTGAGGGTTTGCCTAATGGCAAACCAAGTGAAATAGACAGATCGATTGTATCCTTACCATCGGACAGGGCCTGTATAGGGGATAACGGGGTAATCATTGCTAGCTGGAACATTGCTGGACTTAAATCAAAGGGGAACGTCTTGGGCTGGTCAAACTTTATTAATAGCTACGATATTCATTGTTTCCAGGAAACTTGGTGCAGGGAAGAAGTAAACTATGAAGGTTTTGTCTCTTACAACTTGTTGGCGTAGGTGAGTGGGCCAGGTAGAGCAAAAGGTGGTTTATTAATCTTAGTTTCTATTAAACGCCCGATTACTGTAAAAAAGTATATCCCTGTAGGTGTACACGCCCAGATTCTTTGGTTATTAGAGGGTCGTGATCATATCATTCTTCTGGTAAATTATTACAATAACATTTTCGATAGCTCTAGGGTAGTAGTCGTTGATGAATTGGCTAGTACTGTCGAGAATTGTATTTCAGATGTAAATGTTTCTTTTGATTTTATCTGGGATGGTGACTTCAATACCCCACTATGTGAAATGCCAACTGGGAAAATATGTGGATTTATTGACGATACTGGCATGGATGATTTACACTTTGGCCATAACCGGTATGGAGAGCCATTAAATAACTTTTTGGGATGTTATGACCTTGAAATCCTGAGGTTCCTAAAAGATGAAAATGGCCAAATCATCCCTATATTTAAGAACTGGTGCTCCAGCTCAGTTATTGACCATGTGGTCGTCTCTTCTAATGTTACATCTTGTTGTGCCTCCCCTAGGATTGAAATATCTACCTTAAGTGATCATAATTGTATAATTTTTAGAACTTCTTTATGGAGTAACCATTTTGTCAATGTGGGTGCTATAGTTTCCAATTTGGAACCCCACAGACCCAATGGAGTTTGTTTTAGGTGGGTAGGCGAAAAAGCTACAGAATTAACCGGCTCAATTGTCAGGAATCGCATGGGCGAAATCTCCCTCATACTTGACAAAAGTGCTGACCATAAACTGGTTTTATCTGCTTTTAATGACATTAATAAATCTATTGAGGCTAGGTTTACTAAATCTATAGGGGGCCAGCGTAAAAATAAATCGGCCTGGTTTGACCACTCATGTACCAGGCTACTAACTGAATTAAAACATGCTCTAGCCAAAAAGCCCGGGGACTCTGTAATAAAATTAAGACGAGAATATAAGTTTGCCTTAAAGCAAAGGAAGAGTGAGTTACAGCAGATGGCGTGGGACTGCCGAGTGCTCCAATAGTACCCTGTTCTGGGCTACTGTGAACTCCCTTCCTTAAGGATGAAAATTTGCCAGAGTTAACATCTAATGTCCTGTGTGATGATTGGATAGCCCATTTTTCAGAGATTTTTTATTCCAATCGTCTAATGGATACAGACCTGAGAAGGTGGGAAATCCTACCTCTAGATATCTCAGTCAGCGAGGTAGAACTTGGCATACGGGCAAGTAAGGGGGGGAAAGCCCAAGGACCTTATGGAGTGCCCATCGATGTTTATAAAGCAGTGCCTGAGTTATGGAGTCCTCTTCTGGCCATTGTTTTTAATGCAGCAGTATGTACCGAGTCCCCGGAAACATGGGGGTAATCAATTATTATTCCGATACATAAAAAGGGAAGTAGGTCTGAGGTGAAAAATTACCGCCCGATCTCTCTTCTTGATTCCTCAGTCAAGATTATGAGTCGAGTTAAGCTAGCAAGGTTAGAGGAATGGGCCGAGGAAGAGGGTATCCTCGCTGATAGCCAGTTTGGATTTAGAAAGGGCCGGGGCACACTCGAGCAGTGTTTAAACCTCGATCTATTGGAGCCAAATCAGGGTCACTTCACCTTTGCTTTGCCGACCTCAGTAGTGCCTTTGACATGGTTGACCATTCTATTTTATGGCCAACCCTGTTACAGTTAGGAGCACCAAAGGGCATAATCTATTTCCTGGCCAGGCTGTATACGAAATTATTCTAATCAAAAGAGGGGAGGTGGAAAATGGATCCATTCATTTTCCAGGTAGATATAGGTTAATCAAAAGAGAAAGGATCACTTGTCCTGCTCAACCTTGAGTGTACAGGACTAGCAAGGGGTGTCCCAATAAAAAGACCCTCATGCACGTGATGGGTAAGGTGGGTTCAGAGCGGTATATCTTGATTCTCAGCTTTTTTATCACGTGTCTGCATAATCATAAGGTCTAGTTTCGGTATGCAGCCTCCACCCGGAGGTATTTTACCCAAGGTTGGTGCAGTAGTGAGCCAGAGATAAAAATATATTAAAAAGACCAAAAACTCAGATAAGGTAAATTTTATTCAGTCTGGTTTATGGTCTAGTAAACTCTGTTATAGTGCAACTTGTGTACTTGGTAATGGGTAGTAGTTGCACTTAGAGTTAGGAAATTACAAAAATAGGGAGGGGGTGACTGACTCCCTATTTTTGTAATTTCCTAACTCTAAGTGCAACTACTACCCATTACCAAGTACACAAGTTGCACTATAACAGAGTTTACTAGACCATAAACCAGACTGAATAAAATTTACCTTATCTGAGTTTTTGGTCTTTTTAATATATTTTTATCTCTGGCTCACTACTGCACCAACCTTGGGTAAAATACCTCCGGGTGGAGGCTGCATACCGAAACTAGACCTTATGATTATGCAGACACGTGATAAAAAAGCGGAGAATCAAGATATACCGCTCTGAACCCACCTTACCCATCACGTGCATGAGGGTCTTTTTATTGGGACACCCCTTGCTAGTCCTGTACACTCAAGGTTGAGCAGGACAAGTGATCCTTTCTCTTTTGATTAACCTGTATACGAAATTAACAACTTCTGTACGTTTCGGCATTAATGGGGAATGCACCACAAAATTTGGAGTCGGAAGAGGGATTAGACAGGGTTGTGTATTGGCCCCCCTTTTTATTTTGTTTATCAATGGAATCGACGAGATTTTAAAAAGTGTTAAAGCAGATGCCCCCATGATAAATGGTTCCCCAGTGCCGGTGTTATTATACGCCGATGACGCTGTTCTGCTCTCTAGAACACCGTTAGGACTACAGCGTTTGATTAATAGATTCTCCACTTTTATTAATGACATGAAATTAATAATTAATAGGGGAAAACATTCACTATGACCTGTGGGGCTAAAAGTAAAGCAACAAATTGTTTTTTGATTGATAAAGATAAGGTGCGTCAGGTGGATACATTCTGTTATCTTGGTATAACCTTTTCAAATGATAGATCGTGGTCCAATGAATTTAAAAACATTTGCATTAAAATGGCAAAAAACGCACATGGTGTTTTTAGATTTGCCCATAAGGTTGGGGACCGGCGTATAAATGACATGCTCAAGATCTATCAAGCCAGGTGTGTCACTATTGCACTATATGGTACCGGAGTATGGGGGCATAGATGTGACCATAAATTGCAGCAGGAGGAAAATTCCTTTTTAAAAAAGCTCCTGCCGTTGCCAACTACTGCATCTATCGAGTTAATCCATAGGGAGACAGACACCAACTTTTTGATCGATCAATTATCCTTGAGGCCACTTATGATCTGGGGGTCAATTTGGCTTCAGGACGAAAAATCTTTTACCAGATCGATCATTGAGGGCTGTCTCTGATTGGACAAATACTCTAAAATACCCTGGCTAAAATATGTGATTAGTTGTTTCTCCGAGATTTTTAATCTGAATGTCCTTGTGGACCCCAGTGCAGCGGCTCTAATCCCAAAATCTGAGTTGAAATCTAAATTTCTGGCCTTTTCAGTAAGAAAGAGCACTGTGGCTAATGGATCTTTATCAACTGTTAAATTTTATAATAGCTATACCATTGCCGAAGGCTTTCCTCTTTATTTAATATGGGTGACAAGGCCATCACACAAATTTGTGCTAACCAGGCTGAGGTTCGGTGTAGCACACCATCTAGTAGCACTGCCTACCATCAGAAAGCATCCGCAAGGGCCATGTATGTGAGCTGGTGTATCGAGACAAAGCACTGTGCACTTTCTTTTGATCTGCAAACTGTATATGAATTTTCGTATAACCTATTTAAAACCGCTATTTCTTAAATATGGCGTGCGTACAGTTTTGCAGGCTATGAGTCTTATTTTTAACTTGCAACATGTCGATGTCTGTTTTTTGACTGCAACGTTTTCAATTCAATCTGTAAAAGTTAGGAAAAGCATGTGCTTTTAAATTATTGTGTCTGTTTTATTATGGTAGTTTTCTTTTATTCTGTAAATAACTGTAATTATTATGCAATATATGTATTTTGTGCTTTTATGGTCATTTTTTATGCACCGAATGAAGCTTCATGACTTGACTTGACTTGACTTGACTCTGAGCCCTTTACCACTGCTGAAGTGCTGGTGCTCTCCCCCTAAAGCTTGGTAACATTAGTCTACACCAAATAGGCACTTTTAATTTACTTATAATTCCCTAGTACATGGTACTACATTGTAGCCAGGGCCTAAACCTTCATTTTTAAGATTCGTAACTCACCCCTTATGTAGATCCTAAGGGCTCACAGGGAAGATGCCTTGCATTTAAAAAGTAGGACATGTAGATTCAAAGATTTACAAGTCCTGGCAGAGAAACTCTCCCCAGTCATTATTCATTATGTCAGGGTTGGCCTCCCATAACTAACACTAGATTACCTTATGACATTTTATAAGTGATGACTTCAGTTTGGCAACAGCTGGAAAATACTTATTTCACTCATTTCAATCGTAATTTAAAATCCTTTTTAATAGTAAACTCGGATTTTAAAATACAATTTAAAAAATGCTACTTTTAGAAGTTAGCATATTCTGCCTCAACTGAATGTGCCTTTCTGCCATCATCCAAGGTCACATTACTGTTAATGGGTCTCCTGTGGTGTGCTGTGTATTCTGTCTAGACAGTGCACAAAATAACCTGTATGTGGAAAAGGGTGTTCCTCTCCTGAGCTTCAAAGGTTACCCTGAGGGCTGTGCCCACACCCTTCCTGACTTCAGAAGATACCTTGCCTGCCAGTGCTGGCAGATGCAGCACACACATGGGCCTATCTGCCCTTTGTTTCACTTACCAGTCTGGAGCCAGATCCAGGGGAAAGAGAAGAACTGACCTGAACCAGTTCAGACAAATAGTGCGGCCCTTACCCACAGAGTGGAACTGGGCATAAAAGTGGCATCCCCAGAAGCTCTTATGAGAATGCTTTTGGAACTGTGACAACTTAGACTAAGAACTGCACTTCTGTCAGAAGCCTGAAGGAACCTAGCCTTGAACCAAGGACCCCAGAAGAGACTTCAAGGGTCAGTTGGCTGACCTGAGTAAATCTTTTTGCCCCTACGTCTACAGCAGAGATGAACTACAAAACCTACTATAATTACATAACTGAGGCTTTGGATCGGTAAAGAAGCTAAGAAATAGAAATAAGATTACAGCAGCCTGGTATAATATTGAACTTAAACAACTACGTCTGACTTGCAAGAAGGCAGAGAAAAAATGGAGAAGGAAGTACCTAGAGCTAGACAAGCAGGAACTGAGACTAGCGCGGACTAAATACAAGGAGCATATTTTCAAGTCTAAGGCTAACTTCTATGCTAACTCCATCTCACAAGCAGCCAATGGCACAAAAGCATTATTTAAGATCGTTAAGGATCTTTCTGCCCTACCTATTTGAGTAATAAAGTGGTGGCATCGCAGACATTGTTTGATGAGATTGCTTCTTACTTCACAGATAACATTGCTAAAATTGTTGGCGCTCTCCATACCAATGATAATGGTGATGAGGATAATTCTGCACAGACGGTGGTGGAGGACTCGTGGCAGATATCCACTCTGGATAATTTTCAGATTTTCACTGACATTTCTTTCAACAACCTGGTGCATAGTGTGTCCTCGGGCTCTCCCCTTGATCCTTTTCCTCACAAAGTCTGGAAGACCTTTGGCCAAGTCACTTTTCCCTGGCTGCACCAGATATGCAACCAGTCTTAGAAGAAGGCATAGTTCTGGAGGGATGGAAGCAGGCAGTGGTGACACCCTTGATTAAGAAGCCCTCATTGGACCCGACATCCCCAGCAAGTTTTAGACCAATCTCTCTTCTGCCATTTCCGATTAAAATCATGGAAAAGGCTGTAAGCAAGACTTTATCTTGTTTCCTGGAGGACAATAAACTGCTGGACAAGGACCAATTCGGGTTCCGGCCGGGTCATGGGACTGAGACTGCTTTGGCCACCATGATGGATAATTAACGTATGCGGGCCGACAATGGGAATGTACTTCTTGATATATTGGCCGCATTCGACACAGTGAGCCACGCAATGTTAGTGGAAAGATTGGAGAAGATTGGGGTGAAGGGACGGGCTCTGCAACGGTTGCTGTCTTACCTGGTAGGAAGACAGCAGGTGGTAACCTTGGCGACGCTTTCCTCTCGTAGATCCCCGGTAGCTTATGGGGTACCACAGGGCACTGCGATTAGCACCATTCTTTTCAATATCTATTTGCAGCCTCTGTTTCCCATCATTAAATCATTCGGGGTCGACCTGGTCAACTATGTGGACAATACGCAACTGGCGTTTTCCCTGGAAGGAAAACACGCAGTATCCATACAGAAGTTTTAGGAGTGTATGCGTCAGACTGCAGGTTGGCTACGGACTAACTCCTTGCAGTTTAATGGGGGGAAAACAGAGATGCTGTACCGCTCTTTTGCTAAGATGCCTAAACACATACCACTGAAGTTTAGGCTCGCCCCTCAGGAGGAAACTCCGGTCCCCGTTAGCACGGTGCATAATTTGGGGGTTCTTATAGACGATAACCTCCAAATGGAGTCGCAGGCAAATAAGACAGCCAGCGTGTGCTTCTCCTTGATGCGCATGTTGTGCCAGATACTCCCAATTCTTCCCATGGACTCACGCACTCTCGTAGTGAGAAGCACAGTGTTGAGCAGACTGGACTACTGCAACTCCCTGCACATGGGAGCACCACAATGTATCTTACAGCTGCAGAGGGTCCAGTCGGCAGCAGCAAAATTGGTGTTAAATAGGCAACAATACAATACAATACATCTGCATTTGTAAAGCGCGCTACTTACCCGTGAGGGTCTCAAGGCGCTGGGCTGCTACTAATCGAAGAGCCAGGTCTTGAGGAGTCTTCTGAAGGCCGGCAGGTCCTGGGTCTGTCGTAGGATGGTAGGGAGAGTGTACCAGGTCTTGGCGGTGAGGTAGGAGAAGGATCTGCCGCTCACGGTGGTTTTTCGGGTGCGAGGTACTGTGGCTTGGCCAAGGTTGGCAGAGCGGAGGCTGCGGTTGGGGGTGTGGAAGTTGAGTGGGTGGTTGAGGTATGCTTGTCCGGCGTTATGGAGGGCTTTGTGTGCGTGGATGCCGAGTTTGAAGGTGATCCTCTTGTTGACGGGGAGCCAGTGCAGGTTTCTCAGGTGGGATGTGATGTGGTTGCTTCGTGGGATGTCGAGGGTCAGTCGTGCCGCGGCGTTCTGGATGCGTTGCAGCCGCTTCAGGAGCTTGGTTGTTGTCCCTGCGTAGAGGGCGTTCCCGTAGTCCAGTCTGCTGGTGATGAGTCTACGGAGTATCCGGAGGGTGTTGAAGCAGGATGCGGAAACTGCGTTGACTTGCTTGGTCATGGAGAGGGCGGAGTCGAGGATGATCCCCAGGTTGCCTGCATGGTCGGTGGGTTCTGAGGCTGTTCCTAGTGATGTAGGTCACCAGGAGTTGTCCCAGGCTGAGGGGGTTGAGCCGAGGATGAGGATCTCCGTCTTGTCTGAGTTCAACTTCAATCTGCTGTGCTTCATCCATTCGGCGACGGCCTTCATTCCTCTGTGGAGGTTGGCTTTGGCGGTGTGGGGGTCTCCGGTGAGGGATATGATCAGCTGGGTGTCGGCGGCGTAGGAGATGATGTTGAGGCTATGTTGTCGTGCGACGTGGGCGAGCGGTGCCATGTGGATGTTGAACAGCTGAGGGAGGATCCCTGTGGGATGCCGCAGACGATCTCGGTGGACTTGGAGCGGAAGGGTGGGAGGCGGACGCTCTGTGTTCTGCCGGATAGGAAGGATGCGGTCCACACCAGGGCCTTCTCTTGGATTCCGGCGTCATTGAGGCGCACTGCTAGAGTGCGGTGGCAGACCGTGTCGAAGGCTGCTGATAGGTCTAGAAGGATGAGGGCGGCTGTTTCTCCTTTGTCCATCAGGCGCCTGATGTTGTCAGTGGCAGCGATGAGGGCGGTCTCGGTGCTGTGGTTGCTGCGGAAGCCTGACTGAGAAGGGTCTAGGATGTTGTTGTCTTTGAGGTAGCGGGTCAGCTGTCTGTTGACAATCTTCTCCGTGACTGTCGCTGGGAAGGGGAGCAGGGAGATGGGCCGGAAGTTCTTGAGGTCCTTGGGGTCTGCCTTGGGTTTCTTCAGTAGGGCGTTGATCTTGGCATGCTTCCAGCTCTCCGGGTAGGTTGCTGTCTCAAAGGAGGAGTTGATTGTTTTCTGGAGATGGTGTCGATGGTTGCGCTGGCTTTGTTGAAGACGTGGTGAGGGCATGGGTCAGAAGGGCATCTGCAGTGTATGGAGCTCATGGTCTTAATGGTGTCTTCGTCGCTGACGTTGGTCCAGGTGGTCAGGCGGCTGGTACGGGTGGGGGTTGCAGGGCTGGTTGTCTCGGCGGTGGGTTTGGGGGTGTCGGAGTTGAAGCTGTCGTGGATGTCTGTGATCTTGCAATGAAAGAAGGTGGCCAGTGAGTCGCACAAGTCCTGTGAGGGTTGGATGTTGTTGGTGTTGGATCTGGGGTTGGAGAGTTCTGTCACAATGCTGAAGAGCTCTTTGTAGTTGTGTGCGTTGTTGTCTAGGCGGTCCTTGAAGGCGGTCCTCTTGGCGGTCCTGATGAGTTGGTGATGTTTGCGGGTGGCGTTCTTGCGTGCTGTGTAGCTGTCTGGAGTGTGGTCGCGGAGCCATTTCTTCTCAATCAATCAATCAATCAATCATGGCATTTATATCGCGCACTACTCACCCGGAAGGGTCTCAAGGCACGTGGGCAGGGGGGTCTGCTACTGCTCGAACAGCCAGGTCTTGAGCTGTTTCCTGAAGGCGAGGTGGTCCTGGGTCAGTCGCAGGTGGACGGGCAGGGAGTTCCATGTCTTAGCCGCTAGGTAGGAGAAGGATCTCCCTCCGGCGGTGGCTCTCTGGATGCGAGGCATGACGGCGAGGGCGAGGTTCACCGATCGCAGCTGGCGGGTGGGCGTGTAGAAGGTCAGGCGGTCGTTGAGGTACCTGGGGCCCAGGTCGTGGAGGAATTTGTGTGCGTGGGTGAGGAGTCTGAACGTGATCCTCTTGTTGACAGGGAGCCAGTGTAGGTCTCTCAGGTGGCTCGAGATGTGGATGCGTCGGGGGACGTCCAGGATGAGTCGGGCGGAGGCGTTCTGGATGCGCTGGAATCTCTTCTGAAGCTTGGCTGTTGTTCCGGCGTAGAGGGTGTTTCCATAGTCCAGTCTGCTGGTGATGAGGGCCTGGGTGACCGTCTTCCTTGTCTCGGTGGGAATCCATTGGAAGATCTTGTGGAGCATGCGGAGTGTGTGGAAGCAAGATGAGGAGACGGCGTTGACTTGCCTGGTCATCGATAGGGAGGAGTCCAGGATGATGCCCAAGTTGCGTGCATGGTCTGTTGGCTTGGGTGCGGTGCCTAGGGCTGGGGGCCACCAGGAGTCGTCCCATGCGGAGGGGGATGTTCCCAGGATGAGGACTTCTGTCTTGTCCATGTTCAACTTTAGGCGGCTGCTGTTCATCCATTCGGCAAAGTCTTTCATCCCTTCGTGAAGGTTCGCTTTGGCGGTGTCGGCGTCTTTGGTAAGGGAGAGGATCAGCTGGGTGTCATCGGCGTAGGAAATGATGTTCAGGTTGTGGTTGCGAGCGATGGCAGCTAGTGGTTTCATGTAGATGTTGAAGAGAGAGGGGCTGAGCGAAGATCCTTGCGGGACGCCGCAGATGACTTCGGTGGCCTCCAGCTTCCGGCAGGTGTGCTTGGAAGTCCGGAGGTCTTCGGTGAACCATGCAGCTTTCTTGTTGATGTGATTGGTTGCGGAGGTCTTGAGTGGGGCGAGGGTGTCGGTGCAGATGTTGATCCACTGTTTCAGGTTGGTGGCGGCGGTGGCAGGGTCGGTGGGTGGTGGTCAGTTGGTCCTCGGTGACTTTGCCCTAGCAGCAGCGTGGCAGCTGTTGGGTGCGGTGGTGTGTTTCCTGAAGGTGAAGTCGACGCATCTGTGGTCGGTCCAGTGGGGTTCGGTGGTGTGGTTGAAGGAGACGTGGTGACTTGCGGAGAAGACGGGGTCCAGTGTGTGTCCGGTGGTGTGGGTGGGTGTCGTTACAAGCTGTTTAAGTCCGAAGTTGGCGAGGTTGTCGATCAGGGTGGTGGAGTTGGCGTCGTTGTTGTTCTCGAGGTGGAAGTTCAGGTCCCCGAGGAGGATGTAGTCTGTGGAGGCGATGGCGTGGGTGCTGATGAGGTCGACGATGGTGTCGCTGAAGTCTGGTCAGGGTCCGGGTGGTCTGTAGATGAGTGTTCCTCTGAGGGTGGTGTTGGGGTCGGTGTGGATCTGGAGGTGCATGTGCTCAGTGAGGATGTCTTCGGTGTTGGTCGAGACTCTGAGGGTGTCCTTGTGGATGATGGTGATTCCCCCTCCTACTCCATTGGTGCGGTCTCTGTGGGAGATCTTGTAGCCTCAGGGATGGCTATGGCGATATCTGGTGCCGACGTGGTGTTCAGCCAGGTCTCTGTCAGGAAGGCGACGTCCGGGGTGGTTGAGTCTAGGAGGTCTCAGAGTTCGATGGCGTGCTTGCGGGCGGAGCGGGTGTTGAAGAGGATGCAGCGGAGGCGGTTGGGTTCTCTGGTTGATGGTTTCGCGGGCCGGATGCTGGTGAAGCTGCAGCTCCGGCAGGTGAAAGGCCCTTGGGTGTGCTTCGGGGTAGCCTGGTAGCAGAAGTGGTCATGACCGGTGTTGAGTACGTGGAGGGTGCTGGAGTCGTAGTGCAGTCTGGTCTGGTGGTGGTTGCGGGATCCAGGGGGTCTGGCGCTGGGCACGGTCCAGGTGCGGACGGGCGCAGAAGGGCTTGCCTTTGGCTGCGTATTAAGGAAAGGGTCAACTTTAAATCACTCTGTATGGTGCACAGAGCGGTACATGATCTGGGCCCAGACCCACTACAGGAAACTTTCACCTGGTACCTCCCCAAGATGCAGCTTCACTCTTCTAGTGCAAGCTTGCTGGCAATTCCTAGATTCAAGCGTTCTAAGATGGGAGGGAGGGCTTTCAGTGTGGTTGCTGCCCATCTTTGGCATGAGTTACAGCAGAATATTAAACAAATTAACTCATTAATCGAGTTCAGAAAGAGCCTGAAAACCTGGCTATTCCCCTAGGCGTGATCCTTCTTCCTCACCTTTCTTCTTTCTCCGGTTCATCTATATGATGGCTATTTTCTTCAGTCTGAGCGCCAGGATACCCGTAGGGTGGCAGTATGCACTATATAAGAACCGGAAAAAAAAACCTGAGTGAGCTGCAGGGACACAACAAGCTACTCCCTTCAACTGCGAGCTGTCCGATGCCATCTGGACATGCAAAGGCCCTGCTGACAACTGCTGGACTAAGGCCTGACCCCCAGGAGGCCCCCCACAAGTCCTGGTCCCTGGGAGTGTTACAGTGTACTCCTCCATCCTTAAAACTGCAAGAACTGGGTTCCAGCTGAAGAACCAGAGGCTCTGAGCTCTTCGCGTAGAAATGGACCATCCACAGTCTACTTGTGAATGTGAACCGAAGTCACAGAGGCCAACGCGGAAACTGCATTAGACTGTTGACGAGACCCTCCTAGATATAGACCTAGAAATTTGGCCGCACTGACCACTTCATCTCAACAACAACGCCCTGCATTTACTCATAGCGCAGAGAACTATTCACTGACCCCCTCCTAGCACCCACAAAGACAGCTATGCAGTCCCCCAGGAACATGATGTTTCAAACAAGGACTTGGATCGCAGCAACCTGCTGTCAATGAGCCTCTTTCCAGATCCAGCCTACTACTCATCCCCCAACAACCACATTAATGAGAGATTCTTGTGAGAACACTACCAACTTTTGAAGGAAACTTTCCATCAGGACGAACCCGGTCCCTCTATATGACTTACACTGCAATGCTTTTTGGCCTTAACCTTTGACTGTGACCCAGTCCATTGTGACCAGAACAGATAACTTTGAATGGCACTTTTTGATTTTTGGGGCTATTTCAACCACATATTTAAACATTCACATCTCAGGTTATACTTATTGGCATTTTGTTGTTTTGGTGTCATTTTTTTTAAACTTTTCTCTATGTTTCTAAATTGCTTTGAGATTTTTCTTGTACTGTGTTTTCACTTTATTACTGTTTGAGTGCTACATAATGCTTTACACATTTCCTCTAAATGAAGTCAGCCTGCTTTTGAGCCAAGCTACCAGAGGTTTAAGCAAAGTTTTTTTAATGACTATTTTGGTTCACCCTGACAAAGATTGTGCGTGGGTTCCCACTCCCTTGAACTAATAAATATTCCAATGTCTTGCATTGAGGTAATTACTTTTCTAGATTTTCTTCTTGGAAGTGAATATTTAGAAATATATCTATCCATAACTCACATCAACAGCCTTTAGGCTTCTCATTAAGGCTAGTAATGGTCAATTTTTTTTAGCCAGTCCAGTAATGCATTCTCTTATTTTGGGCAGATCCTATAATCCTATAATCTGAAGCTTCCTTAAGCAGAGATGCAGAATACTGTGAGGCTCCTATGTGTCAGGTCATTCAAGTTTAGTGTTGTTTTACTACTATGCCATAAACTCATTGCTTTTAAGCAGTGCTCATTATTTCATGTTTTATTGTTTATTTCAATTAAATGTGTGATAAGGACCCATGAGTAGAGTGTGTTGGGCACATACACTAATGATCATGATAAAGATAGAACTGTTTCTTCATACCTGACAGATCAGCCACTCATCTTCTCTCGCCACTCTGAGTGACAAGCTTCAGTTCCCGTCCTTCCTGCGGACTCTTCCTGTAAACACACTAGAGAATATTGCGCTGGCACGGATTACGGCTCACTTTGGTTGGACGTGGGTGGGAATGATCGTTTCTGATGATGAGCTTGGTTTGCAGGGGGGTCAGCACGTCAAGCAAGAGATTGAGGAGAGTGGTGGCTGTGTGGCTTTCGTGGAAAGAATTCACCTGCGGTACTCCAAGGCAAAGGTCCTCCAAGTTGTTCAACAGATCCAACAGCATTCAGTCAAGGTTGTTATTGTTCACAGCGCAGAAGCTTATGTCAAGGTGTTGCTGGAAACTATGTATTCACACAATGTTACTGGGAAAACCTTGATATTCTCTGCATACTTTGTCATCTCCCCTGCTATATTTGCTGACCAGGCATGGAAAATATTGAATGGGACATTGGCACTCACTCTTTATGCAGGCATCATGCCCGGCTTTACAGACTTTCTCTTGCGCCTTCATCCAGATGACGTCTTCACCGAGCTCTTATGGGAGCAGATCTTCAGCTGTCAACTGTCATGGGTCAACCAAAGTGACACTACAAATGCAGCCGCAGAGGTAGATCTATTGGCACCTTGTTCCGGACAGGAAAACTTTGATGCAGCAACCTTGCCTCAGTTTGAACTGAATGATATGAGCTACACTTACCACAGTTACGCTGCAGTCTACACCTTCGCTCATGCTTTGCACACCTTGATAGACTGCAAACCAGGACAGGGGCCTTTCATCGATAGATCTTGTGCCAACATCGAGGACTTCCGACCGTGGCAGGTGGGAAAGGGTGAAATATCCCATTGTTAAGATTACATATGATGGAGCTAATAACTCAAATCTATAGTAGCGTACTTCAACATGTAGGTAGGCATGCTGTTCCAGCACATTTTATGTTTTATGGCAGAAAAAAATGTGAGGGTTCATTAGAAGACCATGATGTTTGTTTCTAGCCCAGGGTATGACTGTACTGATATACAAACAATGCCCAATAATATGTAAAGGGCACTTCCAATCAAGACAATGTTTGGTTAAAGACATACCTCACAATCATGCAAGACAGGGTATTCTGTGTCACCTCAAGCTTAGCACCACAAAAACTCCTCATTACCAACAACGAAGTAGCAGCGCTAGGTCCAGCATGCCTTGACAAAATGATTCTGAGCACCATCTCTTCAGGTTGTCAACTGTGTCAATTTCCAAGCTGCCACAATCATGTCACCATCAACTTGAAAGCTCAAATCTCACACAAAATCAAAACCATCTGACACCAACTTCCCCTGTGACTCACACAGCAAGAAAGCTAGAAGTTTACTTGAAAGCTATGTTTAGCCTACAATCTGTCAACAATTGAAATCCATTATAAGTAGCCAGGATAACCATGGCGTAAGGACGAGAAAACACAAGTCACGCAATAGTAGCATCTCTAAACTTGAGTCAAAAATCTGTAGAGAAGAAACGCCCATTACACAGGCCTTCTCTGGTTACAAACCATGAATTTGGAACAGCATCCCAAATGAGAGCCTCCAAGCAAAACCACTTCTATTCCTCAGAAAACAACTCAAACCCTGCTATTAAAGCAGCACCTAACCTAACCTCCTTGCTATAAAACTGGGAAGAAGGCCTGCTAATCCTTGCCTGCTCTCCTCTTGATCCTACTATTCACCTTCTTCCTGTTACTTTTCATGCCCCTTTCCACCCTCACAGTCTCTCTCTCTTCTTCTCCTTCTCTCAATATCACCCTCTCCTGGCTTCTCGCCCAGCTCCATAGCTGAGATGTGCGTTTTCAAATCACTACACTAGTTGGACGATGGGGTAAGCAAATTGGTGCTCCTTCAGGAGCAATTATAATAGTAATGAGAAAGCCTACCTGCGCTCTACCAACTAAAGAGGCATCGTCCTACCTCTAAGCATACTACAATTTAAACTAAAGAAAACTAGGAGCGCTAAATCATGAATATCTGTGCGTTTTCACTTTGTTTGGATCAGATCAAGTTTAGTGCTAGCACCAAGATCTTTGGGGCCACATAAACACACACAAACATGATGCTAGCTGCAGCCTCAAGGGCGAAAAGGACATGACCCCTGCAAGTGAAATGGGGTCCACTAAAGGGCTAAGTTAGAAGGAAAGTGGGCCACCACTTAACAGTACAAAATGGAACTAGCCCACACTCACCCATCCAGGGCGCTCCATTATTTGGAAGGGGAAACCAGAAATTGAGTTTCTGTTATAGATTTTCCGCATACATCAAGAGAAAAGCAATTGCTCTCTGCCCTTCTTTCATCTGGTCCACAGCAGTCCCAAAGAGGCTATAGTGAGGCCCGTGAGGCCTCCTCTGAGTCCAGATGACCGTGGATAGGATCTGGTGGGAGCCCACAGACATCTTAGTTTGAGTCCAGAGCCTCTCCCATGAGCTGGTCTAGAGCAGGATTAATGCGTGTCTCCATATTCACTAATGGATATCAAATATAAACTTGTAGACAGCAGTTAATTGTGTGACTAATTACAATCACTACAAATTCAGAAGAAAATCAAGAGTATAATCCTAATAAAAATGTTAATTCAGTAAAAAGGCATTTGTGTTTTCAGTGTTGATTGGTCCCGGACTATGTTACATTAAAAACGTCCTTAGCACAGGATCACCACCTAGACCATATAGTTTAAAAAAAATGAACTAAATCACCTTTGTTGTTGGTCCTGGACCTCTTTCAGGAAGTAAATAGAAATTCATTAATTGCACAACCTTCACCAGCATGACTGATGCCTTTTCACTTAACCCAAATTTAATATTGTTATAAAATATTTGAAGTGAAAGCCCCTATGAGACCCGTGAAACCTCCTATTATGAAAAATAACCCTGTATCAGTCCTTACAATTGGCTGATCATATTGTTATTAGATTAAGTCACCTTTGTGCGGATAGGCAGAGCATTGGGCCTCTGTGACCCCAAGAACCCATCCCATGAGCTGGAAGTTATTACCGGTGCTTCAACAGGGCTCCTCTGCCAGTCAGGGCTCCTCTCCCACCTGGGCTCCCCTCCCACCCAGGGCTCCTCTCCTGCCCGGGATCCCTGCCTACCCAAGGATCCCTCCCACCCAGGGCTCCTCTCCCATCAGGGCTCCTCCCCCAGCTGGCCTCCCCTCCCAACCCAGGGCTCCTCTTCCACTCAGTGCTCTTCTCCTACCCAGGGCTCCCACCCAGGGCTCCTCTCCCACCCAGGGCTCTCACCCATGGCTCCTCTCCCCAAAGGGCTTCCCTCCCACCCAGGGCTCCTCTCCCATCAGGGCTCCTCTCCCAGCTGGGCTCCCCTCCTAAACCAGGGCTCCCTTCCTACTCAGTGCTCTTCTCCTACCCAGGGCTCCCACCCAGGGCTCCTCTCCCACCCAGTGCTCTCACCCAGGGCTCCTCTCCCACCCAGGGCTCTCACGCATGGCTCCTCTCCCCAAAGGGCTTCCCTCCCACCAAGGGCTCCTCTCCCACCTGGGCTTCCCTCCCACCCCTGGCTCCTCTCCCACCCAGGGCTTCTCTCCCACCAGGCTCCCCTCTCACCCAGGGCTCGTCTCCTACCCAGGGCTCCCCTCCTAACCCAGGGCTCCCCTCCTACTCAGTGCTCTTCTCCTACCCAGGGCTCCCACCCAGGGCTCTCACCCATGGCTCCTCTCCCCAAAGGGCTTCCCTCCCATCCAGGGCTCCTCTACCACCTGGGCTTCCCTCCCACCCAGGGCTCCTCTGCCACCCAGGGCTCCTCTCCCACCCAGGGCTTCTCTCCCACCAGGCTCCCCTCTCACCCAGGGCTCCTCTCCTACCCAGGGCTCCGAAACAAGGCTCTTCTGCCACCCAGGCTCCCCTCCCACCCAGGGCTCCTCTCCCACCCAGGGCTCCCACCCATTTCTCCCCTCCCACCCAGGGCTCCCATCCAGGGCTTATTTCCCACTCCACAGGGAGCAGAGGAAAGGGATGGACACAGCTGTGGGGGCAGGTGGAAGCTTCACAAATAAAAGACTTACAAGTGAATTCAGTCATTTCTAGTAACTTGCCTCATTTTGTATCATTTTGTAGTTACTTCATTACCTGAGAAATATCAAATTTAAAGATCAGAATGGGGAAGAAATCTTCATTGATGTAAATGGAGACGCTCACACCTCTTTCAATATCCTGAATATTCAAATATCCCAAAGTGGGGATTTCCAACTTGTAAAGGTTGGAAAAATTGACACTACAGCTCCGGAAGGGAAACAAGTCACCGTCAACATGGGCGCCATCTTGTGGAGCCTTGGAAGTGGGGTAAGCCTTACACTGATGAACAGGCTGTTCCATCAGCTGCCACGGCCATTGTCACTGATGCTTAGTCTTCATTCACTTTCTTTCCTTGATCTCTCACATCATTGAAGCTCCAGTGTTGAGGTTCCAGTCTGTGATACTTTCTGAAATGTTGAGATTGCTCCACCCTCATGGCTAGGTCTTACGCAAACCGGTTGATCTGCTCTTGGGGTGGTAGTTCTCTTAGTGTATATTGTTCAGAGTGGTATGCACAAAATAGGTTACAGTAGCTTTGTCGCTAGTAATTGTTGACCTATTGAAATCTAACAGGCTTGTGATGGGGGTACGGTGTTGTATGTCGAAGCAGAGACGGTGAAAGAGATTGATCACTTGGTCTCCCTATTGGTAGAGATGTGTTTGTGAAGTGAGCCATATATTCTTCACCTCATTCAGCATTGTGTGTTGTTAGATAGTTTAGGTGTGAATCATGTTTCTGCGCAGCCAGGGTTCTATGTTGTCTAAGTACATTTCCAGAACAAGAATCTAGTACTACAGATCTTAAAGGTCGCTTTAAATGCCTTCCATAGTATCCCCAGTTAATCTGTGGAGCCACTGTTCTGGTTAAAGTTGAAGTCAATGGTCTCTCCTATGTGTGTTGTGCATGTTTTGTTTTAATGAGGTTAGTCTCCATCTTTGGGGATCTATGTGGTGTCCTGTTCTCATACAAATGACTACTTGGAACTGTCCAAAGGTCCTCTGGCGAGGATGTGTGCTGCCATCATATTGTGCATTTGGTTTGGGCTCTAGAAAGTATTCTAAGTGTGATAAGAGGGAGTAGATATTTATTAGTGTCAGGGGGTCACCATATAAGAAGCAAGTGATGGCCATGTTTCTCCACCTATGACCCATCCATTCCTTTGTAACCATGAAGGGAAGACTGATCTAAATCAGGATGGCTATGTCTCTCTATCCTCTTGTAAAACCAGAGTGGAAAGCCTGAGTGAGCCCACAGTGTACTAGGAAGGGTACTTTATTGCCCAGCAAGTCATTCTCCTGGTTTAACACCACATCAGACTGTACTCCTTTTGCAGCCCAGAGGACTGCTACTCTTTTGATCATGTCCAGGATATTCCATGATATTATCTGATCTGACCCCTCAGGACTCCTCTATTGCCTTGCATGGGGTGGATGCCAGTAAACATGGGAGTTGTGTTAGTGGCAATAACGTAAAAAATAATTATATCAAACACAACTACCTAATCCCACCCACCCTATACTTAGGTAACATGAAGTACCTGCAGCACAGTTGACCAGTTGCTTGTGCCAATTGGCTAATAGGATTGCTGTGTGTCAACTGAATTCCATCCTGAAAAAACTACCACCTATGCCCGTACCCTAGTGTTAAGAGTCTCTCTTGTCGACACTTGGGGCGATGAAACCATGGAGGAGAGTGTATGTGGCACCAGAGCAGGGTGCCATTGTCGCTGCGTCTAGGGCATGCCTAGAATTAGTCAATGATGCTCTTCATTGAGCAGGTTGGCTGGAGGAGAATTGAGATAAAGGGCTCCCTTGGGCCCTGTGGTTCCCAGCCCGGAGCTTGTAATAGGTCCCCATTCAGTGGGAGAAAGAAAATACAGGGCCTGTCCTATCTGATGGACCTGATCTCTCCATAGCCCCCTGTAGTATTAGAGCACCAGTCGTTTTTGCCCCTCCATCACTCCGCCGGCAGTGCACCCTCCGGGGCTTGTGTGTTTCTCCAGGATGACCAAAAGCAGTTACTGATGAGCCTCCAGTGTCTAGAACATAGTGGGGAGTTCTGAGCAGAGGCCCCAGCTAAGCAATCCATCTTGATCTAGGGCAGGATATGTAACCACACAGAAGTTGATTCCTCTGTCCATCGAATACTTCCTCAGGGGCTCGATGAAGAGGGTACTTGTTTGATATTTGACTTGAATTTGCCGAGATACGACAGCATGTAGCAGTTTTTTCTTGGCTTCTATGAAAGACTGTCTCTGTTGTTGAACAAGGTTGGTGAAGTCTTGAAATATCATTATCATTTAGGATTTATACATTAAGCGTTCTTGTGCGCATTTATACTGTAGGTTGGTGTCTGTCAAGTTAATGAGAGTGCAGGTTAGTAGAGGTCTCACCGGAGTGCCTCAGTGTGGTTGTGGAGCCAGGGATCTGTAGGCCCTTTCAATGATGAAGAATGAGGACAAGGAACCAGATTGAATTAGTGAGTGGAGCCACTGGTCTAGGAATCATAGCCATGCAGGAACCCTACCAGGTGGAGGTTATTTCTCCTGAGTCTTCCCTGGGCATCCTCCAACCTTGTGGCCAGTTCTGTGGGGATGGAGGAGACTTTTGAGATCATACTTGGAATGGCTATGATCATGGGCACCCTGACCTTGGCCTTGGCTCTTCTGTCCATGGAACCCACTGAGTCAATCTTGTCCTCTAATGTCTCCCATGACTGGTTGATGGCATGAAGCTACATGGCAGTGCGGGTTGTAGTGCCATTATTCCCATCTCCAATGCTCAGTGTGGTGTCCAGCGCGTGTCTGACGATTTGGGCTGGGTAGGCAAACTTGAGCAGTATGCCCTGTTTGTTTTGTTGGGGGACTATGTATCTGGCCATGGTGAGATTCCAGAGATTGGGAGCCCCCCAAGTTGGTGCTGACCATGTGTGGTGAGGCCAGATATCCCTTGGGTTGGTGTCTGTTCAGGCTGCCAGTGGGTTATTTACAGGTATGTTTCATGGTTGCCCTCGAGCTGAATCAGCAGCAGCCATCTTGTTGGCTCTTGCACAGTAATAGATAATTGTGCTAGCCGCTAATTTCACTCTTTCCCTGCCTCTCTTGCCACGTGGCTCTAAATGGGCGTAGCCTCTGAAGCCAGGGGCACTCCAGACCTTGGACTAAAGCTAGGACCAGGGTGAAGGAATTTACTCATGGGTTCTGCTCCTTTCAGGCCTTGCGGATCCAATAAGGCCTCTGCTTAGGAGTCTTTGTCTGAGTTCCATTGCCCATTTCGACCCAACTTGGGGGGCCTTCGTCCTTCTCCAGCCCCTGGGCCAAACTCAGCCCCCTCCTTATGTTCAATCACTAAAGCAGGATTTATAACACATGTCTTGTCACCCGTGAGGTTATCCAGGCACTTGCTGTAGGTCTCAGTGGAAGAGCCAGGTCTTGAACCCCTTCCTGATGTCGATCAGTGAGGGCTAGGTGCGGTGGTTAAGGGGGAGGATGTTCCAAGCTTTGGCAGCAAGATGGGAGAAGGATCATCCTTTGGCACGGCGTATGAGCATGATCTGTGTAAGGGCGAGGTGTGTGGTGCAGAGGTGATTCATGTAGGGGGCCCTTGGTCAAGGAGGGCTTTGAAGGCGTGTGTCAGAAGCTTAAACTGGTATCTCATGTAGACTGGGAGCTAGTGGATGTCCTTCAAGTGCTGAGTGATGTGGGTTCTCTTGGGTAGGTTGAGAATAAGTCTGGTGGCTACTCTCTGGATCATTTGGAGTATTTGCATGTGTTCAGTGGTGGTGCCTGCATAGAGTGAAATTTGTTGACATTTAGGGCTCACCATATGGTCACACTCCAGTGTTTGGACAGCTCACATTGAGCAGGTAGTGCTTGTGCTCCACTATTTTGCAGCTCCGCCTCCCTGCTGTGGTGAGCTGCTTCAGAAGTGGACCTCCTTCCGTCACAGACCCCACTTTGGACAGCAGGGCACCAGCCACCCGCTGGGGTCCTATCAGCCTTCGACAATGTTTGCAGCACACATCAGCCGCCGACTTTTAGGTTCCCACTGGCTCTGCCTCTGTTGGTATTCCAGGATGCTGTCTTCTTCACCTTAGTGTTTTAACTTCCTTTTGCCTGGCCCGAGGTGCCCCCAGCCGTCCCCACATTGTTTAATCTCATTACCCGCAGATGAGCAATGCCGAGGAGCAGTCAGCTGTGGGTCATCTATTGTTAAATAGACAGGATGACGCATGATTGGTGATAGGTGGTTGTGAGCTACTCTAGTTTCTGCCCACCATCTTAGGCAGCTAAGACACACCGCCACAATGTTATCAAAAGCTTAGTGACTTGTGTTTCTTTATTCCTACTCCCCTGTTATCTGTGATTGTCACTTATAAAACTCTCTCTCTTCATCCTTCACTTTCTTCTTTCCTTAGTCACTAGTACTGACGTCTCTCTGTTCCTTCCTCAGCTTCCTCACTCTGTCTGCAGCGAGAGTTGTACTCCTGGATACAGAAAAGCTGCTAGAGAGGGGGAGCCTGTTTGCTGCTTTGACTGTGTACCTTGTGCACAAGGAGAAATCAGCAATGTGACAGGTGGGCTTGGATTTTGAATGATACCAGCTTCATACGACATAATATTTACTCACACCCTGTATGTCATATGTTAATTGTATAAGCTGCATCTTTGTTTTGCCTCTTAGCAATTGTGTGGTCTTGAAGAGAGCACAGTGCAATGGGAGCAAGTGTTCAAAGGGATGAACGGCCAAAATATAGAATCCAAAATATCGACAGGCCAGAATATCGACTCCAAAATATAAATAACGCAGAATATCGAATCACCAAAATGTAGTCAGTCAGAATATCGAAATTGGGGTAGGAAATATCAATTTCCATAATATCGAATTTAAAATATCGATTTTTCTAATATCAAATTTTTTGTGTGATATGTATAGTAGTATATGTGTTAAAATATGTATTATTTTTGTAATGTATGTTTAATTTTTTTAAAGTAATACATGTTATGTAATTTAATTTTTGCGTAATTTAATTCCGTAGCGGGTTGTGGGTTTATAGGGTGGGAAGTAATTTATTTATAGTAAATTAAATATATTTTTTTATTTATATGTATTGATAATTAATTGATTGATAATTATTAATAGGTAATTCATTTTTTATTAATTGGTAATTAATTTGTATTAATTGGTAATTAATTTGTATTAATTGATAATTAATTTTTTAATTGATTAATTGATTATTATGTAATTGTATTATTTATTATTTGGAGCGGGTTGTGGGTTTATAGGGGAATAGGGTGGGAAGTAATTTAATTGTAATAAAGTAAATATGTATTTTTATTTATATGTATTGATAATTAATTGCTAGATAAATAATTATCAATTGGTAATTAATTTTTATTAATTGGTATTTCATTTTTATTAATTGATTAATTGATAATTGTGTTAATTATCTTTAAAAAACCCACCCTAGACCCTACGCTTCCTGAAAATTTTAGGCCCATCTCCCTGCTTCCCTGGCCTGCCAAAATCATCGAGGCACATGTCAACAACATGCTGACCAACTTCCTTCTTACCAACAATATTCTGGATGACTCCCAACACGGGTTTAGAGCTGGTCACAGCACCGAGACAGCCTTGCTCAGTGTCACAGAGGACCTCCGTACCATTCTTGACACCGGCGGAACGGCAGCACTGGTCCTGTTGGACCTCAGTGCTGCTTTCGATACGGTGTCACACGAGGTCCTTCTGACGAGATTGGAGGAAATTGGAATTACAGGGACAGCCCTGGGATGGTTTAGAGACTTCCTTTCCAACAGGTCTTTCAGAGTCTCCACCCCCCCTTTCATCTCTAAGGAGCATAACATCGGACAGGGAGTGCCGCAGGGTTCTTCCCTGAGCCCTACCCTGTTCAATGTCTATGTCCGCCCTCTTGCAGAGGTGGCTAGAAGGAGCGGACTAGCACTGGTGTCCTACGCTGATGACACCCAGTTGGTGGTGGCTCTTAATGACAACAGTGGTCTGGAGGCTCATCACTTCAAACACTTACTGACATCACCAACTGGATGACGGCGATTTTCCTCCAACTGAACGCCGGGAAAACAGAGATACTGCTCCTGGGGAAAAACACTGCGTCCTGGGGAGACAGCTGGTGGCGTGATGTCCTAGGCCAACCTCCCAAGCCAAAGGAATGTGTAAAAAATCTGGGAGTCTGGGTGGACTCGGCACTAAAGTTCACTCACCATACAAAAAAGGTGGCTGCCACTTGCTTCGGCATTTTACGTAACCTCAGACCTATTTTGAGGTTCTTCGACTGCCGCACCCGCCAGCTAATTGTTCAGGCGACCATCCTTTCAAGACTGGACTATGCCAGCTCTCTTTTACTGGGGGCGAACCTTGCCGAAACCACCAGATTGCAGAGAGTCCAGAATGCGGTAGCCAGGGCGCTGGTAGGTCTCCCTCGCCACTCCTCGGTATCCGGAGCCTTGAAAAAATTGCACTGGCTCCCGGTGGGTAAAAGGATCCAGTTTAAGGCACTGTGTTTAGCCTTTAAAATCCTTAAAACCGCCTCCCCCCCAATGCTGTGCCCCCTCCTGTCGGAGTACATTCCTAGGAGGTCGCTTCGCTCAGACGGACAACATCTCGCGATCATCCCCCGCACCAGACTGGCCAGAGTAGGCGGCCGATCCTTTAGCTTCCTAGCTGCTAAGCTATGGAATAGTCTTCCGGAATCTATCCGTGGTATACAGGACCTTTTAGCCTTCAGAAAGGCCATCAAAACTCATCTCTTCCAATAATTTCTTCCATTTCTCTGCGCCTCTAACTCTCTGCAATTAGTCTGCTCGCAGCGCCGGGACGCCCCTTGGCTAGGGCAGCCGCGCGCTATACAAATCACTATAACATAACATAACATAACATAACATTATTTATTATTTGCAGCGGGTTGTGGGTTTATAGGGGAATAGGGTGGGCAGTAATTTAAAAGTAAAAAAAATTGTTTATTTATATGTATTGATAATGAATAATTAATTATTAATTGGTAATTGATTTCCATATTGGTAATTATTTTTAATTAATTTTTTATTGGTATGGATAATGAATGTAATCTTATTTTAATATTAAATCATTACTTTCCCTACTTCTGCACTCTCTGGAGTGGGAATAGTAATTTTTACCTCTACGCTATCCAGTGCTTTCCCTGCTGTTGCACTCACTGGAGTGGGAATAGTAATTTTTACCCCTACGCTATCCAAAGCTTTCCCTACTGTTGCACTCACTGGAGTGGGAATAGTAATTTTTACCCCTACGCTATCCAGCGCTTTCTCTACTTTTGCACTCACTGGAGTGGGAATAGTAATTTTTACCCTCCCGCTTTCCAACGCTTTCTCTACTGTTGCACTCACTGGAGTGGGAATAGTATTTTTTACCCTTACACTATCCAATGCTTTCCCTACGGTTGCACTCACTGGAGTGGGAATAGTAATTTTTACCCTCCCGCTATCCAATGCTTTCCCTGCAGTTGCACTCACTGGAGTGGAAATAGTAATTTTTACTCCTACGCTATTCAACAGTTTCCCTACTGTTGTACTCTCTGGAGTGGGAATAGTAATTTGTACCCTCCTGCTATCCAACGCTTTCCATACTGTTGTACTTACTGGAGTATTATAAGTATGTTCTATTTAATTGTTTTCAATATTTCATTACTTTTATATTATTTCTAATACATTTAAAAAAATTCAATATTTTAGTAAACTATATTATACCTATTGATAATTTGGATTCGATATTTTAGTACTTACCTGTTTGTAGATAGGGATTCTATATTCTGTACTTCGATATTTTGGAGTCGATATTTTGGGCATTCTATATTATGTCCCTCATTATTTAGTCACTGAACAGTTAAAATGTATCCGCAAAGCCCTTACATGATCTTCACTGAGAGCTGCAGTGGCTATTTCTTTGCTTGGGCCTCATGTGCGTATGTTGCAGAGGACCACACATTGATCCCCATTACGGTTAGACTGCTAGAATAAGTGTTCTTGCTATGGAGTCCTACCCGTGTTGTATCTGTGTCTTCTTTTAATTTATGAAAAGTTTGCATACAAGAGATACACATGGGATGCTGGAAGTTCCTGCCACTCTGATCTTCTAAATGTGCCATGGAAAAATGGATATCATCTCTGTGTCCTGTGCTTTGATTTGAGTCTATGTAGTGACAGCCATCCCCATGGACCCAATGACCCACTTATCATTGTGCCTCTTACCTCTTAATTGAAATTTATTTATAGTTTTATAAGTTTATAAGTTTATAGTTGTTGCATTAATTCAATCATAATTTCAACACTCGCAGGTGAGTTATTTACTAAGCTGTTGGAGGGATACAAGATCGACTCAGGACACTTGGGTGCTGGTATATTTCCTATCGGTAGCCTAAAATATGTCCAGGGAACATCGTACACTTTCCCTGCATCAGCTCCCGCCATTTCATATAAACGAGCCTCATAAGGACATAACTCCAAATAATGAAATACTGCTTTGTATGGACATAACGCCTTATAAGGTCTGCAGCCTTTCATGGTCTTAACCTTTCACCTAGTTCATGACGAGGGTTGGTTCTGCCCAATCGATACTTCTAAGACGTCAACTTTAGCACATATGAATAATTAATGAGTACACTCTCCAGGAGGTACACTTCACCTCTCCCATCGACACACAAGTTTTAATCCCAACACGTCATACTCATACTGAACAATGGGTAGCACATGTACATAGACTGTATAAATACAGCGCCTCTTGATCATAGTAAGCATGAGGGACCCAAGACTTCAAGGCCGACACACTGACCAGAGATGCTGCATCTCCGACATGACATCGCTCCAGCTGATAGTGGGCTGACGATCCCTTGCGGGGTGTCCAGATCAAGTCCAGGACGAAGTCCCACACTCTCACTATTCAGGTATGGGGGTTTGACTAAAGCCTAGCGGGATTCTTGGCTCTTAGGCTCTTCGGCTTAGGCTATATAGCACCTACTCACATGCAAGGTAAACCTAGGTACATCTAGTCAGGCATCTTAGGAGAAAGCATTTTATTTTATAAATGCATTTTGTATTCATGTATAGGTTCATGACCGTTGCAAAATAGTAGAATAATACAATTTCTTCTTATTGACTGTGCTTCTGGTTCTCTCTCTGTTACTGTGCTAAATTCGTAACAGCACACTTATTCTGCATGAGAAGAACTATTGTATAATAAATTCTTATTGTAAACATGTTCGACTGTTTCTTCTCTGTATCTCTCTGAAAGCAAGCAAAAGCGATTGAGTCTTTAAAGGTCTGCATCAGTATTATTGACCTGAGTTGAAGGGGAGAGCCAATAACAAGGGAGCTGGACTTTGATTTGCAAACAGCCTACTGCAGGGGGCTATAACTCCATTAGAACATTTCACTGTACGAAGGTACAATGTTTATAATCAAGACACAACCCCATGCTGTAACCCCCCCCCCTTTCTGTGGCATCTATTCAGACAAATCATGCATGTTATTGCCTGGACCACACACACATACTGCCATGCCATGTCCCTGGCAATAAATGCCATTCATGGACTTGAAAAGTCAAAATATGTATGAGGTGGTATGCACACCAACCTTTTCACCTTTGTCTTAACTATGCCATTCTTCTACAACATTTTCTTTGTTTGCTTGCAAAACTGGGCTGTGCTATGCCCTGAAAGCACCTCAACTAATGCAAACTTGTGGGGAGCGCCAATCTGACCCTCCACACCCAGATGCACTGCAAAGTGGATACCAGATCCAAGCATTATTTAAACGGGAGACACAAGCCGAAAGGCTAGGAGAGAAGGCAGAGAGCAGTAACCCCTGACGAAGGGCTGGAATCAAAAGCCCGAAATGCATTGGGTTCTTAATAAAGAAATGCTGTTCTGAACTACTATCTGTATTTGGATCATATTTGCGCAAAAGTCTGGATGGGCACACGCAGATACGAGAAGCTTTCCAAAATGCATTATGTTTTTCATGTGGATAAAGAATATGTGATGAAGTCTGTGAAACACTTTGGGCATAACTGGATTAATTTGAAAATGGTTGAACGTTTAAATAATGCTTGGATCTGGTATCCACTGTGCAGTGCATCTGGGTGTGGAACCTCAGATTGGCGCTCCCCACAAGTTTGCATTCATGGACTTGACCAATGTCATAGAAGGAAAGAGGCAGGAAAGCCCCAAAAAACACAACTCTCTCTTGTCTCTGACAAACCTATTTGGATCTTCTGATGAGTCAGCGAAAGAGAGTGGATCTGCAGATGGTCACTCCTCTTCAAGCTAGTACTGCCTTTAGTTGACCCTGCAGGAAGAGGGGGTACCTCTGCTGACATCACAGCTTCTTCCTCTCTCACTGCCACTCTAACACTCCACATACCAGAGGTAGAGGCTGGAAGGAGGCAGTGTGTGAAAGGGTGCAGAGGCTGTGGATTAGGACATTCTGATGCTGATAGCAACAGGTCTGAACCAGTGCCTATAGCTTGCTGCCTCTCCATAGTTTTCAATGGAACTCTCAATATACAGTTCTGAGAGTTCAGGCTCTTATCAAGCGTAAAGCCCAAAGAGACTAGCTCTCCGCTTGGGGTGGAAGTCGCTCTTGTAACCTGCCACTGAATTTGAATTTCTTGTGTGGTGAGGAGAAAAGGAATTCTGTTTTGCTGCCATCCAGTCTTAAGTGCCTGTTTCTTATTGGGACAGGCCTTATTGTACATTTGGTTTAGGAGTCTTCCTTTGTTGTGTGTGACCTTCATGTTTTGTGCAGTTGTTCAATGCAAAATGTTTGGGCCCGTGTGTAGAAAGTAATAGGAGGCCCAAGTCTCCAATGTCAATCTCTTCTGTTAGTTGAGGCTCTAATGTGCATTACAAATATCTGACTTAAAAGCCTGGCACCACCTTCCTAGGCACCAATGAAGATTGCTTTGAATTGTTGTATCAAACATGTCTAAACTAGTTTTCATCTTTTTTCAGATATGATCTCCTGTACAAAATGTCCTGACAGCGAGTGGTCCAATGAAGAACGAGATCAATGCATTGAAAAGGTTGTGGAATTCCTGACATTTGAGGAGCCATTGGGTCTAACACTCACAATATCTGCTTCCTCATTGACCTTCCTCACAGCTTCTGTGCTTCTAGTTTTCATGAAGTACCAAATTACTCCCATTGTCAAGGCCAACAACCGTGGTCTCAGTTACCTGCTCCTCATCGCCCTCATGCTCTGCTTCCTCTGCTCCCTCATCTTCATTGGCCGTCCCAGGAGACTCACCTGCATGCTGAGGCAAACGGTTTTTGGCGTAATTTTTTCCATCAGTGTCTCCTGTGTTCTGGCAAAAACTGTGATTGTTTTTCTTGCCTTCATGGCAACAAACCCAAGAAGCTCTGCAAGAAAATGGTTAGGATTAAATACGCCAATCTCTATTGTCTTCTTCTGCTCCTTGGTCCAAACTCTAATCTGTGTTGTCTGGATAATTGTTTCCCCCCCTTACCCAGAATTTAACACAGTGTCTTATATTAACAAGGTCATTTTTGAGTGTAATGAAGGAAACACCATCTTCTTCTACTGCATGCTGGGATACATGGGCCTCCTGGCCACAGTCAGCTTTATTGTGGCCTTTCTCTCAAGGAATCTGCCTGGAAGCTTCAACGAGGCCAAGCTGATCACCTTCAGTATGCTGGTGTTTGTCAGTGTGTGGATCTCCTTTATCCCGGCATACCTGAGCACACGGGGCAAGTACATGGTGGCGGTGGAGGTGTTTGCCATCCTGTGCTCCAGTGCCGGACTGCTGGGGTGTATATTTTTTCCAAAGTGTTATATCATTTTGTTAAGGCCTGAAATGAATTCCAGACAATGTGTTGTTGGCAAAGTACACTTTGGTAATAAAAAGATAGAATGCAAGTAACCCATGAGTTGTATTTATTTATTCATTAGAGGAACTATATTGCATGGACTGCCCCCAGAAGAAAATAGCAGCGCACTATACATAATCAATCAATCAATCAATCAATCAATGACATTTATAGAGCGCACTACATACCCGTAGGGTCTCAAGGCGCTGGGGGAGGGGGGGGTGCCGCTACTGCTCGAACAGCCATGTCTTCAGCTTCTTCCTGAAGGAGAGGTGGTCTTGGGTCAGGCGCAGGTCGGTCGGGAGGGAGTTCCAGGTCTTGGCGGCCAGGTAGGAGAAGGACCTTCCTCCTGTAGTCGCTCTTCGGATGCGGGGGACGGCGGCGAGGGCGAGGTTGGCTGATCGGAGGTGGCGTTTGGGAGCGTAGAAGTTGACTCGGCTGTTGAGGTAGCTCGGGCCTTGGTCGTGTAGGGCTTTGTGTGCGTGGGTGAGGAGGCGGAAGGTGATTCTTTTGTTGACGGGGAGCCAGTGCAGGTCTCTCAGATGTCCGGAGATGTGGCTGGTTCGTGTGATGTCGAGGATGAGTCTGGCTGAGGCGTTCTGGATCCGCTGGAGTCTCTTCTGGAGCTTGGCGGTGGTACCGGCGTAGAGGGCGTTGCCGTAGTCCAGTCGGCTGGTGACGAGGGCCTGGGTGACGGTCTTCCTGGTCTCGGTGGGGATCCACCAGAAGATCTTCCGTAGCATGCGTAGGATGTTGAAGCACGCCGAGGAGACGGTGTTGACTTGCCTGGTCATGGAGAGGGAGGAGTCCAGGATGAAGCCCAGGTTGCGTGCATGGTCTGTCGGTTTGGGTGCGGTGCCCAGGGCAGGAGGCCACCAGGAGTCGTCCCAGGCGGAGGGTGAGGAGCCCAGGATGAGGACATACATAAAACAGGAAGGTAAACATAGTCTCCATGCTTGCATATATAGAGATACAGAGCCTATGTGCAAGATACTTTTTAAAGCATGATAAAGAAGAACTCATGCTGGTCAATGTAGCTTACAATAATGCAAAGACAGACCACAAAAAGGTATGCAGTAATAGCGAACAACTAGACAATGCACAACGTAAGGAACAACATAGACTGTCAAGGCATTGTAAGGAAAAACAGATCTGGTGCTAAAAATGACATTTAGACCGAAAAGTAATTGGAAAATGACTTAAACCCAGATCATAAGACACTTAAGTGAATCAAGGAGTTCTCATATCCATGTGTATGAATAGGAAGTGGTCCTTCTGTACCATTGTTCAAAAGGGGCAGAGTTGACACAAGTCTTGTTTGTGTCAATAAGACATCCTGTATTATAGGGACATTTCCTGGGAAGGTTTGAACATGTTTTTTTCCCTTTAACCAGAAGACATCTAGCCTGAGTTGTCATATGGTTATTACGTTTCCATAGATTGTGTTAAGTTAGCATGTGCTTATTAAATGTTTAAACGCCACATTTTCTTTCTGCTTCGGTTTGCACACGACACCTAATTGTTATTACAGCTTTTAACCTAGACGAAAGATGTGATTTATTTCAGAATAATATATTATTGTACTGGTATCAGTCGTGCCTGGAACACTTGGTACAACTGTCTGCACACTGAGAACTGCACACTCTAACACAAGGTTACTGTAGGCCTGATCCTCGCACTACGTTAGTCATAACACAAATAATGTTTGTGCCAACTTTGGGCTTTACGTGAGTTCAAGATACAGTTACAGGGAATTAGAAAATACACTTGATGCTGGACATGCTGAGAGCTGGTAGCTGTTGATGTGATCTCCTCCTACTGAGAATTTGAGGTATGGGTTCGCCCAGCTAAAGCCCAGATGAGACCTTCTTAGATATAATATAATATGCTAATTAGGGTGCGCGAAATATAGGTGATACAGAATTCTATAGATTTTTCCATCATAATATGTTATCACAATTTGCTTACTATGGATTAGTGACTATGCTGCTGACTCAGATTTTTATAATATGTATGTTGATATTATACAAGATACTGCGTTTGAGAATGTTGCATTGAAAAAATAAACATTTCAAACTTACACGTGTTCTCATTGCCTCCCAGTTTCGGTTTGGAATGATAATATAACGAAAGAGTGTTCATGTATTCCACGATACCTGAGGTATTCTAAGTTCATGTTCTGGATTGTCTAAGACATCGGGAAGTATTCACTGCCGATGAGATACTGTAGCTAGCCTGGTAAGGGGATTTCTGAAACATAGGTGAGTTGTGGGTCACCCTGACTCACCCAGGTTCTAGGTCTCTGAGCACAGTTCTGTGAGAGAACGGAAACCCTGCGACATGGCGCCCATACGTTTGTTGGCCTTATAACATGACACTCGAGTAGTATATCATTCAAACCTTAACGCCTACATTCCCGTTTCCGGAAAACAGCAGTGTCGGAGAAACCTACCTATTTTTGAAATAGGTAATTTTCAAGCTTGAATCTATCTAAAACGGTTTCCTTGAATTACTACCCAGTTGTGCTACAAAGTATAATTTGTTTTTTCTCATTCCTGTGCTAACATGGCTCAGCCCGTGGACATCCCGCAGCATAGTCGCATTGCGGTGCGTGACCATTTGCGGATGTTTGATGTTCCTTTGGAAGGCTTGGCTGTGGTTCTGGTGGTGAGCGCGGAACATGCTTACCCGTACAAACTGTTTTATTCGTGGGTGACATTTCCAGGGGTGGACGCAAATACTGGTGTGTTCCACACATACACTGCTTCGGTTGTACCGGCAGCGTACGCTCCGTACAGAGCACTGGAGGTACCTATAGACGCTTGGCAGCATGGAGTTTGGTTTGGTGGCGCCCTACCGCACGCTTTGACCGCTCCGAGGTTAGGTCCTTTGTCCATTGCGGGCACTAATTGGCCTGCTTTGGGTGGATTTACTCCTCACCCTCGACGTAACGCTTGTAACGTAGGTGAACTGCGGCAACTTCATGAAGTCACGGTGGGAGTGATTAGAGCGCTTGTTCATTACATTGGCCGTAATGTTCAAGACGCAGCCCCTAGAGGCGCACAGCTTCGAGCAGAACATGCTGGTCTGAAAATCAACCCGGTCATGGTTAATTCCGTGATGGGTAAGAAGCCCCAGGAAAAGGACGATTTTCCGTTCTGGCTTGCTGAGAAATTCGGCCAGCTGGAAGCTGTGTTTCCGAATACGAGTCCTGGTGATAAACACCGGATTCTTACACTGAGTTTGCCGAAAGATCTGGCTCCTGACCTTGCTGACTGTGAGACCTGGGGAAAAACTTTTGCAGCGGTCTATTCGAGGTGCTATGGCTCCCCGTCTGTGACCAATCTGGGTGGGGTCCTTAAACGTGTTCAGGACGAACACGGACCGGAGGCGGCTGTTGAATTGGGCATGCGCCTGTGTGGCTCCTTTGAAGTAGTTTGCGGTGTGATCCTTGCGAATGTCAAGGGGGATGCAGTGAACTTTCAAGTTGCTAACGCGTTAGCGTTGGTTCCCGAGCCCGACCGACCCCGACAGTTAGCAAAGATAATTGTGAATGCTTACAAAATGGTGGGCCGCAATGCAAAGGGGGTTAAAACTTTTCCTGATAAGGAGAAGAAACAGCCCCAGAGTCAGACATCGGAAACTAGTGGTCAACAAAAGACCAAGAAACAAAATTGGCCTAAAAAGCAGAATCAGGGTAAGCAACAACAACAACAAATACAGGTTTCTGCTCCTGCGTCTCCATTGCCTGCGCAGTCGGATCGTGTTTATGATTTGCGCGACCGCGCAATGATTAAATCGCCTGAGAGGTTTCAGGCTTCTGAACAACGCTCTCCTCGTTCCTTTCAGGACTCATCGGCTCCGTCAACCGGTGGTGGAGGGGGCGGCAAGGGCCGGGGTGGCCAGCAAGGACGTGGTCAGCCCCGCCCGCGTTCCAGTGGAGATCAGCAGGAAGGCTCTACGCCCAAGAGACCTCAGTTTGCCACGAAGAAAGTCGCTGCCCTGACCGCGCATCGTTATGCCCCAGATAGTGAGAACGCGGCTTCGGAATCTGACGCGGGCTCTGACCTTGCTGGACAGCGCTGCAGAGATTACAATAGTGAGAGAGGCCCTCCGTCCACTGTTGACGGTGACAGCGACTGATACTTTTGTTGTGATTGAAACTGCAGATACGCATGTTGCTCCCCCTGAAAGACTTTTTGAAATTGTCCTGTTAATTGAAGGTGACATGCAGCGAACTGTAAAAGGGGTATTTTGGGAAAATCTCTCGTCTACGTATGACATTTTGCTTTCGGAGGCTGACTGGCCCCCACCTTTTGTTCTCACAGCTCCGCGAGGGGAGGAGGTAATCCTACCCAGCTTCGCGCACACAGTGCCGAGGGTGGAGGCGCTGCATTTTGCAGAAGAGTGGGCTCTGGCGCTTGCGCCGGCTGTGTACCGCAATCAATGTGGCTGGGATAAATTGTCACCAAGCCATGAGATTCCTTTACGGTCACAGCCACAGCCTCAACCACAATATCCCATACGGCGTGAAGCGAAAGCTTCAGTCGCGGCTATCCTTGAACAATTGGAATATCATGGTGTAATTGAAACGTGTGTGTCACCGATGAATAACCCCCTTTTTACTGTGAACAAACCGGACGGATCATATCGTTTGGTTTTGGATTATAGGCATTTGAACTCGCATTGCCGTAACTGTGCAGTACAGAATACGCACGGCTCTGCGTTAGTGAATAGTCTTGAGCGTAAACGGTTCAAAACCACGCTTGACATTTCCAATGGTTTTTATGCACATAGATTAGATGGTCTAAGTTCCCAATGGACCAGTTTTACATGCGCCGGAGTGCAAAAAATGTTTAAACGACTCCCAATGGGCTACAAGAACAGTCCGGGAGTTTTTTCCGCGCGCATAGTCTCTCTTTTGGAGAGCTTTGACCCAGTTGCTTGTTCGTATGTGGATGACATTTATCTCACAGACGACGATCTTTGGGAGCATCTGTGTCGAGTAAATAGCATAATTTGTAACTTTGCTGACATAGGTTACAAGTTTAACTTTGCAAAGTCGCACATTGCAGAGTACACAGTGTTGTTTCTAGGTTACGAGCTTAACCATGAAGGGAAGGGTTTAGCACCCCATTTCCTGGAGAAATGTGCACAGTTGTGCTCTCCGACAACACTGAAAAAATTACAATCTCTTCTGGGTTTTTTGAATTTCGGGAGGACTTACATTCCGGAATATGCCCAGCGTATCAAGCCTTTGTATGCTTTGATACAACCATCTTTTTCCACATCATGCTGGCTGCCTGAGCATTCGGCCATTCTGCAGTCTTTGCAGGCTGATTTGCTCGCTTCTGAATACTTACAGACTTTTAATGAAGGAGATACAGTACCTATTGCTTACAAGTCACACTTGTACACTTCGGCTGAATCGCGTTTTTCCACTGTGGAGAAAGTTTTAATGGCTGTGCAGATGGCAATTCTTAAGGAACGTGCCCTGTCACAAGGAAAGCGCATGTTGGTTGTTACCCCGTGCCCTGCCTTAGAGGCAGTTACGAAAGCCAGTGTACCTAATTCCAAAGCTTTGCACCCTCGGTGGATTCAATGGGCTGCGTCCTTGACGTCCCAGGATGTCACGTTTATTTTTTACGCCACCTTACGGTCCCAGGAGTATTTACAGTATGAGTTTGTTCATCCTGCTCCATTAGCAATGCGGCCGTTGGAGGATTTCCATTGCATCATTTACACTGATGGTTCGGCGCAGGTTGCGCATGGCTCTAAACATGCCTACGTTTCCGCTTGCGCCATTGTGGCGGGTGCCATGGTGAACGATGAGTTCAAGTCCAGTGTCGTGCACACGCAGACGCTTGGAGACTGCACCGCTCAATTGGCAGAGCTTCGTGCTCTGATGCTTGCATTGGAGTACGCAGATCCTAGTGTGACGACTTTAATCGTAAGTGATTCTTACTACTGTGTCCAGTCTTACAATGAAAACTTGTTCTTTTGGATTCAGAATGATTTTCGTGACTCCAAAGGTAGCACAATAAAACATAAAACTATCTGGGTCCGAGTGGCGGAACTTAAAGAGAAGCTGCCACTCGTGTTTGTGATTCATACTCTCGGTCATCAGCGCGTGGGGGTCCACGCTGTTGGCAACTCGCTTGCTGATGAAGCAGCGAAGTCAGCGGTATCAAAATACTTAGTTGCAGCAGTCACGAGGTCCAAAAGCAAAATTGATGATGACATCTTGGCAGCTGTAGCTGTAATGGAGAAGGGAGGTAAATATCCTGCGGGATTCCCTTCTAAATACACATGCCACTTAAGTCCCGATAAGGTTCCTTATGTGAAAATCCCTGAAGTTGGCGAGCGTTTAGTTCCCAACTCGGATCGCAAAGCTGCTTTGATTACAGCGGCACATGAAGGTGTGGCGTCTGCGCATGCGGGCGTCTCTGCCACTGTAACTCAGCTACAACAGAGATTCTGGTGGCGGGGTCTGTACAAACAGACGCGTGAATATGTTCTTCAATGTAACATTTGCCAGCAGATTAAGCCTTCTACTGCTGCGCGTCCGCCTCAGACACAGTTGTACATCTCTAATAAACCGCTTGGTTGCGTTTATTTGGATCACTGCGGTCCTTTTTCTTCTGATACTGCGTTTAAATACATCTTAGTAGCAGTTGATTCATGCACACGCTTTGTATGGGTATGGCCGCATCAAAGCGCTGATTCGCGGACTGTCATTAAGGATTTGCGTGTCTTTGTGGGAATTTTTGCCTGTGGTACTTTCCATTCGGACCAGGGCCCGGCTTTCGCCTCTAAGGCATACAAGGCTGCTATGGTTTCGTTGGGAGTCCAAGTCAAGTTTTCAAGTCCCTACAGGCCTGAGTGTAGTAGAACGAATGAACCGCGACTTAAAGCAATCTTTGACAGCCCGAGTTATAGGTACTGGTAGAAACTGGCTAGCCCACCTCATAGGCGTGCAGCGTGCGCTTAATAATCTCCCTAGAAGGTCTCTGGGTGGGCGGACCCCATACGAAATGCTCTTTGGTATCAAGATGTATGTACCTGACCTTGATGGGCCGGACTACAAGGCCCAGGCCGGGGCCTTTGACGTAGATGAACATTGCAATGTTTTACAGAATCTACAAAAGACCAGAGACAGTCTTGCAAAGGAACATTTGCCCTCCACATCGGATGATGCGTTGCAGATCCCGGTAGTTGGCTGGCTACCCCAAGTTGGAGAACTGGTTCGAGAGAAGATCGATAACAAGAAAGAGTTTGGTCCCTCATATCGAGCACCGGTTCGAGTCCTTGGAGTGAAGGGCACAAGAACAGTCATTTTACCACCACTTCCAGGTCGTAAGGAAAACAGATTTATTTCTATTGACAATGTCAAGACACACAGGGTGGCCGATTCTTCATAGCATGACACCGGCTGTATCCTGTCCTTCCATGGTGAGGCACTCTGTGCTGGCTATTACATCTGGTGCAGAACAGGAGGTGTCCCTCGAGATGCCTGCCATATCCAGTCCTTTATTAAATACTATTCCTGATACTAACATTGATGAGCTAAACTACACTTATCCTGCTGATTTATCGATGCTTGATTTGCAGACCCGTTTGGCAGGCCAGTCCAGATTCTCTTTTGACTCTGTTTCGGAAACATCAAAGAAACGCACAAACATTGCAAGATATGCCACGTTGTTCAAAAAAATTTTTTTTATTCCGCCTTGGACATACATATGGTTGATCCTATTTTCATTCTATCTTTTTATGTCAATTGGTTTTGTGTTTTATTTTTTCCGCCTGATTGATGGTCACTACGTACAAGAAAGAACAGGAATTCGGTACCTTAATGGAACATTGGCCCCTGTTTCCTCTTCACATTCTGTGCACAGACTGAAACGAAACTTAAATACGGTTAACATTTCAGCTTGGCCTGTCCTTGATGGGATTGTGTGGGATGCGGTTAGGTTTCAGATACACGGGCCTACTGAAGTGATTAATGTTCCAAATGTGCTTAGAGTAAACATGGGAGATGTGATTAAACAAAATATACGTTCTGATGATTGGGATATTCAGGCCGTAGAAGCATTATTCTCGGATTTGAAGTATTATGCTGCCCTCGATACTGAGGATCTGTATACAGATTCTGTTAATTATGGTGATTTGTTTTGTTTTCAACACTATGGTAATCATTTTTTACATAAGACAAATTCCAGGAGGGTTGCTGTAAATTATACACAATGGAAACATTGCCCTGCTCCATTCAGTGGCAGTTCCAATACATTTCTGAAAAAATATACCTATTTTACAGACTTTGATCAGTCTAATCCCGAGTCATTTTATTTTAAAATGACACAAAAGCCCATTTCCAAAGTTAGACTTACCGATACAAAATTACTGTATTCGAAGTCCTTTTTAGACAGGTTGGCTGTAGATGGCTACGAGTTCTGGAAAGGAACAATTGACCTTAAATCGGTTTGGGGTACCAAAGATTGGCAGGTACAAGGCACTGAGGCTTTGCACCGTGCATGTCTCATCCCAAATCACATGTTGTTTTTAAATTCTACCATTTTCCAGACAACATGCTTTGGATTGGCTACTTCTAAAAAATTAAATACACCATCCATCCCAGATTTAAATGAATATACAGGTTGGGGTAATTTCACTGATTCCTCCATTCAAGGGTTGCAAACTCTTTTACACAATTCGTCCTTTAACATTTCCAGTTTGGATTCCAAGGGTTGGCTGGTATGGCAAAAGAGTGCTGATTCTTGCCAGCGCCGATTTATGGGTTTGGCTGAGGGGTTCACAAAACTCAGGCCCGATCCACGTTTTGAAGAAGACTATACTGTCACGACTTATTCTGTGGGGAAGCTGTGTCAAAGTTGGTTACAGCATTCTACTTTAGCTGCAGTTAAACTACATTTGTCTCAATTACATGATAATGTGGATTTAAACGATTTTATAAAAGGCCCTGCTAAAGGTAGATCTAAACGTTTCCTGTATGCAATTTACAATGAAATTTGGAAAGTTAACCAGGTTGAGGCTGCTAAACGCCTAAGGGCTATTGATCAAGCTAATTTGGAAAAAGTGCTTGCAGTGGTTGATAACAGCATTAACACGCTTTCTTCCCGAATTTACACTTTAAATAATATTGTGTCTTCTGTTGTCGACATTGTACATGATGAAGTGTCCGTGTTATATCATGGTCAAAATCAATTGCGTTCTGTGATGCAGTTTGCGTGGACACTACAGACTCTTAAGTCTGGTCGAGTGCCATGGACTTTTTTGAACGTATCATCATTATTTGCCCCGTTTAATTTGACTGAAAAACAGCGCATGTTGTCAATGAGAGATGCTACATTTTCTATGTTACATATTGAAAAATTAGAATCCCTGCCATTTTCGGTGGCTGAAGTGACTGCAGCAACATGGCTTATTCATGGTGTTATAACATTACCTTTTGCGTTGTATAAATTTACAAATTGTATGAAATATATAGCCATTGGACGATATGAACCATTAGGCAGCGTTTTCCTCCATGAAACATGGTCTTTACCATACACTTACAGATGCCTTAAGGAGGGGAATGAAGTGAATCTGAATGGTGAAGAATGTACACAGTCCCCTGACCACTCACTTATTTGCAGACACATCCAGTTGCATGGTTCTTGTAATCAGGACAAACCTAATTTGGCCTGTGTTTTGAAAGGGACACCAGTTCCTGCAATAGTTCCCACGTTCACATTGTTGTCCAACGGTAGTTATTTACTTTTAAATAACGAGTTTTGTTGTGGGTTAGAGCCTGGTATCGCATATGTGGTTACCGTGTCTGAAAGGGTCGTTTGCTGCAAGAATGTGTTGTATCCACCCACGCATGGGAATACAGAAGTTTTAATTTGGCCAAGAATACCAACCTTGAGAGCTGAATTCAAAGGTTTAGGCCGTATAAGAGCCCTTTTGTCTCAAAAACAGGTGGCCCTGAGCTCTGCCCGCGAAACTTATGTCCTTCACATAGCAAACACACGCACAGAAGTACAAGCGCTTTTAAGTACTGATTTGCCGTTTCATTTTTGCGAGCTGGTTCATCAAATCTTTAATGCCTCCTCCACATCCAGCCTCGCTCATTTTTTTAAAATGGTTAGCAGTGGTCTCGTGACTACATTTGAAAAAGTATTTGGTATTATCCCTGCGTTCTTTCATTCTATATTCGCTAGTCTGTTTGGCGGATTTCCTGTTTTGCTGGCTTTGGCTGCAGGCGTTCTGGTGATATTTTATTTCATAAAACATGGATGCCCATCCTGCGCAAGGAAACGCACAGCACCTACTGATGCAGTTTCGCAACCGGATGCTTGATTATTATGGATCCCTGCCGCTTGCGACTTTAAGCACGGCTTTTGGATTATCTTTCAGATTTTCTTTTTTGTCCAGCCTGTGTTTCATTGCCTGAGCTGTGATTTCGCCTGGGCCATTGATTTGTGTCTCTGTTTACCGACTTCTCCTGACGTCGACTTTGATCAGCTGATGTCCCCCGTAGTGGCTCATGAGTTGGTCTGTTCTGGCGAAAGGGTTATGGCTGTGGCAGCGATGCATGGACTAATGGGTCAGTGGGACATTTTCGCAGCGGCGCATGACTTTCTGGAACAGAGCGTTCTCGAGAACCCACTGAGTTGTCCTCTGATGTTGCTAGAGGATTCAGTATTGGAGGAGCACGTATGTTCTTTCCCATTGCTTAATTGGATGGCTGAACTGTTTTCGGATGATGACAGTGATTTCATGTTGGAAGCTGTTGCTACATATTTTGCATATTCATTCAACGAGGAATGACTCTGAATACTTCCATCTATATGGCACGTGACTTTTTAGTAATTCTGAATGGTGCCAATTTCAATACGAACATTCGATTTTTTCATATGTTCTATGCCTATTTATTATAGTTAGGCCTCAAGTTCGACTTTTTATATTTTGTGTAGCCACTACAGGCATTCATACATATTTTTTGTATTTTTTAAATTTTACATACATTACATACATTTAGCTTGGCTCAATATCATTGAACTCTGCTTTCAAGTCTTGCCTCTCATAGAGTATTGGCTTATATATTTGTCTTTTGACCGTCCTCGGATCATTGGGGGGGTGTCATATGGTTATTACGTTTCCATAGATTGTGTTAAGTTAGCATGTGCTTATTAAATGTTTAAACGCCACATTTTCTTTCTGCTTCGGTTTGCACACGACACCTAATTGTTATTACAGCTTTTAACCTAGACGAAAGATGTGATTTATTTCAGAATAATATATTATTGTACTGGTATCAGTCGTGCCTGGAACACTTGGTACAACTGTCTGCACACTGAGAACTGCACACTCTAACACAAGGTTACTGTAGGCCTGATCCTCGCACTACGTTAGTCATAACACAAATAATGTTTGTGCCAACTTTGGGCTTTACGTGAGTTCAAGATACAGTTACAGGGAATTAGAAAATACACTTGATGCTGGACATGCTGAGAGCTGGTAGCTGTTGATGTGATCTCCTCCTACTGAGAATTTGAGGTATGGGTTCGCCCAGCTAAAGCCCAGATGAGACCTTCTTAGATATAATATAATATGCTAATTAGGGTGCGCGAAATATAGGTGATACAGAATTCTATAGATTTTTGCATCATAATATGTTATCACAATTTGCTTACTATGGATTAGTGACTATGCTGCTGACTCTGATTTTTATAATATGTATGTTGATATTATACAAGATACTGCGTTTGAGAATGTTGCATTGAAAAAATAAACATTTCAAACTTGCACGTGTTCTCATTGCCTCCCAGTTTCGGTTTGGAATGATAATATAACGAAAGAGTGTTCATGTGTTCCACGATACCTGAGGTATTCTAAGTTCATGTTCTGGATTGTCTAAGACATCGGGAAGTATTCACTGCCGATGAGATACTGTAGCTAGCCTGGTAAGGGGATTTCTGAAACATAGGTGAGTTGTGGGTCACCCTGACTCACCCAGGTTCTAGGTCTCTGAGCACAGTTCTGTGAGAGAACGGAAACCCTGCGACAGAGTGTGCCTTTGACTTTAAGACTTTGGGCCAGAAAACTATGCCTTTTGGAAGGCCTACGGATGGGATTCAGTCTTGCAGAATTTGATTCAGAACCCCTGTTTCCGATTGAATTGTATAGCTTTCCAAGCAAACGATAATGATGTCCGGATACGGTACGAGCAGTCCGAATCCATTTTGAAAGGCGTTTGCACAACCCAAGCCTTTTAGAGCAGATTCGTACAGCTCTATGAGAACAGTTTCCGGACGAGCCAATAAGATGACCGATTTGGACAGGCATTCCGAATCGGTTTTCCCTAGACGAAACAACTTCTGGAATTGGTATTCGGGGATACGTTGTGGCCCCCGTTCACCTGGAGGTGTCCGATTGGGGCCTGTAGGGGGTACCCAAGGGACCCCTCTTCCCAGCCATGTACAATGTGGCAGGCACCATAGGGTGCCCGCCACAGGGTGCAAGTTTTTCCACAGCCACCCCTTTTTTCAATGGGAGCCTCTGCTCTCGTTCTGAACACAGGCTCCCATTGAAGTAATTGGAAGTCCAACCGAACAATGTTGGGAAGCATCATAATCGCTCATTTGGACTCGCAGGACCTGATATGGACCCAAATTGTTTGTAAACTATTCTGGACCCGATTAGCTCAGGATTGTTTCCAAACAACATCGTAATCTGGACCTTTGTGTGCCACCGGAGGGCTGCTTTCATTTCGGCGAGGCATGGAGGTGTATATTTGTATTTCCTTGATTGTCAGATGTGTTCTTTGGAAGGATGTATGCTTCCTATGATAACCATTTAAGTGACACTAGCAAATAAGTCCTATTGTCAATTAGGTGCATATTAGCTACTAGATATGCTACAGTGTGCAGAGATGTTCTAAGAGCTTTGGTCATTTTTTTAGATAATGTAAGAGTTCATCTCCATCATCGATGTGTGAGACTACTGGGGACTGAGCCAGAGATTTAAGGTTGTCTTTGGTGATGAAAGGCTACATTGTCAAAGAAAATTTAGGGGGTTATGTAGAGATTTGAAGACACACCCAAAAGTACCTTTTACAACTAAGAGGTTTATTTTGAGTTTGGGTGATATCCCATCTGCCTTATTCAAAATCTATGCTCCCTCAACCTTATATAGAAAGTGTAGACTATATATAATACCTTTCATAATAGGTAAAAGGCACAGAGACTTCAGGTTGGGGCTTTCATCAAGTATAAGGGCTAAGGAGCCAAGCTAACTGCTAGGTAACTCAGGTTGTTTTTCCGAAGGGTTTTAAGCAATCTGTCATAAGAATTTCATTTATTTTTAGATGAGGATTCAGTTTTGGTGCCATTCAGTCTTAAATATCTGCATCTCCTTTAAGCATGCCTTATTTTGCATTGTCATTGCTTTTGGTGGGAAAAACATAAGTACCAGTGGACTCCTTTGTTGTGTGACCTTCATGTTTTGCAAGAGGTTATGGTTGTCAGGAAGACTGAGAGATTTGATGGGGCTGGGCCTTCTCAGGAGCTCCATATCATATTAAATTGCACTACAAAGATAATCTCTGTGTAGCCAAATCAGTATTTAATACATTTATTTATTTTACTCACTGACTTGTAAAGGTGTGATTCTTGTGGAGGTTCGGGTGTTTATTTGCATGCCAATGAACACCTGGATAATTAGCCATGCTTAATAAATCCTGATTGATTGATTGATTGATTGATTAGAAGTCATTGGAAAGATTGATATGTGAAGTTAGGACGGCAAATACCGGTCGGTAACAGCCGATTTCGGCCCTTACCGACCGGTATTTAGGTTTTGACATGTAGGTGGCCTTAATTTTACTGATTCAGTAAATTTACTGATTCAATAAAATACCGAATCAGTAAATTTACCGAATCAGTAAATCCAGGTGTAGGTGGCACTTTAAACAGTGCCAGAGGCCATTACCGATTCTTTATTTACCACCAAATACTATTTGGTGGAAAATAACGAATACCTGTGTACATGCACATCTGTGCAGGTACACCTGTGCCATGTGACACACATACTTGCCCTTAGGGCATGCATGTGGGCCACATGGCACACAAGCCAAAATCAGGGGTGCAACAGGGTGTCAAAGTGACACCCTGTTCCCCTTGACAATTCTGTATTTTTACCGTATCGGTAACAGCGTCTTGTCTGCTGCCAGTGTGCTTGCACTGGCAGCGTACTTCTGGAGGTACTTCAAAAACATTCTTGTTGCACTTCATAGGAGTACTTGTGGTTACACTCCATCTCCACTTCTCCCATGCTGCTTGCCTGCCCTGCCCTCTTTCCAATATCTATCATCCTTTGACCCTCCCAACCTACCCTGGCCCATGTTGTGGTTTTGAAAGATCATGATAACCAGATTTCAAACATGGTTGGTATTACTGCATTCACACCCCCACCCTCCTGTGTTGCTGCTTTCAGTCCTCTATTCTGCCAGAAACATTGGCAAAGCCAATATATCTCGCCTACACAACATATTGGGTTTGGTTATGTTTTTAGCCATGTTGCTAAAACTTTAGAAAAATGCAATTACAAATCCTATGCAAGAGTGCTATGACACGGTCAGTATTGGCTGCTTCATAGTGTTTTGTTTTCTTTACTTTCAGCCATGCTGCACAGCTGTCTTGGATAGTCTATGGCAATCACTGATTTAACCCAACAACTAAGAGGCATATTATCAAGGGGGTTTATCTCCGCTTTATTGGCTTTAAAAGCCAAGAAAGTGGAGATAAAATTATCTCCCTATTACCTAGCTGTTGCTAACACCAGTTAGCAACAGCTAGTAGGAGATAGCGACCATCTTGGGCCCCACTTTGCATGTCAGAGAATTTTATCACTAATGACATGCAAAGTGGGCGTGCCAAGATGTTAGCGACTGGAAACAGTCTCTAACATCGCTTTCTCCTATTACCAACTTTTGGAGATATTCCCGCTAAGAGCTAATATCTCTAAAAGCTAACACCTGCCCCATAGCATTTCTTAGCCATGTTATCCAGTAGTAGGTGGATAACATGGCTAAGCGCATTAGCTCGGTAATGCATGAATATCGCGGACTTTTCAGCGATATTCATGCATTGCGGCCGATTTTTATCGCATTTGCCATAAACCTTGGTAATACCAAGGTTTATCTGCGATAAAAAACGCAAAAAAAGCTATTGCTTGGTAATATGCCCCTAAGAGTGGAAAAGTAACAAATGTAAAATCTACTTTCCTGAAGGAAGATGTTCTCTCTAAATAGATGGCGAGAGCCCTAACCAGATCTAGGAAATGCTGTAAAATTTCCTGATGAGAAGAAGGTGCAGGAAAAACAGGCAGAAAGGATCAGACCTGGGGATAGATAACAAAAGGAGGAGACTTTCCAGAGGAGGGAAAAGCTTAGTCTAAACACTACTTTTTCATGCTAACATCCTAAATATAGTTAATTAAATAGGAGAGCACCATTGTGTCCTAGCCCCCAACCTGAAGTTATGGTCTTGATACAAAATTCTTTCTTTGTCCATCATTTCAAGGAAGCTGAAGAAAATAGATTAAAATGGGAATCCTGCAGGTAGTTAAACACTAAAGGAAATTCCACAGTGGGAACAAAGCAAACTCATAGAGATGATGGACCTTTTCAGACCCTCATACCAGTCACAGATCTGAGTTGAATCCATCACTGTTCTTTAGTTCACTCTGCCACCCCAGTTCAGACCCCGCCAGTCTTGATCGTGTGCCTCATGGGAACAGTCCAGCCTGAATTGCCAAGCCAGGGCTTCCCTGGTCCGGAAACAAGCATCCCTGGACCGGGTTTGTGGTAACACCCCTCATCAGCCGGACTAGCTTGAATCCAGTGGCAAAGTGAGCAAGGGACCCACATTGGGGCATCCCCTGCTAACTTAGGGAGCACAAAACATACAGAGAGAGATGATGGACGGGGCACTGAAAATTTTCAGACACTCACCCCCAGTTCCACAGGGGAACAGGAAAATGGACTACTGACCTTCCTATGCAAAGGTTTTATAAATAAGAGGCCAAAGAGGCAAATCAAATATTGCTTATATTGCTGCCCATTGGTTACGAGGAGTGAAAACTGCCAGCCCCAGAAGAATGCATAAAACAAGGACAAGTGTTACAGTCTTAACAAAGCATATCTCAGAGACACAAGATGAGGCAGATGTATCATTCCTTCATGCAGCGCAGCATAGCAAGGGCAGGAATGCACCATATTTACCAATATACAGCACATTCTTGTCCTTTCCTTGTATTGGGGCACATTTGGCTGCCTAGTGTCAACGCAGGCACCTGTGCATCATGTTGCAGGGATGCATGCATTGTAGGCAGGATGGATTTTGTACAGAAAGATTTCTCTTCCTGCACATGAAGTATCCTCAGAGGCATCTTCCTTTTTCTAAGGTCCCGCTCCAGCACTGCCTTCAGTGCTACTTTGTTTTCTTGATTGTTAAACCAGCATTATTCTTGTATACCCTTGTAGCCTCCCCTTCTGTATATCCTCTTCCAGTCCCTGCTTGTCTTCCCCTTTCCTTGGTTCCAGTGCCTAGTTTACTGTTTTTCTATTCCTGTTGTCTTGCTTCTTTTACTTTGTATGGTTGTTACTAGCTTTCTGCCAAGTGTTCCCGGTGATTTCCTTTCTTTCCTGTTAAAAACTCCTCCTCGCTAGCTCCTTGTCTATTGTGCTTGTATTTTGTTCTACCGCTTTGCTGTTACTGCCTTTTGTGTTCCTGTTGATCACCAGGATCTGTGAGCACAGCTGACAATCTAGGTGGTGTTTCTTGTTCACTTTGAGTGTTGTCTTTAAGTTACATTTCTAACATCACCATAGGTATCAGCTCCACAGACCCTGCACTTGCATGCATATCCTATATGTGGGTAATTGCAGTCAGTATCTGCAACAACAATTGTGGGTGAGGAACTTGCTGAGCTTCAGTCTTACCGTGTGGAGCTCCCGAGTGCTTTACCCCACATTCCCTTTATTGTTAATGGTGTTGTGTGTGTGTGTGTGTGTGTGTGCATACATACATGTATATATGCTTGCACGTCCATCCTGGGTGTGGTTAGTCTGAATGCTAAATTGTCTCGTGAGTGCCCTTTCTTTCTGAGTCTTAGTCTTCTTGTTCACTTGTGCAGAAATTCTTTATTGTGCAGTTACTGAAAACCATTACAATATTCCAAAACATAAAATATATTACCTTCGTGTACTGTTGTCAACTATGTATAAACTATTAAAATAGATATTTTTTTTAATCTGATTTCAATTTACAGGAATTTTTTTTGCTTACTTTTATATAAGGAATAAACCGTAAGAATTGATAAATTATCGTTTTAGCCTATGTTATTCCTAATTTCATTAGGTTCTCAAAATAGGGTAAAAATGTAATTATTTGACAAATTAACCCCTTAAGTGCTGCCTCGGTGCATTGGCTGACGGCAGCACTACCTCCCCAGTGCTGCGCACGACCATTGGACGTCCATTCAGCACTAGTTCCAATGGACAGCGCAGCACTGGGGAGGAATGTTTAATAGCATCTATGAGGTTAATAGTGGGTCCTTTGAGTCCAGTATTTTTAATATTGCCAATCTACAGGTGCGGATACTTATTTCATTAAACTTTCTCCTGAGCAAATCCTGGCGGCAACTCCCTAACACCGGACAGATACATATCAAATTTATAAAGTCTTGTACTGATGCTTCGCATAGGTTACAATCTTTTGGGCCAGGGGTCCTCCAAATAGGTTGATCAGCATTCGATGGCAGTTTCCCCATATGCAACTCCAAATACTCCAAATACTTGATTTTCAGGTGAGGCGGGAAAGTGAGGCCCAGGTATACTGCTGGTTCTGGACTAAGATTGTAAAACCATCCATGCGTGAGCACGTCAATTTAAGATTGCTTTATCATCGATTAATGAATGCAATTTTGCCGCTTTTTTCATAATCTACTGGAATGATCACCAAGGTAATTTCCATTGCCAGAGATCTGCCATCTTAGGTATTTCCGAAGAAACATTTAGGTACTTTGCATACTGTGAATTTGGATCATTTTGCAGGGCTTCACTTGTGCAGGCTTCTCCTTTGGGTCCCTTTTCTCTTCTGACTTACTGTGAGATCCTGGACATTTCTGTACTCCTATTTCTGTCTACGTTCTTTACCCAGTCGCCAGTCCTTGCCTATTGTTACTGGCAATGTTGTATGGCCATGGAATAACAATCCTTTTGATGGTGACTCCGCACCTGTGAAAAGGTGATTGGTCTAATTTTTCCATGTGCAGCATTGTATATTTTGCATCTTTTTGTGCCATTCTGTTCTGCCTTTCTGATAAACTATATGCAGAGAATAGAGACGTACTGCTAATATATCGCTAGGGCAAGTGACCAGAGCGCAATGATCATAGTGTCCAGCTTAGTAATAGAATAGAACTCAACTGTGATTTATTTATTTTTAAAACTTATATCGCGCAAATGAATCATGCCAGTAGGGATCTCTCGGCTCTTTTGGCAGCACAGTGCACACGGCTAGACCAGGTTTGCGACTTTAAAACAACCAAGTTTTTAGTAGCTTCTTAAATTGTTTCAGGCTAGGGCAAGCAGGCAGCTCATCCAGTAAGCGATTCCAATGAAGAGGGGCTAGACTGGAAAATGCTCGTCCTCCCATTTTTGTTTTCTTAATCTTGCAAGGACAAAGTCAATTTTGGTTGCTTGATCTTAATACGTAGCAGGGGTATAGGCTGTTATCTTTCTCCTTAAATAAAGGGGGCCAATCCCCTGCTGCGCTCTAAACACCATTACCAATAACTTGAACAATGCTCTCTTCCTTACAGGTAACCAGTGCAGCTGTCGCAAGAGAGGGCGAGAAGGAGTGCGCCATGATTTATTAAGGACCAGTCGTGCAGCTGTATTTTGCACCACCTGTAGCCTTGCTGCAAGATCTTCTCTAATACCTGTCAGGAGAGCATTGCCATAGTCTAGTCTAGCCTCCTATAAGGTTTTTCTATCACTCATAGGGAGCCATGGGAACATTTTTATCAGCATTTGGAAGATACCAAAGCAGGTTCTTGATACTGCCTTCACATGCTCCTCCATCAAGATTTTATTATCGATCAATATGCCCAGGTTCCGTGCCTGTGCTTTAGGATTAGGAGCCTCCCCTAGTTCCTATGGCCACCAGTCTGAAGACCATATCTCTGTGGCTTTCCCAAATAGGAGAATCTCCGTTTTGTTGGAGTTTAACTGCAAGAAATTCTGATTCATCCAGACGGCAATTTGCAGCATACAGGACTTAAACTTGGCTTTTGTCTGAGCTGGATCTGTCTCGATTGGGACTATTACCTGCATATCATCCGCATACGGGATTGCCTCAAAGCCACAGGCTCTAATAATAGAGGCCAGGGGAGCCACATAGATGTTAAATAAAGTGTGGCTTAAAATTGAGCCCTGTGGAACTCCCTTCTCTATTACCATGGTCTGAGAGACAAATGTGTCTAATTGGACACATTGAGTTCTGTTGTTCAGAAAACTCTGTATCCAAGCCCAGGCATCACCTCCAGCAATCTGTACATCATGAAACAATGGGAGATGGTGTCAAAGGGTGCCGAAAGATCCAGGAGCACAAGTACGGTGGGGGTCTCTTTGTACAGTGACAACCTGATGGTATCATAACCTCCAGCAATGCCGCCTCCATGCTGTGAGCTGCACCAAATCATGATTGTGAAGGGTCAAGTAGACTATGCTGCTCCAAATGTGAAACTGTGCTTAACTGTGTTTTTAAATCATTGCACCTACCCTGAGCTAGTTGCAGATATTTCCCGCCAAGCAGGCACCCACAAACAGCGGATCCTAGCGCTGTTGAAAGGGAAAACATCCCACGGACGCCATCGCTGCCAACGCGAGGCCACGCCCACCCGCTAGGCCACGCCCACCTCCAAGCCAATGTAAGCGTGGATTGAGAGCGCGACATATGAAATTGTCAGACCTCTGAGGCGGAAGCCGGAGGTGTAATTTCGTTCGTTTTTAAAAATTGTGTGAAACTGTGCTTAACTGTGTTTTTAAATCATTGCACCTACCCTGAGCTAGTTGCAGATATTTCTCGCCAAGCAGGCACCCACAAACAGCAGATCCTAGCGCTGTTGAAAGGGAAAACATCCCACGGACGCCATCGCTGCCAACGTGAGGCCACGCCCACCCGCTAGGCCACGCCCACCTCCAAGCCTATGTAAGCGGGGATTGAGAGCACGACATATGGAATTGTCAGACCTCTGAGGCGGAAGCCGGAGGTGTAATTTCGTTCGTTTTTAAAAATTGTGTGAAACTGTGCTTAACTGTGTTTTTAAATCATTGCACCTACCCTGAGCTAGTTGCAGATATTTCCCGCCAAGCAGGTACCCACAAACAGCGGATCCTAGCGCTGTTGAAAGGGATAACATCCCACGGACGCCATCGCTGCCAACGCGAGGCCACGCCCACCCGCTAGGCCACGCCCACCTCCTCTTTCCACAAATGTGCGTCCCACGCAAGCGCAGCGGACGAGCGCAGCAGGAGTACCGTTTGCGCGCCGAAGGCGCGCCTAAGGCAAGCCCGTCTGCGCCCGTCCGTGGCCGGACGGGGCGCGGGGCCACGGACTTTGTCACCTTCAAGTCCCACGAGATGCAGTATGATAGACAGGAATTGTTGGATCTCTGCCCTATTACTGCACTCCCCTGTAAACACTCTATGGAGGCTACATCGCTACATAGCTGCACTATATTTCCCTTCACTCCTGATAAACGCCTCACTACATCTAACACGAAAGGGCTGCTAAAAGCGGCATTATTGAATTGCAGATCCCTTAGGAATCATTGTACTCAAATCTATCATCTTCTTGAGGATGAGGAACTTAATATCTTGTTTCTCACTGAGACCTGGTTAGATGAGCATTCTGACCCTGTCATAATAGAGGCCATGCCACCCGGATATTCTCTCTCCAGACTCGATAGGAAGGATGCTAGAGGTGGGGGTATCGCTATAGCAACTAAGGCACCGTTACAATGCTCCCTATCTCCTCTCTCGATGGATCATAGTGAAGCAGGCTCCTTCACTATCTTAATAGGGACGAAATACTCCCTTTCGGGTATCCTTGTATATCGACCCCCAGGAAGGCTTTACGACTTTACATCTAGCCTTATGGAGGCTACAACTCACCTAGCACTGAGAAAAACCAGACTGCTAGTGTTGGGAGACATGAATGTCCACTTTGACAATACCCTTGATAATGAGGCCTCTGACATAAAGTCTGATTTGTTCTCCTTACAGCTAGAGCTTAAAAACCAGGACCCAACTCACCAACTAGGACATTTGCTGGACCCCATTTTTGGGAACTGGACTGGAGTACTCCCTCTGGCCCCACTACCGATACCCTGGTCTGACCCATTTCGTGATTCCGATGCAAATACAGATCGCTGCTACCGAACTCAGCTCTGATACTGCTTATCGCTATCAATGTAGAAAATGGAAACATTTCTCCCTTGACTCTTTCATTAAGCTACTTGATAACGCTGGACCTCCAGGAGGGTCTGACTGTGAGACAGCCTATAATCAGCTACAAAAATGCATCACAACAGCTTTAGATAGCACTGCCCTGACTCGTACGCTGACAAACACCAAGAGGGCCAGTAAAGCTAATCCGTGGTTTACCCAAGAACTACGTCTAGCCAAATCCGCATGTAAAAAACTTGAGCGGACATGGCGTATCAATTTTTGCCCAAAATCTAAAACCCTCTACAAAAAAGCTCAAAAAGACTATAACAAAATGATCCGAGCCTCCAAAGCATCCCACTATAACATTCGCATTATGGAAGCAGAGAATTCCTCGAAAGAGCTTTTTAAGATCTTTAAAGAAATCTCTGTAATTACCTCTAACAATACTTCCCATAATGATTCGGAGGACACTTGCAACAAGATCGCTAAGTATTTTGCTGGCAAGATCACTGACATTTATGCCAACTTCTCGGGCAACATAAAACCAGGACACGACTTTGTTGAGAGGGAAGATGCCGCTCCCACAGATTTATGCCTGCGTAATTTCATGGTCCTTCCCCCGGAAACCTTTGTAAAAACCTGCCAAAGCATTAAATCTGGCTCCCCACGGGATCCGGCTCCTCCCAAAATAATAGTTGCTAGTCTGGCTGCTTTGGAGCCCCACCTTAGATACGTGTTACAAATCTCCTTTTTTACAGCCTGTCTGCCTGAAGACTGGAAAAAAGCAATCGTACTTCCTATAAAGAAAAAGCCCAATGTGAGTCAGGATACCCTAGACAATTTAAGACCTATATCTCTGCTACCTTACCTAGCCAAAGTCGCAGAGAAAATAGCAAATATTCAACTCATGGCCTATCTCGAATCCCAAAATGCTTTACACAGCTCTCAGTCTGGTTTTAGATCAGGCTATTCAACAGAGACAGCGCTCCTGAGAGCGACCGAAACTCTAGGGAAGGAGCAGATGAGGGTAAGACCATGGCACTCATTATGCTGGACCTCAGTGCCGCGTTTGACACTGTAGCACACTCCATCTTACTACAGTGTCTAAACAAAGCTGGGGTCACAGGGAAAGCATTTGGTTGGCTGAAAGCTTTCCTAACCAACCGGAGCTTTCAAGTTCAGAGAGGCAATTTTCTCTCGGACAGCATAGCTGTAGAACAGGGGGTACCTCAGGGCTCTGCCCTGAGTCCCACCCTGTTCAACCTTTATATGGCCCCGCTGGCAGGGGTGGTCCAATTGTACGGCGAAGAGCTAGTCTCTTACGCCGACGATACCCAACTGCTGATCTCCCTGTCCCAAGCCCCTTCCTTGGCTGCTGAAAATTTTAAAACCTGTATGAGCGATCTTGCAGATTGGATGACCCAACACTGCCTCAAACTTAACGGCTCTAAAACTGAGGTGTTAATAATTGGAGGCAAGGATACTAGCTGGACCAAGGAGTGGTGGCCATCTTGTCTGGGGTCTTTACCCACTCCTGGCAGAGAAGCTAAGAACCTAGGTGTCTGGGTGGATACCAAACTCTCTTTTGACAGCCATGTAAATAAAATTGTAGGGAAGTGCTTTGGGGTCATGAAAACTCTCAACCGTACCCTGGACCTCCTCCCCTTGGAGGCCAGCCGTACATTGACTCAGGCCCTAGTAACCTCTCGTATGGACTATGGCAATGTACTTCTTCTTGGTACTTCGGAAAAGAACATCAGGAGACTGCAGGTGCTACAAAACTCAGCAGCACGGCTAGTATTGAGACTACCCAGAAGAGTTGCTTCTAAACCCACCTTGGCAACCCTTCACTGGCTGCCCATTAGGAAGAGAATTCTTTTTAAAGCACTTCTCTTATGCTACAGAATTATCTCTCATAAAGCACCGTCCTACTTGTCTGACCTAGCTGTTCCGTACGAGCCTAACAGAGCACTTCGCTCGATGGGAAAGGGCCTCCTCATGATTCCCCGTATAAAAAAATCCATAATGGGAGGTCGGTCTTTCCGATCCCTGGCAGCAATCAAATGGAATACCCTTCCCATCAATATTAGGCTAGCAAATAATGAAGCCACCTTCAGAAAACTACTAAAAACGTACCTATTTGCCCTTTAGGCTCTTCCCCTCCATTGATCTCTGACCCATTTCCTCAGCGCGGGGATACGCCGGGAGGCGTCACCAGGCGCTTTATAAACCCCTTTATTATTATTATTTTTATTATTAAATATCGCATCAGTTGCTTATTTACCAAAGTCTCTAGGACCTTCGAACTGCTCGGAAGAAGGGACATTGGTCTGCAATTTTGCAGCTCAGTCGGATCTGCCAGCGCTTTTTTAAGCAAAGGTTTTATATGCGCCTTTTTCCAGTTTCTTGATTGCCCATGTTGCAGGATGGACAGATCCTGTTCCCTTATATAGTTTACCATTTCTTTATTTCGACAAAATACCTTCAAAAGTATCACATAAAAGAGTCATGGTAAAACCATTCATGTTAAAAATACGTTCATACATATAAAAAAATCATAACAGTTTAAAGTAATACCTATTATAACATTCAAAATATCAAACGAGTTAAATAACTCTACAGAAGATAAAAGTGAAGAATCATGTGTACGCAAGAATAAAACAACCCAGAATTGCTTTGGTGGTAATTATACAGTAAAAAGGCCTACTTTGATGTTGACCAAAAAACTAAAATCAATTAATATGCGATTGACCAACCTGGGGCCTAAATAAAATCTTGGTTAGTGATATTGTTTTACCTATATAGTAGATGATAGAATAGGCTGTTTAGATGCTAGTGGTCACCCCACTATGAACTTTGCTACCTCCCTGCATCTTTGTCCTGATACCCCACATGTGGTCAAGGAACTTAAAAACTGCGCAGACAAAACCAGACCTTGAGTCTGATTTTAAAATACGCTGAGCGTCCCGAAAGTTCCTCATGCCCACGTTGCTGACAGATGGGCTTAATTCATTTCAGTCTGGGGCATGAATAAGCAGGGCAAGCAAACAGCACATGAGCTATGGACTGTACAGGAACCTCACATCCTGGGCAGTTACTAGGGCACAGATCTTTAGTGTGCCATTTAGCTTTTACTTCGATCCCTGGGAGCGTGCCAAGCCTGAATTGAACATAATATTTCTGTCTTGGGTTACTTGTATTAGGTCAAGGTAAGGTTCCAGAAGTCTGATCTGTTTATGAAGTAAATATTCTGTGGTTAGTTTTCCCCAATCGATGTCTGCTTGTGCGACCCATTCCCAATAATACTTCTTTACTACAGCTTTCCGAAGCAGGGGTAAATCTGGGTTTTCCCAGGCTTCTTTTAGCCCTATGCCAAATAAAAGCTTCTTTATATTGCTCAGCCACCAAAACATATTAAAAACATCTAAATGGATGACCTCTGCCATGGCTTTGGCATAAGATGATAACTACGAAGTTCTCCTGACTCTAGCCCTGAATAACAGTGGACAAAGTTTAGCAATATCACTTATGGGTCGTCCCCCATGTCTAGCAATAAGGTTTGGATTGGACTACTTTGGGGCAGCATCACTAGATTCCCTAAAAATGTTTGCTCTGATCTAGTGAGCTCCATTATCTTTTCAAAGCCTCACAGTTTGGATCCATACAGGGCGGAGCTAACAGCTTTAAGATCATAGACCTGTAGAGCAGCAGCAAGTGCTCTAGTGTGAGAGGAATGGTGTTCTTTTGATAATGCCCCTGTTAAGTGTTTATGATTTAATGCCATTTTTGTTTTGTGGGTCTTCCAGGACATTTTCTCTGAAAGTTTAGCCCCTAGCTAGTCGAAGGTGCTTACTCTTTCCAGGGGTATTCTTACTAGAGTTGTCTTGCGTGGTGACTTGTAAGCCATACATTTTGTCTTGAAAGAATTAATTTCAAGGCCCCGGGCATTGAAAAAGAGAATACATCTGTTAAGTAGTGACTGCAACGCTGCTGGAGTTTTAGACACCAGCAGAGTATCATCTGCAAATAAAAGAGTCACTACCTTCTCCCCACCTAGAGTCGGGACATCGGCCGGCTCTTGTGATAACAAACTTACAACTTCATTCATGTAGAGGGTAAAGAGGATGGGTGCCAGGACACAGCCTTGATGGTCAACCCTACTAACTGGAATGCAGTCTGTGAGTTGCCCCTGTGTACCCCATCTTATCGGAGCAAAAATGTTTTCATGAAGTCGGATGTCAAAATTGAGGTTTGGAGGAGGAATTCCTATGTTATTCAACACTTGCCATAGCTTTCGTCTGGAGATTAAGTCAAAGGTAGTCTTCGAATCAATAATTCAATTCAATTCAATTAACTTTATTTCGATAAAAGGTATCATAAAAGTTCATAAAAGATACAATAAATACATTCATAAAATATTTATAAAAAACATTATATATGAAAATACTACACTATATACTATTTATTACATATGTCTTAGTTAATCGAATTCATCACAATATAGAATATAAAATATGTGTTCATTAAAACATTTCTAGAAATTGTACGTTTTTTAAAAAAAACACTATGTAAACATTTCCAATAAACATAATTGGTGCCAGCTGTAATCTGTGATCTTTTTACAATTCATATATTTTCTCCCGCTTTTTTCCTTATATAATACACTGCAAGCAGATACCTACTAATGCCATACAAGGGGATGGCTCCGCCCTGACTCTTCCTGCCAATGATGGGCAAGGATGGCCCTTGGCCCAGGCTTTGCCCGGGGAGCGTCCGTCTGAGTCCCGCGCAGCGGGTGTTCTCAGTTGCCTTTATGCGACTCCGGGCTTGTGAAGATCCAGTGGAAGAATGACCAGTGCAAGTTAGCATTGTGGATGGAGTCCGTGCCCCTGGCTAGCAAGCCGAGATAAAGAGCGCTCTTCCTGCACAGTGGGGGCTCTAAGTTGCCTTTATGCGCCTCTGGGCGCGTGAAGATCTGGAAGAAGAATGACTAGTGCAGGTGAGCCTGGGGGATGGAGTCTGTACCCCTTGCTAGTAAGCTGAGATAAAGAGAGCGCACCCGCATGGCGTGGGCTCTCAGTTGCCTTTATGTGCCTCCGGGCACGTGAAGATCCGTCAGAAGAATGTCCGGTGCACGTGAGCCTGGGGGATGGAGACTGTACCCCTGGCTCCAATTCTTATTTGTCAGGTACGGGACCAGAACATTGGGGGAAAATGACCAGTTGCTTATATGTGTCATTGTTTATCTTGCATGAGGAAGATACTGTCTCAATGGAAATCTTTCTCCTATGCCCACCCCAGAAAAGATATGGTGTTTATATACCCAAAAGGTACCCTCAGGGGTTCTACCTTGCTATGTAATGTCGGCTGAGGATGACGATAGTGATAAACCTTATGCACTGTTATTATGCAGAAGATGGTAATCCTGCTGTGATTCTGAGAATCCTAATGCATAAAAAATTAGGCTAGTTTTAAGAGAAAAATACACAACATTTTATGCAGCACCTAACTAGGTAAAAGGTTGCACCAAAACCGTCATGTAGTACAATGGCAGGGCAAATGTAGGTGAAAGGTTAGGAGACTATCCAGGCCTATATTGGGATACATTGTGAATCATAACAGTGTGGTTGTGAGAATGGGTGTATGAGATTTGTATGGGTTGAGAGTGGGTGTGTGAGTGGTTCTGAGGATGATGTAATCTGTAGTGGCATTTGAGATGTCATCAGTGATGTTACTGACCATACCATGAGTAATGTCATATGTGAGGTCATAAACAATGCATTGCGGGGTGTAAGTTACAGGCAGCTCAGGTACCAATAACTCAATTTCTATGGTTTTGTACAAGTGAAATTTTAACCTAACTATAATATCCCTGTAACTTTTTTTCCAGAGAATTTCTATTTTTTAAATGTTTTTTAATATTGTTTCCAAATTATAAGGACTCTGTATCCTTTAGTTTTTTAAGTACGTTTCCAAGACTATGTAAATTGTATTTCTGAACTGCAACCTGTAACCTTTTAGAGTGAGTGTGTGCATTAGTATCTGAGTGGGTCTGTGAGTAGGTGCATGAGTATCTGAGTGGGTGTCTGCGAGTGCTCCTGCAAGTTTGTTAATTAGTCTGTGAGTAAGTGTATTAGTGTCTGAGTAGGTCTGTGAGTAGAAGATTTAGTCTCTGATTAAGTCTGTGAGTGGGTGTGCGAGTCTCTTAGTGGGTCTGTGAGTGGCTGGTTTAGAGGATGTATGAGGCTGTGAGTGGGTGCATGAGTGTTTGAGTGGGTCTGTGAGAGGTTGTGTGAGTGTCTGAGTGGCGCTGTCTGTGGATATGTGAGTGGGTGTCTGAGTATCTGTGTGGGTATGTCAGTAGCTGTGTCAGTGACTCAGCCATAATGGAACTGCACTTATTCTTTTATCCAAAAAGAATCCACAGTTTTACATAAAATAGGTACCCAAGTGGAGTACTTTCTAGCAAGTGTTACCTCACCGGGTAAATATTTAGTGTGCATTCTACACCACAGCTGTGTAATGGAACCCAATGAAATGTCATAACTGATATGGTGTGCCTTTTGGCAGTGAGATTGTTTCTGGTGCATCTGTACTCATGAAATATATGATACCATGAATCTTTTCACATGGTGAAAAGTGAACTAAATAAATAAAAAGAATACTTATGAAGAACTTTACACCTCTTTGAATATCTTCATCTCAAGTGGTCTTAGAGTGTTATTTGGGGATGCCCCCCATAGTCTGGGGACAGCGCATCACAGTCAATGTTTTAATCCTCATACTCAGCAGGATTCAACAATCAGCACCACTAACTCATTTCACCCAGTGTACCAGTGAGTGCATGAGTCTAACCACGAGTGGCACTGTATATATCGACTCTTTCTGAGTTACGGACCACGCCCCCTTAATCAAAATGTCTTATGAATAGGTAGCTAATTTTACTGAACACAGAGCGGAAACATTTTGTTTAACAAATGATGAAACAACTAATTTACTCGTTAATAGAAGAAACAGAGAGTAGCAGCACCAGCACAGAATCAATCCAATCAAACATCAAACAGCTATAATATATTTTTTTTAAAGCGATCAATCAACATCTACATGCCAGTACATTGATCAAATACCACAAAGCACAACTAATTCAAAGAGGATTAAGGATATCCTTAAAACCAAATCCATGCAAAAATAATACTAGGTTAAGCGAGAAGTGGTTCGCCGTATTAAAAAAATGTTCATTAGGCTTAATACTAGTGATTCTCAAAAATTATCAAAACTCCTGGAAGATCTCAAAAATGAGGTCAATCAGCTCAAACAGGAATTAACCGATAAAATGACAAAAGAAAACTGGGATGAGACACTCAATGACATCAACAAGCAATTGGATGAATATACTAAGGAAATTAATTAAACAAAAATCTGAAAATTCAAGTGAGATACCATTGAATATAGGAGAAGTTTATAATTGGGCAGACATGTACGTGGGAGAATTCACTGATACTGAGGTTTCATCTTCAGTTGATTTACAATACAAAAGTCAACCTCCTATACAACAGGATAACAAAAGACCTGAGAATGCAGGTACATCTACATCTGGCAGAACAATACAAGAGAATCCTTTTTTAGAGAAGGGCCACAAGTCGAACTAGGAGGGGGAGGCACAATAGCCAATCAACAACCAGTTGCGAAGTTCACAAGAAGCCAGAAATCCTTGTTATTAACATTTCCAATTCATTAATTAACAGAATTTCAAACTAAGACATAACAGAAAGGAACATCTTACGCACCCACCTATCATTCAACCTTTTGGATGCTCAAATCAGTCTTTACAAATTCATGCTCATCTTAAGATTGAGGAATTTTTTGAGAACTTGTGAAAGAACGAGAGCATCCAAAAACTAATACCCTATTAGGATTATGTAACAATAGTTATTTTATCGTTTCCATCAGTCATAGAGTATCAGATGCATTTGAAGCTTTTGTACAGCAAGATCTTTGCACCATTTCTAAACAATCACAATAAAAATCTACCAACATTATACAAAAAGAGAGACAGGCTCTCGATCAAATAGCTTCAAATTCCAAAATAACTATTCGTCAAGCTGACTAGGGAGGAGCATTGGTAGTCAAGGACATGGATTAAATATTTGGAAAGTGTCAATGCACATGTACAAGATGATAACACTTAGATAAAATTATCCTTCAACCCCACAAAAGAGTTTCAAAGAATGAATTCTTAGCCAAGTGATTGACAAGACCATTGAAAGAGGAACTATTATGAATGAAGAAAAGACATATTTTACCAAAACCAATGCCAACATACCATACATATACATTATTCAAAATTTCATAAACTTCCTCCAAAACTGCCATTCAGACCGATCGTACCCACAATAAATTCCATTCACTAACCTATTAGGAAATATTTGGATAAGCATTTTCAACCCATGGTACAGAACATGTCTACATACATAAGGGATACCACTGATTTCTGAAACATTTTGGAAAGAATAGCACTCATTACTTAGTATGCGTTGTTATTTCGCATACCTTTACTACGCAATTCAGAACAACGAATTGCATTAGGGGTCTCCGGATGTTCGAATAGTATAATTTACTATTCCAACTCCAGTCTGTGCGGACACTAGGGAAAGTGTTGGATTTTAAATCCAACACCTTCTCCCCCCTAACGTATGTCGTTGTTCCGACTTGCGTAGTAAAGGTATGCAAACTAACAACGTGGTCATTATACCGACAATGTTGTAATGGCATGCAAAGTATCACATGCGAAGTAAACGTTGTTCACCTTTTGGAAAATATGAAATTTGACACATGACATGATTTTATGTACCAGTGACGTCAAATCATTATATACTCAAGGTACCACCCCCAAACTTAAAGTGACAGCTATGTGTAACAGCAGTAAGATCCGAACGAAAAATCTGAAATCAACTGTAGGAACTCATTTCAACCTCAACAATCACAATATAAGCCAACTTAGGTTTTTGATTCTTGAGCAAGTCCCCATTATACCAGGAAGAAACAGTAATCAATATTTGCTACAAAGAGAAATCTTCTGGATCAACTATCTTGATACTGTTAATCCCAAAGGCCTTAATGAACGTATGGAGTTAAGCTGTTTTCTATCACAGTTAATATCTTGTCCTGACACACAGGACATACACTTCACAGGAGTGGGATCTTCATCAAAAGCATTGTTCAGCTTATTCTTCAATTGCATTATTTTGTTAATTCATGTTGTACATCGTGAACCCTTTTTACTCCCATCACGTGGCAAATGTGCAGGAGGCGGTTCTAAGGTGCTTTTGAAATGATTGTAACATGAATGCTTAATGTCATCACTCTTCCTGTTTCAACAGTAAATTGAGGTTTTTTTTGCCAGTTCGTATTTCTTTTGTACATTTTGCATTGAGAAGAAAAGTTCGGTAGTGATTTCCAAACAGAAAGGTATTACACAAAGACAATTTTTTTTGCTGACACTAGATTTATTATACAGGGATGAGAGGAGAAATTTCGGTATTACTGGAGTTTTTTCCATCACACCCTTTCTAACAATAATTTAACACTGCTAAACGTTCTTTTCACTGTCATCTCAGTTTCGAGCAAATGCACACTAATGCATAACGTATTTTCATACACTTCATGGTAAAGTGAGCATATATATCCTGTTTACCGCAACTATCCGAGCACATTAACTGTAGCAAAACGGGTAAGTTTGAGCATAACAGCGAGAGTTCCAAAGACATTGGCACTATTGCGATTCGATAACAATATTCCATGCTTTCTTTAACGGCAAAATCTTTGGAACCATCAATAATGTAAAATGGGTCCACGATCTTCCCCATTCCACTCATATTGTTGCAGTAAGTTTCACTCGCGTTCACACTTATGTTACTTAAAAGTCACTAGCATGGTTAATTCCTTGCTTCACACATGGCATTAGATTATTTAAAGGTCAGAGTTACACATTTCACTTGCCGATCACTGACACCATGGTCGGTCTCTGGATAACTATAGTTTATTTCACAGACTTTGCATTTGATAAAATCACCAAGACTCTTTTTCTTTCTTTGTTAACTTTGTGAGCATGTAAGTTGCATGAACTTACTGGGAGTAACATTTAGAATGTCTTTGATTGATTCCTTCGAGCACCACAAGTGATCTTTTTGAAACATATAAGCCTTCACTCATCAGTATTTTCTATAGCTTTGTTGATTTTTTTTGACTTGATTATTATACTAGACAGAACTGAGCTCAAGTTTCTTCTATTGTGATACGATTAATTCCCTGATGAAGGGCGTTGCCCAAAATGCATTGGGAAAATGTATGTTACAAATACATGAGTTTGATCAGAATTATTCAAAATGGATATTACTAGATTAATAAAGAATGCAAGTCATGCAAAGTGAACTAAATAAATAATAAATAAAAAGAAGTCTTATGAAGAACTTTACACCTCTTTGAATAACTTCCTCTCAAGTGGTCTTGGAGTACGATTAAGGGATGCCGCCAGATTCTGGCAGTCCCTCTGGCTCCCTCCTTCTCTGTGCACACTCTATCCCCAGGGAGTAGATGGTCCATGGGGGCATACATGGCTGAGGAGGAGGGGGGCTGCTTGAAAGGTGGTGGTGCTGTGCCTAGGGGGATCTGCGTCTTCTCACATTCTTTTTAATTTAGCGCCAGGCAGGTGGTGGTTCCTGGAGCATAAAAATGCCTTATGAGGGAGGACACTTGCTCCCCCCTCCATTTTTTGATAAACAGGACCTGGGTCACGCTCAGGCTTGTGATTACAAACAAATGCAGGAGACTGCCCATGTATTTTTTTTATTATTTTGCCATGGATTTGAAGATCCACCCATGATCTTACGGAAAGAAAATTGAATTATTTTTTCAACCCACGGCTGGGTCCCTCTGGTTGGGTCAAAAAGGTATGATTTCCTATGTAAATTCCCATTGGCGCTTTGAACACGACTACAGCACACACCTCTGGAAAGAATTACACCAAATTTGGCAGGAAGGCAGACTTTGGTTCACAGATAACACTTTGATTTTCCTGGTGTACATCTGTCTAGTAGTTGTTGAGAAATTTAAGGGAAAAAATAAGGATCTCTGCGGAGACTTTGCAAATAATACTGAGCTTGTGCGGGAAACATGCAAGGCTCGAATTCGCTGTCAACACTTCATCCAGAAAGTGTTGGCAGACATTTTGGGACTTGGCTTCAGCCGACTTCATCTAAAACTTGTTTAAAAAATGGGGGCAGAGTAGGAATTCCCTGCCCTCAAGCCTTTGTCTTTGTATCCTCATGGATAGAATATCATGTGTTTGAGACAAACTCTGGGAAGAGTATAGTCAGAGACGTGAGTATATATATTGTACAGATGATTGGTGCAAAAGGTTTGGAAAGTAGAAAAGTATAGACATTTTTTGGGCAAGAAGTTGGGTGAAATGAAGGGGTTTGCTCACTCCATCAATCTCAAAGAAATGTCTTTATTAAACACAAAGGCCCAGGTCTACAAAAGGATTGCTTTGCCATTTTCAAAGAAATGCAAGGTGCCTGTAAATCGCTGCTTTGCATTATTTTGCATTGGAAAGGCATTCCATGGGTGGACCATGGGTGTCTTCATGCATCCACGCTTGGATTTTGGTGCATACCCAGATTTACAAAGATTTGTGAACCTAGAATGCATCAAAATAGTACACATTAGCAACAGAGGAGTAACAAGGAGAAATATCTTTATTTTTCCTATTTATTTCCTCTTTCTATGTGCTGCATTCTGCGTATCTGCAGCACAAATAGAAAGAGAAAAATGCCTCAAAGGATTGTTCTTGCGCTGAAAGGTGGGATCTCGCTATGCTCCGCAACCAGGATTTAAGGTACTTTGTTCAGCGGGCCAGACCTGGTCCCTGGATCCGGCCTATGCTCCATCACAGTATGCTTAAATTCTGACTTGTGACTTTGTCTCATTGTGTTGAAACCAGACTGATACAGTTGGGACTTTGTGCTTTTAGGGACTAGTTTCACTTAAACCTTTAAAATATCATATCTCTGTCTCAGGCTGCGGATTTTGCGGTTTCTTTTAAAAACTCGGGGAGAGTTCGGACTGATATTTAAGGCTAATAACGGATCTCGGGTCTGGTATGTGTACATAATTTACCTCTTTGAAACTCTTTTGGAATACAAACGGAATTGGATTATACTCTTCCAGAAGACTATGGAAGGGACCACATGAAGTATGGGGATCTTCTTTTTGCGCGTCTACAGAGGAAATAATATTACTGTATAGCCGCATTTTGCGACAAAGAACACTATACGCCCTGAAGAAGTTCTGGTTTCAGAACGAAACGTGTTGGCTGCGATCGAATAAAACGAAGGAAAGAAAACACAGGAGAAGGAATTTGCATTCATTGAGTGAACTGTATATAATATATTGAGTATACTAAATTAAGAGGTTGTGCAACTTTAATATATTTTGTAAAATATCTCTGTCTCTACTGATTTGGTTTTTTTATTTTGGTCTCAAATAATTTTATACATTTTACTATATTTTCTAAATTGGTTTGAGATTTTTCTTGTATTGCATTTTGACTTTATTACTATTTGAAGTGCTACATAAATACTTTACACCATTGCCTCTAGGCTAAGCCAGCCAGAAACGTAAAGTCCTATACTGGAGTTTAGCAGTTGAGATTAAGACTCATGTTTGTGCAGTGCCATACAGTGATTTTGTGTTACACTAAACATCCCAGCTAAATAATTTGGTACCAATTTGAGTTTTTTTTTTAATTCTCCTTGATTGGCTCTTTTGCTTTTCCAAAATTCACTCTCATTCTGCCTTACTCTCTGTGACCATACCTGGAGAAGTGGAATTCAAGGTCATCCACCTGGATAATTACATTGTGTTTGAGCTCAAGTAGTTCTATGAGAAAAGAAACCAAGAAGTTGGAGCATCAGAAAGATCTTAGGGCCTGGACAGACACTCACCTGATCCTGACAGCAACAGCTGACTAGGATGAAGAAGATGATGGAGAGGGCCAAAAAGAGGATCTTGGTGAAGGTTCAGAGAATCAGCAACCAGGGCAGGTTATGACTTTTTTCCTGAATTGGAAGTCCTTCCCAGGGTAGCACGCTGTCTGTCCTCCCAGTGCCTGTCCACAGAGGAGCTGATGGAAAGGAAGGCTGAAAGGGAATTTAGGCTGCAAATGGCCAAGATAAGGGCGGAGCAAAAGAAAGCAGAGGTTGGGAGAACCTTGGCTCAGAATATATTAGCCATGGATGCCTAACAAAAGAAGGCTGACGGTGAGAGAGACTAGGCTGAGAAGACATTGCTTCTGGCTCATGAAGTGAGCTTAAGAGAGCTGAAATTCAAGGCAAACAGGTTCCCACAGTAATTGTGTTAGCACACCCATAGGGGCACAAAAAAGTTCACATACCTAAATAGCTGGTGCCCAGCTATTTTTTAGGAGATGATATTGACAAGTGGTTTCTTGCCTATGAGGAAGCCCTGAAGATGCACAGGGTCTTATACGAGTTTTGGGGGGACCTCACTGTAAAAACATGCAGACAATGGGGAAGGATACCTTACTTACACTGGAAAAGGGGGACACGATGTGTTTCACTCAAGTGAAAATCATCCTTGTTACCAAGTTGGGCTCACCCAAGAGAAATAACCCATTCAATTCAGGGAAATCCAAAAGAAGCAGAACCAGTCTTGGTTGGACTTTCTTGAGTATGCCAGTAAGGCACTGAATGGTTGTGTGTGGCAGCAAGGGTTGCTTAATCTGATACTGAGTGAATATATGTTTAATATTTGTTTTACTGAGCTGTATAGCACCTGATTGATAGTAAGCTCACTGACCCCAGGGAGCCTGCAAAGGAGGTGGACCTCTGGGTCAGCACCAGAATATCCAAAATAGGTATGTGTACTGAGTGTTACAAATATGGGCTCTCCAAGGGAAACACCAAATGACACAAGAGGGTGCAGTCTTGCACCGGTGAGTAGACACCTAGGTTGGCCTGTATAGTACTTGGGTGTGAAGTGGGCTGAGTTTGCAGGGGGGTGAAAGCAGAGGTTACTTTATTTCCCATAGGGTATAGAGAAATAGTGCAAAAGCCCATATGCCTTCTAAAACCTTTAAGAACAGGCAGTAGGCCACCATCTATGGGTAAAGGATGGAGGCTCTGAGAAACTAGGGTTAACCCCTTCGATGCTGATGACGAGCTCAGCTCGTCATCACCCACGGGGGTCGTGTGCTGATGACGAGCTGAGCTCGTCATGGTGCCACTAAAATGGCATTTTCCAGCACACAGCGGGAAAACGCCTAGCATCCAAGTGGTTAATGCACAACTTCTGTATACTGCCATCTGGCATCCACAGGATAGGTTATCCCTAATACATTCCACCAGGCCATAGTCTCAGACAACTGTGAGAGTCACTATCCAGTGGCTCTGTTTCCCTTTGAGTGATGTGGGGGTCTCAGCTTCTCTAAAAGTCGCTGTGAGTCCCCCCATGCCTGAAGATTGTTGGGAAATGATCTAGAGCACACTACCTGGTTGAAAGTGTAGGTCAGGTCACATTGGGAGATTTTAGGCTTACCTGAATGACAACCACCAAACTGACAACCAACCTCACCCTGAGTCCACCCCCCGACCTCACCGACCCAGACACCAACGCAACCAATCTCAAACAGTGGATCAACGACTGCACCAACACCCTCGCCCCTCTCAAGACCACCACAACAAACCACACCAACAAAAAAGTCGCCTGGTTTACCGAAGACCTCCGGATCTCCAAACGCACCTGTCGGAAGATGGAGAAGAAATAGCTCCACGACCGAACACCAGACAGCCATACAGCCCACAAGAGCGCCACCCGCAGACACCACCAACTCATCAGAACCGCCAAGAGGCCCCCCTTCAAGGACCGCTTAGACAACAACGCACACAACACCAAAGAGCTCTTCAGCATTGTAAAAAGAACTTTACAACCCCAGCTCCAAAACCAACGACATCCCACCATCACAAGACCTGTGCGACTTCCTGGCCACCTTCTTTCACAGCAAGATCACCGACACCACGACAGCTTAAACTTTGACACCCCCGCACCCACCACCGAGTCCACCACCCCTGCGGCCACCACCCGCACCAGCCGCCTGACCGCCTGGTCCTACGTCAGCGATGAAGACACCATCAAAACCATGAACTCCATCCACTCCAGATCCCTATCTGACCCCTGCCCTCACCACGTCTTCAACAAAGCCAGCACAACCATTGCGCCCCACCTTCGGAAAACAATCAACAGTTCCTTTGAGATAGCAACCTTCCTGGAAAGCTGGAAGCATGCCAAGAACAACGAGCTTCTGAAGAAGCCCAAGGCGGACCCCAAGGACCTCAAGAACTTCCGACCCATCTCCCTGCTCCCTGTCCCGGCAAAAGTGACAGTGAAGATTTTCAAAAAACAGCTAACCCGCTACCTCGAAGACTACAGCATCCTAGACCTTTCCCAATCCGGCTTTCGCAGCAACCACAGCACAGAGACCACCCTCATCGCCACCACTGACGACATCAGGATCCTGATGGACAAAAGAGAAACAGCCGCCCTCATCCTCCTGGACCTATAAGCAGCCTTTGACACAGTCTGCCACCGCACACTATCAGCACGCCTCCATGGCGCCAGAATTCAAGAGAAGGCCCTGGCCTGGACCACATCCTTCCTCTCCGGCAGAACCCAGAGCGTCCGCCTCCCACCCTTCCGCTCAAAAACCACCGAGATCATCTGCGGCGTCCCACAGGGATCCTCCCTCAGCCCGACGCGGTTCAATATCTACATGGCACCGCTCGCCCACGTCGCACGACAACATAACCTCAACATCATCTCCTACGCCGACGACACCCAGCTGATCATATCCCTCACCGAAGACCCCCACACCCCCAAAGCCAACCTCCACAGAGGAATGAAGGCCATAGCCGACTGGATGAAGGACAACAGACTGAAGCTGAATTCAGACAAGACGGAGGTCCTCATTCTCGGACCCACCTCATCGGCCTGGGACGAGTCTTGGTGGCCTACAGCGCTAGGCACAGCCTCAGAACCCACAGACCACGCACGCAACCTGGGGGTCATCCTTGACTCCACCCTCTCCATGACCAGGCAAGTCAACGCCGTCTCCACGTCCTGCTTCAACACCCTCCGAAAGCTCCGCAGGATCTTCAAATGGATCCCCCAACACAAGAAAAACATCACCCAGGCCCTCATCACCAGCAGACTCGACCACGGGAACGCCTTCTACTCAGGAACAACAACCAAGCTCCTGAGACCACTACAACAAATCCAGAACGCCTCGGCACGACTGATCCTCGACATCCCCCAAGGCAGCCACACCACACCCCGCCTGAGAGGCCTGCTCCCCATCAACAAGAGGATCACCTTCAAACTCCTCATTCACGCACACAAAGCACTATACAACACCGGACCTACATACCTCAACAACCGACTCAGCTTCCACACCCCACCCGAAGCCTCCGCTCAGCCAACCTCACCCTCGCCACAGTTCCCCATATCCGGAAATCCACCGGCGGCGGCAGATCCTTCTCCTACCTCGCCGCCAAGACCTGGAACACTCTCCCTACCAGCCTACGACAGACTCAGGACCTCATGGCCTTCAGAAGACTTCTCAAGACCTGGCTCTTTGATCAGTAGCAATGCGCCTTGAGACCCTCACGGGTATGTAGCGCGCTTTAGAAATACAATTTTTGATTGATTGATTGAATGGGTATGTGGGCTGCCCAAGAGGGAAGTCAAGGCAGTCTGGAAGAATGGCCCAGGCAGCTACAAAGAACAGCAAGGGCAGGGGGTGTGAGAAACCCATCTCTGACACTCTCATGGTACTAGTTGCTGGGGTGTCTGAGAAAGCTGCCCCTGAGCCTACCAGGGAGCATATTCCTGGGTGACCTGCCTCAGCTTGCTGGATGGTAATATCAGGGTGGGCCAACCAGGCAGGAATTCTGAAAGTTGCAGGAAAAGTGCCCAACTCTAGAGGGCTAGAGGTGGCAAGGTGAGGCTCAGGCTGTAGGTGATACATCTGAGAAGCACCTTCTCTATTGGGAGATTGCCTTCCTATACAGTGAGCCAAAGGTAGCTGGATCTGGTACAGTCCGTATCCTGGCTGTCCTCCAGAGTAACAGGGCCTTCCTACTAGGGCTGACTCGTGACATGCCTCTGGAAGGATATCTTAACAGGACAAGCAATTTGCTAGGCTTGTCCCCCACTTTTATTGGCCTCAAGTCCATTCTTTAGGTCTTGCCCCACTTGCCAGGCCAGAGCAAAATAAGGGGAAAAGCTTCCCTTACATGTCATTTGCACTCCATTTGAAAGGGCTGACATTGATGTTGGTGGTCCCTTGGACTCCAAGACAGCATTTGGCAAAAGGTTCATCCTGGTCTTGGTGGATTACACCACACAGTACCCATAGGCCATCCCTCTGAGGTTGGTTACTGCACCTGCAGTGGCTAGGGCCCTGATGGTTTGTTTACACAAGTAGGGTCATACATGGGAGTGGTGTCTGACAAAGGCACTAATCTCATGTCAATATACATGAAGTCCATGTGGGATGAGTGTGGTTTAACCTGCAAGTTCTCCACACCCTACCATTCACAAAAAAACTAGCTTCTTGCAAGATTGAAGGGCATGATAATGGGCCTGCCTACGCCTATGAGGTGGAGTGGGATGTCCCTTTGCAATGTCTACTGATCCCCTACTGGGGCTACTACAGAACGGGGTTGGGGTTAGGCTATTTGAGCTTCTTGAGGGACACCATGTTGAGGGACCTCTCAACCTTTTGAGAGAATGATTGGAGAAACCTCCCAGGAAACCCCCTCAGGACGTAGCCAGCTATACGATGGCTCGCCATAATGAGATGTAGCCCTTCTGGAAAGAAGGCAAAACACAATGCTGAGGCCAGCTGAGAAGTGATAACACTTTGGTGTAACAAGAAAGCCTCTATGGTAGAGTTTCAGCCTGACTATTCTGTAGGGTGTGCAGTGGGCATGACCCTGCAAGAATCAAATGCCCTCACACACTCACACACCTGAGAAGGTGTCCTGCTCCATCATGGAGGCTCTTTTCCAGAGATCTTCTTGTCTATCGATTAGTGAAGTGCAGGTGTTGGGTCTTAAGGAGTAGATTGGTGTTGAGGTGTGAAGTTAAAAATAGGGGAAGAGTTACTTCTCAGGAAAAATGTTAATGAACAAGTTATCTTACCTATATTAAAAATGTGGGGTGCTATCAGACTTCAGTTATCGTAGATACATATAGATCCTATAGCTATCTAACATAACTAAAGTCGAATAGAAAGCACCACATATTTTTAACATCAATCAACTTCTTAAGCCCCCTGAGGCATCAATTGTATATTACAGGTCTCCATAACACATTAATTACAGATACACCTGCCATACGAGATGCACTTTTTGACTATTACAGTAATCTTAACACTACTCAACTTACTGATGACCCCACTGGAAAACGTAGTACTTGGAAGAGACTGCTCTGGTATGATCAGCATCTGCTCACCAACAATTTTTAGCAGAGCCTTTTTCAGAGGAAGAAATCATCAACGACATAGAGGCTATGGAGGCATGAAGGCACCTGGCCTTAATGGCTGTACTGGAATATTCTACAAGACATATAAAGGTATCCTAGCCCATATCTCCTCGAAGTTTAGGATGAAGAGCTGGAGAACCAGATTTTGCAACCCACAATATGCAAAGCAGTTATAATACTCCTCCCTAAGGCTGGAAAGGACACGTTGGAATGTGAGTCATATAGACCACTCTCATTACTTAGTTTTGATAAGAAGATATTAGCCAAAATGATAGCTACTTGTTTGGCTCTCTCACTGGCTCAATCGGAGTTTGTCCCGCATAGGTCAACTGCCTTAAATCTGCGCACTCTTTTTCAAAGCGCAACACCGTATCTCGCCTTACACCCCGCAGCTGCCATTTTTTTACGGCTTGAATGCGTTTGACTCCCTTGAGTGGCTATTTCTCCGGATGGTCCTGGGCAGGATGGGCATGCCTAAGGGTTTAATTGTACTCATTACTCTGCTCTATGCACAACCCACTGCTCAGGTACAGGTAAATGTGACTGTCTCTTCACCTTTCATGCCATCCAGAGGCTTGAGGCCCACTATCCCGCCTCTTCGTCATCATCGCGCTTGGCACATTCTTTCAAAATTTACAGGAGCGAAATCTTGACAGAGGGCTACAGTTTAAAACTGGACCACTCTTGATTAAATTATATGCAGATTACATTATACTTTACGTCGGTCACCCCCAGGATACCTTGTCACTGATAATTCAAGAAGAGCTCAGTGGAGTTTCCGGGCTGTGCATCAATTGGAACAAGTCCGAGGTGTTCCCTTTGACCAGAGCAAAACCCAGGGTGCGCTGCGACTACCCCCTGAAATGGGGTGAAACAACGGTAAAGTATTTTGGAATCCATCTCATGGGGTCATAGAGCAGATTATACATTTGCATTATGGCCCGGCGTTAAGTAAATTGGAATCGCAAGTAGAATGATGGCTCAGGCTCCCCCTATTGTTGGCGAGACGTGTTGCCATTATAAATATGTTTGTATTGCCCAGTTTCCTTTATTTGTTTCATAATATTCTGATTTCAATTACAAATGCTATTCTTTCAACCACTGCAGTCTAGCTTGATCAGGCTGGTAGGGGGGGGGGGGGGGGAGACCCAGGGTCAGATGAAACACAATGACTCTATCATATGAGCCTGGCGGTTTTGGGACCCTAATTTCAAAATATATTACTTTGTGGCCCAGTGCAGTTTTGCACACCACTGGTTCCATCCCGATGCCTGGATCCGATTTGCAAAGCCTAAGGCGGACTTGGAGGGCCCAACCCCACTGGCAGTTTTGCTGCGACTGGGAGTCCCTTGTGTCTCCCAATAGATACAAACAGTTTCTACGACCAGCTGGGCATTAAAAACATTGCCCTGGTGACTGGCGGTCGCCTGCTCTATTCCTCAGCAATCCCTGTGGCAGGTAAACCATGGCTACCCATCATGAAAGAGGGGATGGCCCGATGTGTACTCACCAAATATTAGAATAGAAAGGTGGGGGAGCTGTACCCGGGGGGATATGTGTTTTCATAAGCAGAGGACGCTTGATTTCAGGGAGTATGGTTTATGGATCAGTTCATATAAATGACCTACTAAGCGTTATGCACAATCAGATCCCGGGGTTCCATTTAGAGCCGGAAAGCTTTCCTCTGCTCACACTTATAATTTCTGACTTTGTGGGGGAAAGCCTTATCTGTAGACTATATAAAGCCAGCATGTCCATCTTCCCAAGTAGAGATGTTAAAATTTGTGACACATGGGAACGTGGTTTGGGACATCCAGTGTTGGATTCCTAGTGGGAATACTGTTGCCCACAAATACGGAAGGTACTCTTAACCATAGGTACAAGTTAATTCACTTTAAATGCTATGGAGGGCATATATGACACCTGCAAAACTTCATCGAATTGACCAATCCTGTCCACACACATGCCCCAAATGCCATGCACAGCAGGCAGACTTTGTGCACATGACCTGGAAATGCGAGAAGGTCATTTGTTTCTGGGGGAAGGTCTTCAACAATTACACAGATGGCACATCATTCCATTCAGCCTCACCCAGAGGTGGCACTGCTGGGCTATGTCCATGAGGTCTCAATAACTGTGCGCCGTTTCGTTGCAATTGCATTATTGGTGGCAAAATGGAAATTACGATCCACTGGGGAAGCAGACATACCCCCACACAGGAAGCCTGTCTAAATAGGTGAACTTACTGCAACACAAACTGTGACCTATATGCTACATTGCTTCCAGTGGCAACTAGACCATATGGCAGCTGTTGCAGCAATATCTCCTAGAGAGGGTTTTTGACTCCAACTCACAGCCAAGGGAAGGGAATGACTCAACTGGAGGAAGGCATGGTCACCCGAGGGCATTACAATGTATACTGATTGTGTAACTATGTGCATGTGACAATTTATATTGAGAACTACAACCTGATGCTTGTAGTGTTTGTTATATATTCTTTCTTTTTGGGTAAAAATAATAAAGAAAGCCCCACGCCCGCACTTCACCAAACTGCAGACAAGAAGACCTCCAGCAAAGAGCCCCCATTGAGGGTGCCCGTTGAGCATTGTAGCTCTGGCCCGACAAGGAGCAAACGCCCTATGATGAAGCAAAACACCTATGCAGGTGAGTGAGGGGATTTGATTCACGCAGGGTCACACACACTGCGTTCAGTGCAGAATAGTCATTGACCCACTGAGACACTCATTCTTCTTTAGGAACTGCATACCCCCCATACATAATTTATTTGGAGCATGTATGCTTAAAGTTGATGCACTCTAAGTCCCTAACTTTGTTAGACACAGAGTTTCAGCCCGGCTTGAAGTTGTGGATCATGGAGCTGGTGGACCCCAGGGCTCTTCAAGATTATTGGACCAGCTCCTATGAAGTGAATGAGTTAAAATGGGAGACCACCTACCTGGTAGATCTAAATACCCTAGAGACCCCATAAGGGTACTTTACATAGACTGCCACAAACCGAACTTTAAGAGATTTGATGCCACCATGCTCCTGGTTACCCTGCTCCTGGTGACATATGACAGAGTGGAAGAAAATGTTCCATGGTAATGGTTTGAGTTTGAAGAGGGATACATGTGTAATTGCAGCAGATCAAATTGAATATTTGGGACACGTGTTGACTCAAGAGGGAATTATATCAAATGATGCTCTAGTGGAGGCTCCCAAATCAGCTTGTTTCTGGAGCAGTGAAAATTTTATTTGCAGATAAAGTAGTACCTTTGACAATGTAGCTCAGGACAAATGTCAAGTTACGGTTGGGTGAGAAACAAGAGTTGTTGTTTAAGAGGATTAGACAGAGAGTGTGTAGGGCTCCTATTTTAAGTAGGTTGATGCTGAACAATATGGAATGCATCACTGTTGATGTAAGTGACATGTTTGTGGGAGCAGTAGTGCCTGAAGTAGTTTATGGGAGTGAATACACCATGGAGCTTGAAGTTTGATTGTGGAAAAAGTAGCTAAACGCTTATTCAGATATAGAAAAAGAACTCCTAACACGTATACCTGTCAACTGGTTCAACAGCTATATCCAAGGCAAAAGCAATACTATGAAAATTGATTGCAAACCTCTTTTGTACCTTTTCAGGGACCAATCTGTATTCTGACAAAGCAAAAATCAGGTTCCTAAGGTTGAGTAATGCACATGTGGAATACATTTAAGTGCCATATCTTCCTGGCAGTAAACATAAGAGAGTTGATTGTGTATCAAGTCTTTCAATGAAAAATGTTTCAGAAGCAAACAAAGATAAGAAGGAAAATACCAAATGATTACAGCAAGCACTTGACAGTTATATGGGATCTGTGTCATGCATGAGGAATGGGCAAATACATTGACAGAAGTTTATTTAGTCCACTTGTGCTGGTTGACCAAGAGAAAGAAATTTGATAGAAGAATTTCAAGTTCTTGCAGATACAAGTTCAGAATTGTCGTTGGAGGTTAATGTCTTGTTGAGGGTGGACTAATTCATACATCCATGCCAATCAGAGGCAGGTTGTTGGATCTAGCTCACTTGTCACAAAATTATGACATGCTGTCCGTGGAGGTTTAGAGAATCATGTTGGTGGACTGGAAAGAGATGTGGAGATAAGATCTGGAAGTGTTCAAACAGTGTTGATGATTTTCAGGAATTTGTTTGTAGAAACCAATCAATGGCTAATGTGAAGGTTTTCAAAAAGACTTGGAAACAAATCCATTAGCGAGCTTATTTCTCTCTATGGGCCATATGTATCAAGCCAAATTGACTTCGCAAACGTCGAAATTCGCAGAATTTTGGCATTTGCGAATGCAATTTAGACAAATGGTATGTATGAAGGAAATGTGCTTCAAAAATAAGGAATCGCAAAATGTGTGATTCCTTATTTTGCGATTGCATTTAAGGAATCGCAAATTTTGCGATTCCTTAAATGCAATGTAAGAAGCCAAAAAAAAACGCAAATTGGCCTTAAGGAATCGCAAATTACCACCAACTTCTAGTTGGTGGTAAGTTGCAAATTCCATTAAAAAAGCATATTTTTGCATTTTTCAAAGTGCCATGTGACGCACATACATGCCCTTAGGGCATGTATGTGCGCCATATGTGCACCCATGCATATTTCAGGGGTGCAACAGGGTGTCCTTTGGACACCCCTACACCCTTGAAATTATTCTCAATTTCCGATTCGCAAATTGCGAATCGCAAATTGAGAATTATTTCCCATTCATTCCTATGGGCCTTCTGGCCCATAAAAATGAATGGGAAAGTATTCATTGATTGTGATTCGCAATTTGCTGATCGCAATTAAGGATTTCTAAGGATTTGCAAAAAAAATCGATTTTGTACATACATACCCATTTGCGATTCTCAAATAGCGATTCCTTAAAAATCGCTATTTGAGAATCGCAAATGGATATCTTGATACATATGGCCCTATAAGAGTGCACACATTTCCCAGGCGACTTATGGGGCTGGTGTCTGAGGTTGCTCTGAGGCGAGTGGGAGGGCGGGATTTTTGATCTCTTAGCTGATCACTCTAGATCCAAATCCCGATCAGGTCGACTGAATCTTTGTTGCCTGTTATTGAGTAAATAGGTAATCTACCACTAGGTCAATCCAACCAATAATTGGCACGACTCTGAAGAATCACTTACCACGGATCAGTTTTAAAGTTTTATTGTAAAGCCAAAGTTAGCTGAAGGTATAAACATCTCAATATCAGGTTCAAAAGGTACACTGGCATCAACAGGAACATGAATTCTCTGAATGATCTTAAACGACAGAAAAATACCACCAATGCTAATTCAAGGATTAATAGATTTGCCAATATAGACACAAGCTGAAGCTTGCGAGACATTTACAGAATGAAGAAAATATCAGGTTAGACTGTCCCTACACTGGACTAGGTGACATCCCTACTCAGCAGAGTCTTAACCTAAAAAGGTGTCAGCCGTGGTGACTTCCAAAGAAGATCACGCACTTCTCTTAGTCTTAGATGAAAACCTATGCATAGCAGTCATGCCCTCTCTGCCTACCCATCCGCTCTCTTAGGGTCCTCAGGCCATCTGCTCTAACCCCACCCCAGGGTGCTGTGCCTAATACAAAATCACAGTCGAAATTTGGAACGCCCCTCTGAGAAGCGCCTCACGTGGTTTCAGTTCTGGATTCTTCCATGATGGCTCTCCTCTGGGCCTCTCGTTAGCGTTGACCTTGCCTCCCAGGCTCTTTCTTCAGCTCGCCGGTACCCCCCAGAACATTCCAACACACTCCTCCAGGCTTGTGCCTGGCTCCTCGGACAAAGCTCTATTCATCACCCTCTTGATTGGAACCCCCTCGCACCTGCAAACAGACACCCATGAATAGGGCCCCAAATTCCACTCTCTGGTTATCTATCTCCGGCCATAAACTTTACAAAGGAATGACAATTTATGCTCTAACGAGACTCGATTCTAACTAACACGTGCAGATCAAAGAAGCCACTTTATCTTTCCAGGCCTACTAAATTATCTTGCAAGCGGCCTGTACTTCATGAACCCTTATTTCTAAAACTAAAACAATTCTTGTTAATACACTCTGATTATATAAAACACTTCTATAAAACACGAATATATAAACACTTCTATAAAACATAATTCTTTAACATGTGGGCATCAATGATTGAATAATGGTAAATCCATGTTATGTCAAAATGTAAGTACACGTTGTCGATTTTCACACACTTCAATAGCAGCTACATAACATGGATTCTAATTAGCACTTCTAACCAATTTGGTAATTACACACGTTTCTACGTTAGTCTCACACTCTATATGATTCTCTATATTAACTAAACAACCTTCAGATACATATGTGATTATATGATTTTACTTTAAATGCTTTTAGCTGAGTTTGTGCATCAAGGTTGTAAATATGGTGCACTTGTACGTTTTCTCAGTTTTACGCTCTCTCAGTTCCCCCCTTTAATGACCTCTAGGGGTCATCACCATTAATACATCGGTTGTTTTGCTTGTCAAACAGCACTTATTGCAAGGTTCCCTCTCTTTATCGTTTCCAGAGCTCTCAGACTCCTGTACTGGTTATCTTGCATAGCAGCTAGTCTCTGTTCCTGTTCTCTCATGGATCTTTGCAACTTGTTTGCTCTGTACCATTGATACAGCCTCCCTAATCCCCACAATATGAGTATGCAAATTATTATTATGAGGATGGGCTTTAAAATGTACCAAACAAAACTCTTCCCTATGTTGGCAAACCAACCTCCAACTTTACCCATTCCATGACCCACCTTTTCCCACACGTTTATTTTTGTCAGATCTTCAATTTCTTGATGTATGTCAGTTATATTTTGTATACCTTTCTCAAGAGGTTTTGAATTGTCTGGAATGTAAGTGCAACATTCCTGGACCTTCAAAGCCTTACAGACTCCGCCCTCTTTGGCTAACAGAACGTCTAAAGCAAGACGGTTCTGAAGAACCATTGCCCTTATCGATTGCATCTCTCCTTCCACCAGCATTAATGATCTTGCAGTACTGGCAGATAATCTGTCTACAACTGTTGCCAGTCTCCTGATCTTAACATCATTAAGTATCAATCCTAAGAGAGGGAACATAGCGCCAAATACATCTCCAACTACCTCAGCATCGCCTACGTCTCTTCTCCCCCTTGCTGAAGCTTTTCCCTCTATGATCTCTAAATCTTTGGCATGATATATTTTGGGGAAGACAATTGCCAAATAACATGAACCGTACCAGTTGTCAGGTAGTTTCACGTAGGCATTTCTTCCACATACAAAATATACATTAGGAATCACTTGCATTCCCTTTAAGAAATCCTTCGTGTAGTATTCTAATCGAAAAGCATGTTCACAACTGACTTCACCTACAAACACGTTCTCATAGTACGTTTTACTTCTGTGTAGGCATAACTTCCCTTTCTGTGTTCGATCTAAAGCTATTGGACCATTACTACCCTTCCTTTTGTGTGCCTTTTCCTCCTCAGTCCAATCTGTTTTCCACTGTCCGGACATTTTCAGAATCTTTTGCCTCCTGTAACGGTCATCAACTTGCCCTATAAACTTCTTCTCAATCTCTGACACTTTGCAAGTCAGATTGTTTCTACGTGCATATGAAGTATCTAGTGTATCCCAAGGAATGAAGAATTTCGCCAATCTATCTTCCTTCTTGTAATAGTCCCATTTGTTCATTTGCTTATAGTTCGGGACTTCTGGTAATACTGAGTCATAATTTGAAAAGTAATATTCAAAGCTATCTCGTCCGTAAAATATGCTAAGCAATAAACTACATGTAATACCATAAGTCAATGGAAGATGGTGGTATCTAATGCCCTCATCTACAGAAGCAGGCAATTGCATGCAGACATAGCAATCCTTGGCCTCCATGGCATCAATGTATTCATATAACAGTTTGGCATAAGCGTTGGTCTTGAAGTTGCCCTGTGACTCGTCTACATGTAACCTACGGGCCTCTGCTGCCAGCAACGCTTTCTCTTGAATTGCATTGTCCTCCTTTTTACCAGCAGCAGCAGGTTTCGATGTCACTACAGGCTTTGCGTCTGTTGCTTTTGTTACACTTGCATGTCCCACTATATATGATACGGTAACTACTATAACTATAAGAAGAATCACTCCTGCTAATAGTGTGCCTACTATGCATTTTGCCTTGCGGTTCGGGTTACCGGCCTCCATGTTCTCAAATAGTATTTTCTTCTGAAAAGTCTCTTTTCGTTTATGTCTTCAATCAGCTCTCTTTGCTTACTCAGTCAGTTTCTTACTTGGAAGCTGATAAACCCCTTTTGCAAACATAGTCTCTTAATTTTCATCAACAGACAACCCTAGCCCTTCTCCGTCAACTAGATGAAACGTCCCTAAGTTTTCTCTTCTTCCACTAGGCGCTAGGTTATCTTCTCTCTCTGGCTTATTTACAAAGTCTTTAGGTATCTACGATGATTCGGGTTCCAGCGGCTCTAATAGCATATTCCAACAATTCTAAACGAAGGGTGGTTTCCTCTTGTTCTGGTACTGGATGACCCAAGGTCGGAAATTCCAATCTGTGCAGTACCAGGTCTTTAATCCTGCTCAAATACGGAGGGATGGGGAGAGTGAATGTTAGCAACCCTTCAGTCTCGACTCCAGGTGCCAACAGCCTCACTTCCACCGTTATGATTGGTTCTAGGCTGATCACCTTCACTTCCCTCACCCTCCCGGATCTCTGTCCCCAAGACATCTGCTGCCAGGTAGGTCCACTCAGGAGTAGCGTATCTTCTGCAGGGCACACCCACCCTCCTTGACCTTCTTAGACTCTCTGCTTCTGAGCCCAATGCACCTTCGTCCAAGTCTGAGTCTTCGGATATCGGAGCGAGGGTACTCTCTGAAGCTGATCTTAGGCTTGGCCTTCTCCTTCTTTCCGGCCGGCTAGCCTCTCCACGCCTTTCCCTCCTGCTCCTTGTCCTTGCACTCGATTCTTGATCACTTACAGCTTTTTCAGTGTCTGTTTCGTACTCACAGCTACTTTCTCCTTCTGTGGCAACGTCAGTTTCGCTGGTGTACTGTCCGTCTTCAGCTTGGTCAGACACACTCCCAGCTTCCTCTGGTACTCCCACAGCTTGGTTGGTCCCCTCTATGGCTTCTCCGTCCTCAGCTGGATTCTCGTCCGAGAGAGGAGCTGTTTCTTCAGGGGTGCTGGAACTCTCCGAGTGTGCGAGGCGTGTATCCAGTTGGGCAGACCTCCACACTTGACTGCAGTGTTTGTTACCAGTATGACCTGGTAGGGTCCACGCCAGCGCACGTCTAAGCAATTCTTCCTAACGTGCTTCTTCACCACGACCCAATCCCCAGGGCATAGATTGTGGTACAAGTCTTGAGACGATGGAATTTCCACAGCCTGCACCTGGAGAGACACAGAATGAATGGCGTCAGATAATCCCTTGCAATAGTCCAGGATCAGATCATCTGTGATATTCAACAGTGTGGCAGTAGGAACTGATGGCAGTCTCATTGCCCTCCCTATTAGTACTTCGTGCGGGGAGAGTCCTGTCCTTCTGTCTGGTGTACTACGTATGCTCATCAGGACTAGTGGCAAGGCATCGGGCCAACTTAAGGATGTTGAAGAACAAACTTTAGCAATCCGGGATTTTATTGTGCCATTGATCTGTTCCACAATTCCTGAAGCTTCTGGTCGATAGCTACAGTGCAACTTCTGGTCTATATCCAGAGCTGAGCAAAGCATTTTCACAATTTTGCTGTTGAAATGTGTTCCCCTATCCGATTCCAAAGAGGTTGGTATCCCGAAACGCGGTATCAACTCCCTAAGCAATAACTTTGCTACTGTGAGTGTGTCACACCTGCGTGTAGGGTAAGCTTCGGCCCATCTTGAAAATATGCAAACAACCACCAAAACGTATCGAAGGCGATTGCATCTTGGCATTTCAATGAAATCAAACTGCATCCTATTGAAAGGGCCACCGGACCTTCCAATGTGACTCAGTGTAACTAGTGTTCTTTTCCCTATGTTCAAATGCTGACAGGTGATGCATCATTGGCATACTGCTTCTGCGGCCACTCTAAACTTGGGGTTATACCAAGTTTGTCTGAATATCCGCAACATAGCTTCTCTACCTAGATGTGCTGGACTGTGTATTCTCCTTGCCATTGGACTAACTAATTCATTTGGCAGTACTGCTCTCCCATCTGCGGAAACCCAAAACCCCATTTCACTTTTCACACAACCTGCGGTTTCCCATGTCTGTTTCTCAATGTCAGGTGCTTTTTCTTGCATGCTTTTTAGCTCATCCCAAGTGTCTACAGTTTCCAACACCATAGTTAATTCTGTCCTTTCCTGTATCCCACTCACTTCTACCTCTGTGAAGGAATATCCTTGCTCTGCGCAGTAGCGTGCAACCTCATCAGCATACCTATTACCTTGTGACACAAAATCAGTGTTTTTGGTGTGCGCTGTACATTTAACAATGGCAATTGCTGCCGGACCTTGTAATGCTTCCAACAATAGACGTACAAATTCCCCATTTCGGATAGGTGAGCCTGAAGAGGTCATGTAACCTCTTTGAGACCACAATTGCCCGTAGTCGTGAACTACCCCGAAACCATATTGGCTATCGGTGTAAATGGTGACTCGAATTTTGTTACCTGCCAAGCAGGCACGTGTCAATGCAATGATTTCGGCTACCTGAGCCGAGTGTACTCCTTCCAGGCAAGCGGCTTCCACAACTCCAGTAATGGTACAAACAGCGTAAGCTGCTCTCAACTGACCAACATCGTCCCTTACACATGAGCCATCAACGAAGTAAATTTCATCGGGGTCAGTCAATGGCTCATCCACGATGTCTGGTCTTGGTTTGGTGCATAGTTCAGTCACATCAAGGCAATCGTGATCTTCACATTCATCATCTTCTATATCATTTGGAAGTGGCATCAAAGTGGCAGGATTCAAAACAGAGCATCTCTTAAGGGTCACGTTCTCTGCATCAAGAATGACTTGCTCATAGCGCGTGAGTCTACTGTTCGTCAGATGCTGTGTCTTGGTCCTGGTCATTAACAGTTCAACAGAATGCGGTACATACACCACTAACTGGTGCCCCATAACAATGTTTTCACACCTCTCAATGCTGACACCCGTTGCAGCAACGGATTTGAGACATCCGGGCAACGCTGCGGCTACTGGGTCTAATGTAGCCGAGAAGTATGCAACTGGTCTACGGGCATTTCCATGGATTTGGACCAAAACTGACAAGGCACACCCTTCTCTTTCACAGCAGTACAGTAAGAATGGCTTTTTGTAATCCGGCATTCCTAGAGCAGGGGCACGACATAAGTCCTCCCTCAACTGCAAGAATGCCATCAAACAATCTTTGTCCCATGGTACCGGATCACTCACCTCCTTGTGCGTCAGTTTTTGTAACGGTTTTGCTTTCAGTGAAAAGTTAGCTATCCACTGTCGGCAATAACCAACCATTCCTAAAAACATCCTGACTTCTCTCTGTGTCGTGGGCGGATTCATTTTCATGATCGCCTCTATCCTGTCTGGTGACACCTTCCGTTTCCCTTTTTCAATTCGGTGACCCAAGTACTGCACTTCTGTCAGACAGTACTGTAACTTGCTCTGGGACACCTTGTGCCCGTTCTCAGCTAGGTGATTCAGTAAGGTGATGGTGTCTATTTTACAATCTTCCTCAGTTTCTGACGCAACAAGTAGGTCGTCTATGTACTGGACTAGAACCGAGTTCCGTGGCATTACTAGACTTTCGAGATTTTTCTTCAGCAGCTGGTTAAAAATCGATGGGCTTTCTGTATACCCCTGTGGGATACGACACCATGTTAATACGCGATTTTTTATTTTAAAAGCGAAAAGAAATTGGCTCTCCTCATCTAATGGGATCGAGAAGAAGGCTTGGCAAAGATCTATCACTGTGAACCACTCGGCTTGAAATGGTATCTGAAATAATATCACTGATGGATTCGGTACCACTGGACAACATGAAACAACTATGTTATTAATCTTTCGAAGGTCCTGCACTATTCTGAATTTCCCACTAGGTTTCTGCAAACCCATAATCGGGGAGTTACATGGACTACCCACGATTTCTTTCAGTATTCCCTGCTTAATCATGGATTCGATCACGGGTTTTATTCCTGCAATCGTCTCCGGGGTCAATTTGTATTGTGGCATTCTTGGATATTCGACATTTGGTTTTACCATGATTTTCACTGGTTCTACTCCCTTGATCAGTCCTATCTCTTCCCCAGTGAAATCCCACACTTCAGATGATACCGCACCTCTTAAGTCCCATGGAAGCTCTTCCACCGTCAAGGTGGGATACAGCTCCACGCATACCTGTGAGTTTGCAACCTTAAAATCGGCATCATCATCGTTAGTCTGCACTTCAACTCCTTGAGGTGTGCAATATATAGTACAATTTAGTTTGCATAACAAGTCTCTTCCCAACAGACACACAGGGCTGGAGTCGCAGACCACAAACTAATGTTCATCTCTGTATTTCCCTATTTTCACTGATACTGGCTCAGTCAAAGAACTGGTAATTCTTCTGTTTGCGACTCCTACCACTTGAATGGTTTCCCCTGACATGGGCAAATCCGGGACTACTGCTGATCTTATAGTAGATCGAGTGGCTGCTGTGTCTACCAGGAAGGTTGTAGGACACCCTGCAACTTCAGCCTCTACATACGGTCCCCTTTGGTCCACTTCCAGAACTGCCCCAAGGGTACAATCCTCCATATTACTCACACGCTGTCCAGTCAATGGGTCAACGTAATAGCATTCCTCTCCTCCTACGAAAAGCGGCATTTGTCTATAGGTTTTTCCTCCTGTCGCTATTCTGGGTGGTTGAGGAACTGGGCTCGAGGAGCTGGGGTCCCCCCTTTGACCACCTTTCCATTTTGCATCGCTGTCCCTTTTACCAGACTGCTCTGGTCTTCTTCCTCCGGTCCTAGTTCTCCAATCTCAATATTATAGGGACACTCGCGTTTCCAATGCCCCACCTCGTTACACTGGTGACATCTAGTCGTCTTTTTCAATGTCGCAATGTCTAACCTAGGTCTCGAATTAGAATTTTCCTCATTGCTTTTATTCTGGTTATTTTGTCTCCGACCCATGGTCCCTGTTCCCTGTTGCTGCTGTCCACCCTTTCCGGCTGTCTGCATCTGTACCAACATCAGTTTCTCCTTAAGCTTCTTTGCTTTGGAATCTATCTCATCACTACAATACCTTGCATATCTCAAAATTTCATCTAATTGTTTGTTTTGCCAACAAATCAAATGTTGCTGAATCATCAAGCAAATATCAGGTCTTAATCCCAAGACAAATTTCGATACGAACTGTCCTATGTCTTTTGGATCCATTACATCTAGTCCGCTGTATTGTTTGAACGCTTTCAGCAATCTTTCGTAATATTCATGAACTGTCTCTTTAGGGTCCTGCCTGGTCCGATCTATTTTGACCCAATCTATATCCTGCAATGGCACTTTCTCTTTCAGCCATGTCATTACCCTTTCGTACTTTTGCATAACTTTTGGAGATGGTCCGTTTGTATGAGTATCCCTCTCCGGTTCAGACGTGGGCCATTCGACACTAACCTTACATGCCGTCCACAAGTCCCCTGGTACTACGATGTCAAACAGGGTGTTCAGGTCAACCCACAGTACCTTAGAGATCTTTACGAACCTTTCTACCTGCTTCTACCACTCCACTGGATTCTCCCTCAGCTTAGGGAAAGAATTGGTAAAGGCAGCTAAGTCTCCCCTACTCCAGGATACGTGCACATAGCTCCCATTCGCGATTTCTCGCAAAGGGTATGCTTCCATCCTCTGTAGCCCTCCCTCTGGGGACATCCCAATGGTGCTCCCCCTGACGGTCCCCTTCTTGGACCATCTTTCTTCCCACTTATCCAGATCTCTCCATGTCCTTATCCCTGTTATCAGTTCTCTGATGTGTGTTTTTAATCCTATTTTTCTCCTCTCTTCAAGGTCCTGATCTGAATAATGCAACCTATGGTTTCCCTGTAGTGCCTTTGTCCTCGACAAGTCTACCATGTACTTGTCTGCTAATTCAGATAACTTCTCATGTATTGCTCTCGCCTTTCGTGTAATATCCTTTGCTATAAACAGTACCTCATCTTGCTCTCTAATGGCAAAGTACCATCTATTATTTCATCTAAATCCGATTTTAGACTGGTCACATCAAGTCTCCTAGCTTTTATGTCAGCTCTCAATACATCATTCCTACAGGGTCCACTGACCTCTCTCCCGTCCCAGCTCCGAGTCCTACGCCTAGGCTCAGGTGAGTTATGGGGAGTCTTCCCATGTTCCCATCTTTCTAGGTCCCATGCCTTTCCATCTTCTCTCGGTGTGTGGTGAAACAATGCTCTATTTCCCACCGTCTCATTCTGTCTATTCTGTTTGGTTTCTCTAGACACCTGGTAAGGTCCTTCACTATTCCCCATGTTTTCACAGTTCCCTTGCTGTCTAGTGTCGCTCAGCACGTGATAAGATCCCTCACAACTCCCCATGTTCCCGCGATCCCGTTCCTGTCCGTGATCGCTGGACACATGGCGAGACACCTCGCGGCTCTCCATGCTCCCGCGACTCCAGTGTGGCCTACTGTCGCCAGGTGCATGGTGAGTGCACTTAAAGCTATCTCTGTACTCCTGCATTCTTCGGTCTCCCTCGCTGTGAATGGGGCGAAGCACTCCACCACATCCTGTATTTCTATCTTCCTGTACTCGTCTGCTTCCACCACTGGTATGGCGGGTATCTCCTTCACCTTCCTGACTCTTCCCGTCCCACTCTGGACCGCTTTCGCCAGCCCCGCAGTGAGACAAGGTTCTGCTGTCTTGGCTCCCCCATTCAGCTTCCGCTCCCATTCTGCTATTCTGAATTTCTACGGCCGCATCCCATTCCTTCAAATATTCCCTTAACTCTTCAAAGGATTTCGGTCGTGGTCCCCTTAGATCCCTCAACCCTCTCTGACCCTCTTGGTCTATTATGGGATCCCCTGCTTGGTTTAACGGAGTGCTCCAATCTCTTGGACCTGATAACTGCCTTTGGGAATCAATCTTGTTGTTCCTATTCTCCATTTCTGCTCTCCCCCTGTCTAACTGCACCTGTTCCTCCTCTCGTTCTTTCTCTGGGTTGTAAATCGATACTACGGGACCTATGGTAACAGGTACTTGGAGGGCGTCCGGCAGTTGGTAGGACTTAGCACGCTCTGCTTCTGGCACCTTTTGTACCACAAACCTTCCGACCACTGTCTGTACTGGACTAGGGTGAGGTGTTTCCTCACCTTTGTTGGGTTCCCAATCTGTTATAGGGAGGGGTCTATATTCCCCTTTGCCAGCCCCATCCCCCTTCTGGAGCTCGGCGCCTTCCATCTCTCTATTGTACGGAGGGGGTCTATCCAGCAATAACCTATTTATCAGTCTTCTGTGTCACTCTCCTCGTCCTCCACTAGTGGTTTCTTTTCTCCTGTGACTTCTATTACTGGGTACAGTTTATCTACTTCAATTCTCTGTATTCTCCACCTTTTTGCTTCTTCATCCCATTTAGCATCCTGCACTGCTCTTACCGATCGTTTTACTCTTTCCTGGCGCCTGTTCAAGCTCCGATCGTACGCCGCCCTAAACCATGCATTAAGGGCTTCAAACTGTGTTGGTCTGGGTAGAGGTCTCGTCGCGAGCATTACTGCTTTCAACTGGTTCAATGCTTCTAACTTAAACGTTCCGTATCTCGGGAACGCCAATTCCTCGTTCCCTTCTGTCCTTTTACTCCACTCAGAGATCCACAGTATATTATGCAACCCAACATTCGTAGCCATGTAATGAGCTGGTGTACCCTCCGGCGGGGCCTCTTCCCCGTCTACCGATTCTCTATCGTCTCTCTTAAAGGCCGCTCTCAAGCGCCTAAAGCATTTCATGATCAATTCACAATTTTCCTACTTCGTTACGTTTGTTTACTTCCTGATGACAATCCACCAATCCTAGCGCGGTTCTTACTAGCTGACCTATCACAGCGCGGCTCTTGACAACCGGCCTATCCCAGCGCGATCTTACACCAACCGGCCTATCACAGCGCGGCTCTTTCTGACGTCACTCGTCTCCCCTTCGCAGCAGTTCCCCTCCTTTCTCAGCTTGTCTCCCGGTCATGCATGCGTCCCATTCATACTCTGAAAAATGATTACTTCCGACCAAGCGATCATTTTTCTTGACTGTACTCCCACAGTCTAACTGTAATTGTCACCTCAACTGACGAAACGTCTTCCGTAATAACGTTTTGACGATCGCCTCAACTGATAGGTTACTTTCACACAGTAGCTTCCGACCAGCGTCCGCTACTCACACACTCACTCTTTCATTCCCCCTATCACGGTCCTGCGGGCGATCAATGGTACCTCATGACCCCCTTCTCAACGGTTGACAATTACTCTGGATGTCCGATACACCCAAACCACTTAAGCTCTTCTCTGAACTTAAGATTTTCACCAGGTTGCGCGCGCTCACAACCGTCTCACAATCACACTACAGGCATTCAAATCCGCTTGACATTACAACACAGGTACAACACAAAACACCGCAATCTGACAACGCATGACCCTTTATACTCACTCTCGACCGTCTCTGCTGCTTTTTCTCTCTCGCACCGTCAGCACCTTCTTCGGCAGGCGATTCTTCTGCTGGTCATCTCTCGATCTCTAGGGGCCTCGGGGTAATCTTAACCTAGTCTAGATCACCTTCTTCAAGAAGGCAACCATCCTCTATAGCTACCAACTGGGAGGGCGGGATTTTTGATCTCTTATCTGATCACTCTAGATCCAAATCCCGATCAGGTCGACTGAATCTTTGTTGCCTGTCATTGAGTAAATAGGTAATCTACCACTAGGTCAACCCAACCAATAATTGGCACGACTCTGAAGAATCACTTACCACGGATCAGTTTTAAAGTTTTATTGTAAAGCCAAAGTTAGCTGAAGGTATAAACATCTCAATATCAGGTTCAAAAGGTACACTGGCATCAACAGGAACATGAATTCTCTGAATGATCTTAAACGACAGAAAAATACCACCAATGCTAATTCAAGGATTAATAGATTTGCCAATATAGACACAAGCTGAAGCTTGCGAGACATTTACAGAATGAAGAAAATATCAGGTTAGACTGTCCCTACACTGGACTAGGTGACATCCCTACTCAGCAGAGTCTTAACCTAAAAAGGTGTCAGCCGTGGTGACTTCCAAAGAAGAGCACGCACTTCTCTTAGTCTTAGATGAAAACCTATGCATAGCAGTCATGCCCTCTCTGCCTACCCATCCGCTCTCTTAGGGTCCTCAGGCCATCTGCTCTAACCCCACCCCAGGGTTCTGTCCCTAATACAAAATCACAGTCGAAATTTGGAACGCCCCTCTGAGACGCCCCTCACGTGGTTTCAGTTCTGGTTTCTTCCATGATGGCTCTCCTCTGGGCCTCTCGTTAGCGTTGACCTTGCTTCCCAGGCTCTTTCTTCAGCTCGCCGGTACCCCCCAGAACATTCCAACACACTCCTCCAGGCTTGTGCCTGGCTCCTCGGACAAAGCTCTATTCATCACCCTCTTGATTGGAACCCCCTCGCACCTGCAAACAGACACCCATGAATAGGGCCCCAAATTCCACTCTCTGGTTATCTATCTCCGGCCATAAACTTTACAAAGGAATGACAATTTATGCTCTAACGAGACTCGATTCTAACTAACTCGTGCAGATCAAAGAAGCCACTTTATCTTTCCAGGCCTACTAAATTATCTTGCAAGCGGCCTGTACTTCATGAACCCTTATTTCTAAAACTAAAACAATTCTTGTTAATACACTCTGATTATATAAAACACTTCTATAAAACACGAATATATAAACACTTCTATAAAACATAATTCTTTAACATGTGGGCATCAATTATTGAATAATGGTAAATCCATGTTATGTCAAAATGTAAGTACACGTTGTCGATTTCCACACACTTCAATAGCAGCTACATAACATGGATTCTAATTAGCACTTCTAACCAATTTGGTAATTACACACGTTTCTACGTTAGTCTCACACTCTATATGATACTCTATATTAACTAAACAACCTTCAGATACATATGTGATTATATGATTTTACTTTAAATGCTTTTAGCTGAGTTCGTGCATCAAGGTTGTAAATATGGTGCACTTGTACGTTTTCTCAGTTTTACGCTCTCTCACGAGCAACCTTCAAACAATGAAAAAAAGAATTCCTTTGCAGGTTACCTAACGTGCCAAGGAGTACCCAAACTTGTATTACTCATTTTGAAGTTTGATTGATATTTTTGGAGGATCTAGTTCAGGTTGACTACTGTTTTTATGGTTAAAGATCTGGCACTCGTCCCACACATCATTCAGTCAAATGATTATTGCAGACTGTCTTAAATTTGATCCTGCAGATGCAATCCCATGGCTCTCTTATGTCCAAATTGCTTTTACAACTATAGGACTGTCTATGTTTTTTCACAAATCTCAAAAAATCAATGGAGGTTAAAAACAAAATTGGTAAAATGCCTTTTCTGTTCCCATAGATCACACTTCAGGCTTGTAAAACGCCAACCCATGACTTTAGTCACTTGTTATTTAGGTCTGAAGCAGACTGAGGGCCAGGAACTGTACCTAACTTGGATTACACATTTGGAAAACAGATTTTATCTGACCCGTTTTCGATTGGGTAGTTTGTATTTCGTGGTAGCCCAGTCTAAGCAGGGTCTGTGGTTCTCTTTTTTACCGCCCTGTCCTTTTGATGGGTTTTCTTAACAATTTCTAGCCCATTTTGTGTTTTATGTAGTTTTCAGTCCAGACCAAGGGCATTTTATTTTTGTTATGTACAATTCTGCGCTCTTATGGTTCTAGTTCTTTTTCTGTCTGTTTGTTCTCTGTCTCCAACTGCTAGAATCTGAATCTTGTTGTGCAGCAATATTGGGCTACAATTGTGAAGCACTCAAAAAGAGGGAGACTACAACCTCTTTTATTGATTAATGAAATGTTTATTCACTTTGTATTGTGGATGGAATTTGAAAATGGCACTGTGAACGGCTTTGGATTACAAAGTAAATGTATTTTTAAATGAATTGTATGTTTGATATTTATTCTTTTATGGCCTTGTGCCGAAAAAGCTTTATATTTATATTTATATTGGAGTTGATAATGTGGCAAGTTGTACTTATGAGAAATTATGCATAGACGTCTTGCAACCTTAATCAGGTTTGGAAATAAATAAATGCACTCCATTTGTTGCTGGTTATTTTTCAAAGGGGGTTGATATAAATTGTGTTGCTGAGGCCAGTAGCTTGTCTGTTGTTAAGTTATCAAAACATTTGTTGCACGCATGGGCCTCCTAGTGAACTGGTATCTGACAATTTTGTACACTTTATGTCATGTAAGATGTGGAATATTTTGGATATATTTGGTGAGTGGTTGTGTGAGAGTGACATTGACCAACAGGTTGAATGTGGAGGAGTGCATGCAAGAAATGTTGATGGCATATGGCACTATGCCTCATTCTTCAAACAAGGTGTCTGCTTTTCAAGCTTAGTGGCAGCAATACATTTTTTTGTTGGTCCCTTCTTGATTGCTGATAAATAATGGACATTGTAAGACGTTTATATCATGAAAAATCGGTAAGAATGTGGTGGTAGAATGGTGGTAAAGCAAGCTTGCTTTGATGACAAACACTGTGTATATGAGTTGAAGGTGAGTGTTGGTGTTTGGGTTAGAATCAGGCTGCTGGAGTTTGACCCAGAAAGAAGGTCACTGTCTTGATTCTTTGGGGAGGGATGCAGAGATTTCTAGGTTGGAAGGTAACTGGGCACCACTCCATAACCAACGGACCACGCATGCAACCTGGGCTTCATCCTGGACTCCTCCCTCTCGATGACTAGACAAGTCAATGCCGTCTCATCATCATGCTTCAACACTCTGCGCATGCTCCGCAAGATCTTCCGTTGGATCCCCACCGAAACCAGGAAGACGATCACCCAGGCACTCGCCACCAGCCGGCTGGATTACGGAAACACCCTCTATGCCGGAACCACAGCAAAACTTCAGAAAACACTCCAGCGCATCCAGAACGCCTCCGCACGACTCGTCCTGGACATCCCCAAACACAGCCACATCTCCGGCCATCTGAGAGACCTGCACTGGCTCCCCGTCAGCAAGAGGATCACGTTCAGACTCCTCACCCATGCACACAAGGCCCTCCACGACCTGGGCCCCAAGTACCTCAACAACCACCTGACCTTCTACGCGCCCACCCGCCAGCTACGATCGTCCAGCCTCGCCCTCGCCGCCGTACCACGCATTCGCAAAGCCACCGCCGGGGGAAGATCCTTCTCCTACCTGGCAGCCAAGACATGAAACTCCCTCCCGATCCACCTCTGGCTGACCCAGGATCATCTCTCCTTCAGGAAGCTCCTCAAGACTTGGCTCTTCGAGCAGTAACGGACCCCCACCCCCAGCGCCTTGAGACCCTCCCGGGTGAGTAGCGCGCTATACAAATACCCATGATTGATTAACAAATAGTGAAATTGCAGAAGTGAAAAATTGCTATGAACAACAGGGTGGTATTTTGAATATTGATTTAAGAGGTGAACATTGTAAAGGGGGGAACAATGAAATGCAAAGCTCTGCAAAAGACTCAGCAGCAGTTTCAGAATACATTTTCCGAAAGAGGTAATGCATTAGTATCTATCTCTAATATCCACAGGAGCGGGATGTGCTCTGGTGGTGTTTGTCATACTGGCCTATTACTGTTTAAAGGGTAAGTCCTCGGGAAATGTGGTTGTAAAGTTGTTTTGTTGTGCAGGGTATGTTATGTCTTGGTCTCAGATCAGGTGTGTGCAGAATGCTCATATATCATAGTTGGTAGTATTGTGGCAAGAGAGGGTGTTGCTTGGGTGATTGACTAGTGATTTACTTGCCAATTGGTTGCAGCTGCGAGTCCAGAATAAATATACTTCATACTTACCTTATGTGGTGATTAGATCTAGGACAGATTTGCTCAATCCTGAAATTTGACGATGCATTCCTAATTGTGCCATTAGTGTTTTCTTTGATAAGGAGAATGAGATTGGGGGAAGCAGTGCAGTGCGACATCCAGGGACTTTACAGTTTTGAGGAAGATGTTTAGGGCTTGTGGCTTAGAGCTATTAGGTGATACTAGGAGAAATTCAGTCTTTTGAGGTCTAAGTTTATCTGGGACAGCTATTTGCTTAGGTTAGATAGGCAGTGGACTATTGTGTTAATCTCATGCAGACTAAAAATGTTAAATACTGTTATGTATTGTCCACCTACTTGTGGAAGTTGACAACTACATTTCCCTCTCACCCACATGTCCAACAAACAATCTGAATATTAGCTGAGTCAAAACTGTTTCTTGTGGTACTCAAGGTGGAACGTCTCATCAAGTTTTAGTGCACTGTGTTCTTTTAGGAATGGTATGAATGGTTCCAGTAATTTGCTTTAATTTCCAATCCTATGGCCTAAATTATTACAAGAACGTTGTAGTCAATGTTAGTGAAAGCTGCAGATACATAAAAGTGTGCTAGCATATAGGATCTGCCTTTATTCAATATCTGTAAGGAGTCATCCGTGATCTTGAGCATGGAGGTTTCTGTGCTGTGACCAGATCTGTAACCAGGCTGTCACAGTCTAGTAACTGGATTTCTGATGTATAGTGTTCAGCTGGATGGCTTCAGAGTTTGTCTTTATGTCCGTAACTTCCAACGGTATCATGGCCATCTTTGAATATTCATTTTGTAAAGCATAAGGAAAAAACATAACAAAATTGTCACTCTGCATTGGCCTGCATGCTTGGCTCCCAATCTCAGACTACTGCTGGATTTGATGTGAGCTGTGGTTAGAATGCTGGAGATCGCTGGGGCAATCCAGCATTGTGGGGTGAGAAAATTAAAGGATTTGGAAATAAGAGTCTTTTTTATGAGAGGGCTTTGTCACGTTTGCACCATGCAAAGCTACTTTGCATGGCCCGAAGTGGCTTAAAAAATCTGGAGTAATGCAATGCAGCACAAATTGTTGCGTTGTGTTATTCTGCCCTGGGAAGACATTCCATGGGCATTTCATAGGTGTTCCCACACAACTCCCATAGACTTTGATGCATTCCCCAGATTTACAATAACACATCAAAATCTTACACCTTCCACGGGGAGGCATAAAGAGGAGAAATATCTCTATTTGTTCTTGTTTCTTCCTCTTTCTATATATGTGAAAAATAAATATGCCTCCCAAGATTGTTTTTGTGCAAGAAAATGCCCATTCCTGCACAAAAACAATCATGCATGCAACCCAGGCACCCTTGCACTATGGTGCAACGGTGCATGCATTGGTGCTATGCAGCCAATTGTGCGGCAGCACATGGGAAAGCTCAGGAATGAGCTGTATGCCTTAAAAATGGTGCAATGCACCACCTGCTCATAAAGGAGCCCCAATGTATGAAGTAGTATTTTTTTGCCTTTATTCTGCTTCTGCATGGCGAAGGAATATAGGAGCGACAAGAGTTTAGAACACCATTTTGCTCATAGCTGTTTCTAACCCAATGTTGACAATTTGGTTGGTGCAACTTTAGCACAATCTAATACTAGTCATCAATATTCCACACCTGCAAACTGCATCCCAAATCGGCACCACATCACTTTTCTGTGGCTTCCTCCAGATGCAGGTTCCAGCATCACTTGGATGCCTGTGGTGGAGGTCAAAGATAATCACACAGGCTGTGCTTATACTGGTGGAGAAGGAGTAAAATGAAATGAGTGATTTACAGCGGTCACATTTTAAGGGGTTTTCATATGACTGTTTCAAAATGGTAGGCCTTCTTAAAAGATATTAAAGCAACCTCATGGCTGTTTTTATGTAGAATTACGCGCAGGAAACATAGTTCCACAAAATATGTTTTTATTGTTTTTATCAACCACTTGTACAACTAAATGACATTTTTGGGTGCAATGCAGTGGATGAGGTGGGAGTTGCAGCAAATGATCTTTAAATAGTGAGTAGCAAACAGAGGCATTCTTATTCAGTCCAATTTTTCTGTGAAGAGATGTTAATTCCAATACTTCTACCCCCTTTCTTACCTAGACACCTGTGTGTTTCTGTAATATCCAAAATTAACAGTAAACATTTTTCAACAAAAAGGAAAAAATAATGCATGTTTGTGCATATCCCACTGAAGGAATAGCATAAAACAAGGTTATTCTTCATCCAACACTTCTATTGTCAAAATGTGCTTTTCTCACAAGGCTCAGTCTTGTATTCCTGTCAGGTCTCAACAGAATAATATAACAGTTTGGAAAGAATATACAGCTGAAAAGTCCAGCACTGGAGCACAAGATGGCAATCAACTCCAGGGCAACCATGTATTTCCCGCGTGTGCTCAGGTACGCTGGGATGAAGGAGATCCACACACTGACAAACACCAGCATACTGAAGGTGATCAGCTTGGCCTCGTTGAAGCTTCCATGAAGATTCCTTGAGAGAAAGGTTCGAGAAATGCAAAGTTGCGCAAACTTCGCAAACTACACGAGTGTATGGTAGTGCTTCGCCCAGGGTTAATCAAGACACTCCTATTGTTAAAGCCGACAACTGTGAGATCAGTTACTTGCTCCTTGTCTCACTCATGCTCTACTTCCTCTGCTCCCTCATCTTCATTGGCCACCCTATAAGGCATTCACCTGCATTCTCCGACAGACTGTCTTTGGGTCATTTTTTCTATCAGTGTCTCCTCTGTTTTGGCCAAAACTGTGATTGTTGTCCTAGCCTTCAAGGCATCTCATCCCAACAGCTCTGCCAGGAAGTGGCTGGGCTCAAAGACCCCGAGATGTATAGTCTTCTTCTGTTCTCTGGTGCAAGTCTTTATCTGTGCAGTCTGGATGCTAAAGTCTCCTGCATTTCCGGTACTGAACATGAAGTCATATAAAGAGAAGATAATCTTTGAATGTAATGCAGGAGACACCATCTTCTTCTACTGCATGCTGGAATACTGAGTCTTTGAGTGACGTTATTAAGTCCAATCATACGTCGAACTCGGGCCCTTCAAGGTATAAATATGCCTACATTTGCCCAGACAAATACACGGTGGTTTGGAGCAGACCGACTAACTACTTGCCCGATGCGCTGCAGCAGCAAGTGACGAAGGAATCCGACCCTCCAGCTGATGCACTGAGAGACGCTGTCTTTTCTCCTACTGAGAAATCCAGCTCCATTGTTTCCAGGCTACCCTTGCGGGTTGCTGGGAAATCGAGTCCTGAGAGAGAGATACAAGACCTCCTTCATTCTAAAACCAAGGTATGGAGCTGATTAGACCCTTAGAGATTTCTTGGATAGATCCTTGGCAGAGAAATACTAAACTTAAGCTACTCCTCACTTACTTCTTCCCTTGTACTAGACTTAGGTTAGGTACACCGGGGTAGGCGTATTTTAGAAGCACCAGTTGAGTACTTTTAGTCATTATTTTATTACTGTATGTATTTTATACGTTTTAGGCAACTTATGGCTTAGAAACCATATCATGCTTTTACAGTACTACTTTATAATACTTTTTGTATTATATGCCCTGTACTTTATAACCAGTATTACGATTGTAGAAGTACATTTCTTATGCTTGAGAAAGAAAACTGTTAAATAAATCCTTTTTATTGAAAACGCCCGTCTCTCTAATTTTTCAGCACCTCTGGTGAAACGAAGCATGCACGATTGACTGAGTAAAATAGTTATCTATTGTTTCCGCGACTCTAGAGATTGATTTCTTATTCTTGGGAAACAAAGTTGTCATGTTTAGGCGGTTGTCAGAAACTAATCCCTTCTTGTTTATTCGAGAAAGTTTCTAGTGACCTCTGAGCTAGCTGGCACTCACAATTAAGTTTAATATATACGATAGAGACCCAGTCAACCTCAGTCCTACGTCTAAACTATAGTATATGTTATTCCAATGCCCAGAGCCTATTGGGAATATAGGAACTACACTACAATGGTAGGTGTCACAGTTTCACACAGTGGAGTTCCATTACCCAAGTCATATCCATACTCCTACCTACTGAGTGTGCAGACTATTCATTTTGCTCATCTTCCAGGAGTGGAAGATAGAGTAATACCAAATTTGGACCGCACGCCAGAACTAATTTTAGCGGCACCTAAGGGGTTGGCTTCTGCTCACACAGGGGTGGAGGCTATGGCTTCACTGCTACAGCAACAATACTAGTGGCCAGGTCTATAAAACAGGCTAAATACCAAAAGCCTCATTTACAAGCCCATTATGCCACCTGTGCATTACTTTTCAGACACACCAGTGGTGCAGTGTGCCAGCCCATATTTACAAGGCTACGTAAAGTTACCTTGTTTGACTTTTCATAGCCTTGTAAATAAGGACCCCTTTCAACCATTTCTCCGCATAAAGGGGCATTCCATGGGTGTTGCTGTGGGTATTCCCATGCAATATCGATGGAAACCTGGCACATTCTCAGATTTACAAGGTTTTGTAAAGCTGGGAATGCGTCAGAATCCTAAGCCTCCCTAGTGGAGAAGTAGGAGTGGCACAGCAATGAGAAATACTTGTATTTCTCCTCCTTTTTCCTCCTTCTATGTGTGTTGCATTCCGCAGCATTCATAGAAAGAGGACAATGCCATCAATGATTGTTTTTGTGCAGGAAGGTGTCCTTTCCTGCACAACAACAATCATCCTCACCATGGCGCAAGTGTATCTACGTTTGCACATGGCTGCTGTTTGTGCGTGGGCTTGGGGAGAAGGACAGGAATGTGCCATATCTTGTAGATATGGTGCATTCCTGCTCTTTTATTTTGATGCACAGAAGCACAGCAGCAGTGCTTGCTGCACTGCTGTATGTCTAAATATTGTAAATGAGGCCCTATATCCTTAAATGTGACATCTGTCGGCAAAATAAAGTTATCCAGTAACAGCTATTTTAAATACATACTACCAGTAGATTCCTGCTCTTGATTCCTGTAGGTATGACCACGGTGATCGGCTGATGCACAAACGGTTATTAAAGATGTGCAAGTCTTTATTGGGACATATTGAGTAGCTGCATTCCATTCGGACCAAGGACCTTCGTTTGCCTCTAAGGCTTACCGCGATGCCATGGAAACATTGGGTGTAACTGGGCAGTCCTCATCCTCATACATCCCAAGGGAAATTCTGTTGTGGAGAGTAAGAACCATTACTTTAAAAAGTCTTTAACAGAATATTAGGTTTAGGCCATAGTTGGTTGCATCACTTGTATGGGGTTCAGAGAGCTTTAATTAATCTGCCAAGAAGATTCTTGGTTGGTTGGATGTCCTATGAGATTCTCTTTGGGTCTCTTTCACTACCAGGCAGAACATCCTGTTATAGGCTTTAACCACCGTTGAGGTTGCTACACTCCGGCTGGGGACATATGACACTGAGGTTATGCTACTTCTAGTCACATCAACCTACACCATTCAAGCTTCATATGCTACTCCACAAACTAAATCAACAAATGTCGGCAACACAGTTGTTTGCTATGTTCCACCACTGGAGTCAACTACAAGTGTACAATAATAGCCCATGATCCAACTCTTTTTGCAGAAGATGCCTCTCATTACTTCATGGATTTCGATGACTTTTCTTTGGATCCATCAGTCATGGCGCATGGAACTTGTGCATACAAAATCTGACTCAAAACAATATGTTTTGTTCCACCATAGATTAATATTTGGATTTTACTGGCATTGCTTTTTTTGTCAATTTGGATCAGTTTTGTAACTGTTTTGTTTTACTATCAAATAAACACTATCTCCCAAAACGTTCTGTGGATGAACCTGTAGTTGAAGTATTCAAGCCTCATTCGTCATCACAAAAAGTTAAAAGAGACCTGTCCATTGTGAACATTATTGCAGTTTCTGTACTTGATGGAATTGTTTGGTATAAGGTACCTTTTAAAATAGTTGGCCCAACAGAAATTTTTCAAATTCCTTATGTTTTTAAATTGACACTTCACAATATTATTACTCCTGGCAACATCTCTGATGATAAGGACTTACATATAGTGAAGTCTATGCTTACTGAGCTGGAACATTATACCAAATTTGGGAATGAAGATATGTTTAGTGGTACATTTAATTATGATGAAATGAATTGCTTTTACCACTGTGTGCAACACTTCTTACACAGAACTAGAACTCCATGTGCAGTATTTAATTATACATAATGGGAACATTGCCCTACACAACATGTGGGTAGTTCAAAAACATATGCAAGAAGTTTGCATATTTTTCTAGCAACAACCCTGTAGACTCAGTATCTTATTATCATAAACGTATTCCTTCTCCTGCAAAGAAAAATATGCTAACGGATACCAAATTCATAGATTCAGCTTCTTTTATTTTCCAGCTGGTAATACAAAGGCTTAGCTTTTGAAAAGACAATGTAGACTTAAAATTTCCTTGGGGAACAAAAGACGGGCAAGTTGAAGGTAATTAAGCTTTGTTTAGAGCATGTCTAATACCAAGACAGGTAATATTCTAGAAGAAAACAGTGCAGCAAACATCTAGCCTGGGCCTCACCACGATATAAGAATTGAACACACCAAACTTCCCACGTTTGCAAATTTAGACAATTGGTAACAATTTACAAGCCACACAGAGGAAGAGCTCAACAACATGCTTCAGTATAGTATATGCAAGTCTTCACATTCTAGTCTTCAGGGGTGATTAGCGAGGCCATTAAACACCAATGAGTGTCATCATGTCATTCACATTTTCTGAGCAAAAAATAGGTCTTTAGGATAAGCAGACCCAAGCCTCGTTATGTGCACACAACACTCTGGGGGTATCTAACAGCGTTAGATGAAGTGTAAACACACTTGTCTCTCCTTTCTGATGACAAGGATTTACAGGATTTTTTGTTAGGTCCTAGAACGTCACATCATAAATGTTTCTTGTATGTAATATGCAACAAACTTTGGAAAGTTTCCCATCAGGAAACTGTTGAACTAATAAGTGAAGTTGACAGAGTTTATTTGTAAAAAGCATTAGCGGTAATAGGCAATGGTATGTATATATTATCCAATAGAATTTCTTCTCTGAGTAAAATTGTGTCGTCAACTATTGACATAATATAAAGCGATATGTCCCTCTTACAACATAGACAGAGCCATCCCTGATCCAATATGTTCTTGAGGCGGACATTGGAAACTCTATGAAGTGGTCACATGTCATAACGGCCTTTGAACATTACTAATTTCCTTTTGTCCTATAATTTGACCAAGGAGCAGAAAACAATGGCTAAGAAAGATACAACATACACCATGTCGCACATAGAGCATTTAGAGAAGTTATCATCCACTGTGTCAGAAATACCATCAGCAGATTGCATAATATATATTGCTTCATATTGCTACTGATACCAAAATTTCATTTCACAAGGTGTTTGAAACATTTTTAGGCTGGCAGATATGAGGCATTAGAGGAGAGATTTGTGCATGAGAAATGGGTCCTACCTTTTGAGTAGAGATGTAGAAATGGGAAATATGAGCTATTTCTCAGTGGTACAGAGTAAGAGAAAACTTTTGGCCATTCATTAATTTGCAGGGAGTTCCCACTTCATGGAGTTTGTAGTGGGCCCAAGGGAAACTTAGGGGGTCATTAGGATGTCGGGCGGATTTGCTCCGCCAGGGTGGCGGTGGCCACCGCCACCCTGGCGGAGCAAATCCGCCCGACATCCACAGCCCAATTCCCCCCCGCCATATTAGTATGGCGGGGGGGACCGCGGCGGTGCAAAACACCGCCCGCATGTTTTCCGCCCCGGTCGCCTTGCGGCCGGGGCGGAAAACCAGTAACATGGTGGCGGTGTCTGTTAGACACCGCCCGCCATATTACCATGGGCATTTGTCAATGCCTTTCCGTGGCGGCAATGCCGCCACGGAAAGGCATGCGGAGACTCCCTGCGGGGGCCCGTTGCGGGCCCCCTGGGAGTCCGGGGCTTGGGGGGTGCACATTGGGGGTACCTATGGTACCCCCCCGCATTTGAATGTGCAACACGGCAGGCACCGCGCGGTGCCTGTCATGTTGTGCTTTGAAATGCACAACGTGCATTTTTACCATTGCGGCGGGCGGAGATTTCAGCTCCGCCCGCCGCAATGGTAAATATACAGGATGCGCCCGCCTGTGTGGCGGGCGCATCCTAATGCCCATTTCGGGACCCCCGCCCTGTAGGCGGGTGGTCCACATCCCCGGTAGGGTGGCGGGCGGCCAAAGCCCGCCCGCCATCCTAATGACCCCCTTAGCCTTTTATCTCAACGGTCATCCAGCTGCCGTAATTTGTCCAACATTTAGATTGCTTTCTAATGGAAGGTATTTGGTTAATGTTTCCTGGATAGTGACATGTTGTGGCAATGTTTTATTTGCACCAGCCACACAGATAGGGGAGTGACAATTTGGCCATGATTTGCCATTTCTGCTATGAACTTTGATAGTTTAAAAGTGACCTAAAGCCTTATTGTTTCAGACAGAAATTTCGCTGCCATCTGCAAGAAAGGCACTTGATCTCCAAGTTGCAAGGTCTTCCGCTGAAATGCAATCCCTGCTACACACCTACTTACCACAACATTTTGGAGAACTTCTGCACCCCATATTTACTGCAGCTAATTCTGTGGAAGTAGTGCATTTTCTTTAAAGCAATTGGGTCTGGGTTTGCTAGTATGTTCCAGACTATCTTCAGAGAAATTCCATCTTTTATACACTCTGTTGTGTCCAGGTTGTTCAGAGGTTTGCCGCTCGCCCTATTTGTGATGGTTGGCATTTTGGTTCTATTTTTGCTGCTTCACAATGAATGTTCCACTTCACAGGCAAATGAGAATGCCACTTGCACTAGTGCTGTTGTGTCAGGATAGAAACAGACATTATTTTGGCACATCCTTGCTTCTAGAACTGAACGAGCATTGGTCTCTGGCCTTTCAATGTATATGGTTACATTGTGTACAGCCTGTGTTCCACTGTATATTGTGCACCTTCAGGTGTGCAATAGATTTATGCCTGGTTAAACAACTGGTCCTATCTATGGATGTAGTGTTGCTGATGGGTCCGTTAAGAATCCACCTGCACAGATATCCTGGGATATTACCTTTGTTACAGAATGCACATTATAAGCCATCCAAGGTGCAGAACCTGGCTTTTCATCATTGGGAACAGTACTGGCTGCCACAACTTCAGTGGCTGCTGTGTGGGTTGGACATGACCATGTTTTTTTTTTGGATCTTGTCTCTGGGATGCAATGGAAGCATCGTCTGGGAATGCTGAGACCAATAGTGATCCTACTGACTCTCAGAACTTTTGAACAATTATGAAGTTCAAGTACGTTTTAAAATGCAAAATTGTATTTTTTATTATGCCGACATTTATTGAATATTTTATTGGCTTTTTAGCAATTTGGCTTTATTTAGGCTTTTTTCTTATTAAAGTGATACATATATTTTTAGGCTGCAAGTTTTATAATATAAATTGTGTTAGTTTACAGAGTAAATATTTAGTGACATTGCAGACAAGGAGAGGGTGTCATGTAGTTGTAAAGGCCCTGGGCACAAACACTTCCATTTTACATATTTACATTTACAGTTGACATATATTTAAACAGTTACCTTTGTAACGGTGCACAGACATAATATCGACTCCAAAATATCGACTGGACATAATATCGACTTTTAAATATAGACTGGACAAAATATCGACAGGACAGAATATAGATGACCAAAATATCGTTTTTAAGGTAAGTGATATAATATGGACTGTTAAAAATATAGATAGTAAAAAATATCGAATTTTTATTAATATCTAATTTTTTATAGTGTATTTTTATGGTATAATATGTGTGAAAAGTGTGTATATATGTTATAATTAATTTTTATTAATGATTTTTGTTTTTATAATCATTGCGTAATTTAATTCTGTAGCGGGTTGTGGGTTTATAGGGGAATAGGGTGGGAAGTATTTTCATTATAATTAATTAAATATTTAAATTTATTTATTGATAGTAAATTTAAATTAATACTTAATTAATTTATAATAGTTAATTAATTAAATTTTAATTGGTAATTCATTTTAATTAATTGATTAATTGGTAATTATGTAAATTTAACTAAATTATTTTTGTAGCGGGTTGTGAGTTTATAGAGGAATTGGGTGGGAAGTGATTAAATTATACATAATTAATCAATTACATTTATTTATATTTATTTAATTTCAAATAATTGTTAAATACATTTTCATTATAAAATAATTAATAGTAAATATTTTTATTAATTAGTATTAATAAGTGATCAATAGAAATAATTATTGTTAATTAGTAAATATAATATATTAATTAATAAATTGTATACAAATATTAATTATGTGTAATTAATTATTAATAGATATTCAATAATACATTTTATAATTATTTATGAAGTATTAATGTTGTATTCTCTGGAGTGGGAATAGTAATTTTAACCCCTACGCTATCCAACACTTTCCCTACTGTTGCACCCACTGGAGTGGGAATAGTAATTTTAACCCCTACGCTATCCAACGTTTTCCCTACTGTTGCACCCACTGGAGTGGGAATAGTAATTTTAACCCCTACGCTATCCAACACTTTCCATACTGTTGCACCCACTGGAGTGGGAATAGTAATTTTAACCCCTACGCTATCCAACGTTTTCCCTACTGTTACACCCACTGGAGTGGGAATAGTAATTTTTACCCCTACGCTATCCAACGCTTTCCCTACTGTTGCACCCACTGGAGTGGGAATAGTAATTTTAATCCCTACGCTATCCAACGCTTTCCCTACTGTTGCACCCACTGGAGTGGGAATAGTAATTGTTACCCCTACGCTATCCAACGCTTTCCCTACTGTTGCACTCTTTGGAGTGGGAATAGTAATTTTAACCCCTACGCTATCCAACGCTTTCCCTACTGTTGCACCCACTGGAGTGGGAATAGTAATTTTTACCCCTGCGCTATCCAACGCTTTCCCTACTGTTGCACTCTTTGGAGTGGGAATAGTAATTTTAACCCCTACTCTATCCAACGCTTTCCCTACTGTTGCACCCACTGGAGTGGGAATAGTAATTTAAACCCCTACGCTATCCAACCCTTTCCCTACTGTTGCACTCACTGGAGTGGGAATAGAAATTTTAACCCCTACGCTATCCAACGCTTTCCCTACTGTTGCACCCAGTGGAGTGGGAATAGTAATTTTAACCCCTACGCTATCCAATGCTTTCCCTACGCTTGCACTCTTTGGAGTGGGAATAGTATTTTTTACACTTCTGCTATCGTAAGGTAATATAATAGTATCTTATGTAATTAAAGTATGTTACTATATATATATGTTTTAACAAATATGATTGTAAAAATGTATTTTTATTAATTTCATTTATTATTTAATTATTATAAGTTATTTTAAGTATTTTTAAGTATATTTTAGTAATTAAATTTTAATATTAATTTAATTTAACACTGTTTTTAATAAAGTCGATATTTTTTAAAACTATATTATTGTAAACGATATTTTGTACTCGATATTTTTGTACTTACCTGTTTGTAGATACAAACTCGATATTTTGTCTGTCGATATTTTGTCCACAATATTTTTGCAAGTCGATATTATGTCCCTCGATATTATTTCAGTGATCCCTTTGTAACACATTTTGCTTACACAGCAGCATACTCAGAAAATAATTGCTTATATGTACATTTCTTCGTAGGCACATTATCATCTCTGGGAACACTGTACAAGGTCTCTGGTATTCTATACAAGCCATGTTATGGATTGCTGTATGTTAGGCGACAGTCCTTACCACTTTTGGTATTCACAAAGGTTATCGTATAACAAAAGTCTAAGGTAACGACTTACGGTATTCACAAAGGTAAGTTACAAGTAGTATCCTTACATCAGCACTTGGGCTGAAATCTCCTTCTCGAGTGTGGAGATTACACTCCGGGTGCAGAGTGGAATCGAATGAAGAAGGTTATATGCCCATCTGATCATGTTAGCCAAGGATCTAAAATAGGCACTGAGGAGGAAAAACTCTAAACGTAATGCCTGGACAGGTATTGCTTGACTCAGGGATATTATCTTCAGAATTTTCAAATGCATAGGAAAGTATCTACAAGAATTTTAAAATATCTCTTACCAGAAGAGCGATAAAATTGTTTTTAATCGCCTATGTTTTCTGATGCCTTGAGTAAAGTGCGAGGTGCTTTCTAAAGTGTGGGAGAATACCCTTCTTAAATATGTAAATATTGTTACCACTGTCACTTACCTACCGCCCAACTTTCAATCAAAAGGTTGGTACTGTGTCTTCCCTCTGAAAGGGACCACCTTGGTTTTGGTAATATATATTTTCAAGAAATGTACCACTGCATATTCAAAAAACACATCCAGATTACATTAATTTCCCCCCGCATTTGGACTCAGCATCAAGTGGATAGATGAAGTGCGGTAATATGTCTTAATAAGTTACTGGGGATGCCCAGTCTTACTAGCTTCCTTTGAAGGGTGGGGCTATCAACCCTTTCAAAAGCAGTAGAGAATTCAACAGACATGCAGTAAATAATTTGGAATTTAGTCACCAAATACTTGTCAATATCAGTTTGCACGATTGCAATGTTATCAGTTACAGAGCGTTTGGCTCTGAAGCCAACTTGGACTAACGGTATCACGCCCTTTGAATATGCCCAGTCCCTTACATGGTCCAAAACACTTGATGCAGCCATTTTTCCTGTTTCACCGAGTAATTCAATTTGACGATAATTTTATGGAGTGAGGCAGGAACCTATTTTGTGAAGAAGCACTACTATTCTTCCTGTCCATTAGCTTGGAATTAGTCCAGATGCACAACAAAAAGAGAACAAAGCACTGAGAAGCCTTCTGCAACCTTCTGGATCACCCTGCAGGACTGTTTGTGGGAATTTTATCAAAACCCATCACAGCTGAAGATCTGGCCCTCTATATATATTTGTGTGGATCAGGTTTGGGTGTCGGCTAGGAAAAATTCTTGCAACTCATCGGGGGGTGGGGGGGTCGCATACAGGTCAGAAAAATAGTTAATCCATTCTTTCTGTGGGATTGGAAATGCAGCAGTGTTTTCTACTGCCCATAAACGTTGAAATGAGCTGGCAAAATGTTTCACTATTGTTTTTGTAGGGCTGCATGCTGCAGTTCGACCCAGATCTTATACATGATGGGCCTCATTTATGAGAAATCACGCATCGCTGCATGAAAGCAGCAATGCGTCACTTCTCACTGCTCACTCCTTGCGACATTCCTGATTCGTCATATTTAATGTATGATGCATCAGTATTTTTTACGTGTCTGTAAGCGCAAAAGTGACTTATTGCTGGAGTGTGTCACAAAAGTGACTCATCTCCAGCAATGCATCCTTTCACATGGGGCAAGCCCTATGTGAAAGGTCCTGCGTCAGTCTTACGCCTGCTGTGAGGCAGGCACAAGATTTTGACGCAACGGCGTCCTAATAGTGACTCAGTGAAATTTCATAGATTTCACTGCATCAATTCTACGACCCTTCCTTGCGTCAATACCCCCCCTTGCATACATTAGACCTGGCGCAGGTATAATGTGGCGCTGGGGTTTACAAAGTGACGCATCTACCTAGATGCGTCACTTTGTAAATATGGTGCAACATAGCGCATTTGTTACGCCACTGGTGTGTCACAAAAAGTGACGCACCAGCGGTGTAAAAGTGACGCACAGCCTCATAAATGAGGCCCAATATTTGTACTATTTACAGAGTGAATTTTCATCTTATTTCTTTGCAGGACTTGAATTTCTTTGTGCCTTGTGACTGAGGGAGCAATGGATTGGTGACAAAATAGCTTATTCAAGGTCCAAGTAAAATTTTCTTCCTTTAACTCTTTTTTTTTGAAGTACTGATTTCTTACGAGTTACACACCTTCTTTGAATCTTATGGACAGTATCTGTGATTATCTCTTTGTAAGTCTGAATGGGATTACTTTCTTCAAGAGAATGGTGAGGACATGGTGACATGACTACTGCATTCATCATGGTTATGTTGTTGGGGTTACAAATAATTTGACCTTGCTTACAGGCTATAAAAGCATCACAGTTTCATTCTGTCAGGTACCAAGATGATGTTAGTTGTACTTGTAGTTCAAATTGTTGGTACAATATAGCATGGTCACTACCTGGAACAAACGCTGTTTTAACAAGAGAATAATTCGGATATAAATCATGACTGGTTATGGTGTAATTAAATAATAGAGGAGCCAGTAATCCCTTTTCTGGTGAAGGCAGCCTGAACATCCCCATCAGTTCTTCCACATAGTGTCAAACCATTTATTCCATACAACTATTACAGTAAAAATCTTCCACATTTGTCAGCCTTTATCTTGCCAAAAAGACTGGATTGGGAATGGACAAAGCTTCTTCCAATTCCATGTTTTTGTGAGCTTTTCACGCAGCAAGGTCACCCATTGTTATTATTTGAAAATTTCCTCCATAATGAGGGATAGTTTTCATTCAATCAAATATCTGTGCCACAAACCACTAGTAAGATTTATCCTGGAGAACAGTGTAAGCAGAGAGGTCAGTCTGTTGCAAACCACTAATACACTGAGCCATCACCCTAGATAGCGGTCTTAGTGAACAGATGAATTAATCTCAAATTACCACTACGCTCAATCTTCACAAAGTAGAGAGGTCTAAGCAAAGTGTCAGTATGTCATATAACACAACTTTACTCAGCCATCACTGGGGAGTGAAGCCTCAATCAACAGCTGTCTCAAAGCACTACCATACACATACATCAGCAGGAGATATGTGTCAGTGTAGAGGCTTTTTTCACAATCTTAAATAGCACACCCACTTTAAAAACAGCATTATAGTTCAGATAATATATGTTAAAAAATAATTTCACTGAATAGTAGTAAAGAAAGAATAGTAATTTAACTTATGCAGTAGCTCCGAATATATCTTCCAGTGTCAGGAACATTTACTGGATGATGTCTTCAGTGATGTCATTTGGGATGTCATAATTGAGGTCACTGACCATGTCATAAGTGATGTCACTGACCATGTCATAAGTGATATAATATGAGGTCATAAGCAGTTCATTGCATGGGAGTAAGTTACAATTAGCTCAGGTAACTATAACTGCAGAAGATCTTTGATTTTTTATGTGTGTAAAATCTTAACCTAACTATAACACTCCAGTGACCTTTGTTTTTTTTTATATATATATATATATATATATATATATATATATATATATATATATATATATATATATATATATATATATATATATATATATATATATATATATATATATACATATACATGTATATCGAAAGGCAGATAGATATGGGTTTCACTTACCATATACTGACCTTGCTTTGTAAAGGCATTGCATAGTAAAGGTTTATGCATGGTAAAGGTATATGCATGGTAAAAGCATGTGTGATAAAGGAATTGCTTTGTAAAGGCATTGTGTTGTAAGAGCATTGCATGGTAAATGTTGCATTTCTAAAGAGATGCGCCGCAAATGTATGCATCGTTCTGTCGTACATCTGCATGTAGCAGTAAACAAATGGTTAACTACTTTAGTGTGTTCCCTGCCTCCCCCACAGCAGTGAATTAATTGAGCAATGTTTTGACAACTGCCAGGCTTCCCCAGAGGCACAGCTCTTCTATACCAGAGTGTGTTGCTAGTGGGGAATAAGGGTCAATGCTGTGCTATTCTGGCTTATCGACTGTGCAAATGTGGTGTTGCTTGGCATATGCATGCCTATGCACTCTTCCACAAATGCTCAGTTTAGTGATCCAGCCTTGTTGGAAAACAGCCATTCATGTTAACTTCACAGTACTGCACATGTACCTTGTGCATGAAGGACACTTTACTGTACTGTGACAAGATAGAGAGGGGTCATTGTTCGGGGCAGGAACCGAACAGGGAGTGCCCCTCTTAACCTTCCTAACCCATGATAGCAAGACTGCTGCTTCATAAAGCTGGGTTCCCTGCCTTAAGGGTGGACCCGCAGCAGGTGCAGTAGCATCTCTTTGGTTGGTGAGGAGTCACCTAATCCTGCTTTCAGGAGAGAGAAGTAGAGATACCATTGCTGACACTAAAACTGACATGCAAGGTGCCTGAGGAGGAACGAGGGGGGGGGGGGGGGGCATGTTTTAAGAGGCTGCCGCAGATCCTACATCTCCCTCTAGCAATCCATGAACAATAACGTGTGACCTCCACTCAAGCACACACCAATTTTACTGATCACACCACTACCTTATAGACAGAGGTGGAGCTCCCATGGGGATATAAAAGGTGAAGAAAGAGAATAGTTCTCAAGGATGCCTTGGAGTAGAAGGACTTCAACCAGTGGATGCTCTTTTTCTCCTTCTACCTCTGCAGTCTAGTCCTCATTGGGAGGGGGGAAGTAGGATGTATGGTCTGAGACAGAAGGAGGAGGGTCACATGGAGTTAGAAAGACCTCACCTGATGGCTGCTCTTTCTTGTCTGTCCCTGCAGAAGATGGTCTCATATCAGGAGGCATTTTAAAGGAGGAACTACTCCGACCCTAGACCCCAAACCCTAGGGACACCAAGGGCCGCCTCATTGTGAGGATGCTGGGGTAGAAAGGGCTGAGGCTCGTGTGAACAAATATAAGAAGGTCAATATCGGATATTGGCGTGAAGCATCCATCACATCATACAAATATAATATCTATGAAATGAACATGCCCCTACCTCTGTATTGGACAATATAAAATAATCTCCACACTGGATACTATGCCTGTCATTCTCCTCTAAGTCTGTGACACTGCTGGAAACATCTCTCTCACTGATGTTGGAAGCCTCAGGAACTGCAGGCCATTCGAACTGAACATATAGGGTTGCTACTGTGTTTCTGGTAAGGCACCTTAGGGCTGTGGTATAGCTGACTGACAACAGGGAACCACGATTCCTGAAGCCTGAAGTCATGTCCATCTCGGATGGGGTATCCGGTAGGAGGGAATGGGTCAGGTCAAAAGAAACTTTGTCTCAGGAGAAATTAGAAAACTTCCCTCTTTTTCATGAAGGATGAAACTAATAGACTTCACTCAATTCCGTGGGATAGCGGTATCTCCTTTTGCAAAATTGCATCACAGACTTGGATGCCTCATTAAAAAAGCCCACACCCACCATTCCAGCAATAAACATTTTCAGTAACAGGAGTATTACACCACAAACAAAGCAAACAGCTGGTGGTGGTTAACTTCAAAGCAATCCTCACTTGTAAGCACATGAGGAGGCTGCAGTATAATAAATATGACTGAAAGAGGTGTTACCAGCTCCCCAGGAACAGGAGGACGATCCTTCAGACCATGAGTGAGGGAAGAACCAGGGGGTCCATTAGGATGGCGGGCGGGCTTTGGCCGCCCGCCACCCTAACGGAGAAGTGGACCGCCCGCTAACAGTGCGGGGGTCCCGACAATGGCATTAGGATGCTCCCGCCACACAGGCAGGCGCATCCTGTATGTTTACCATTGCGGCGGGCGGAGCAGGAATCTCCGCCCGCCGCAATGGTAAAAGTGCACGTTTTACTTGCCAACGTGCAGCATGACAGGCACCGCGCGGTGAGTGCCATGTTGCACTCTGAAATGCAGAGGGGTACCATAGGCACCCCCCATGTGCACCCCCCAAAGCCACGGACTCCCAGGGGGCCCGCAAGGGGCCCCCACAGGGAGTATCCGCATGCCTTTCGGTGGCGACATTGCCGCCACGGAAATGCATTGTGAAAGGCACATTGTAATATGGCGGGCGGTGTCTACAAGACACCGCCACCATGTTACAGGTTTTCCGCCCCGGCCGCTAGGCGACCGGGGCGGAAAACAGGCGGGTGGTGTTTCACACCGCCACGGTCCCCTCCGCCATCCTAATATGGCGGAGGGGAATTGGGCTGATGATGTCGGGCGGATTTTCAGCCTGGCGGTGGAAATCCGCCCGACATCGTAATGGACCCCCAAGTATCTGAAGAACAACGTAATAATCTCATGCAGGTGGTGGCATCCTTACATTAATGAGAATCTGCCACTGAAAACGCTTTGTTGCTACAAGGCATTCACAGAAACCCACTACTTATTCTGCAGCACACATAGAAAGAGAAAAATGCCTCTTAGGATTGTTTCTGTGCAGGAAGGTGCCCCTTTCTGCACAAAAACAATCCTGCCTACAACACAGGTACCCTTGCACCATAGTGCCAGGGTGCCTGCGTTGGAGCTAGGCTGCCAAAATGGAGGCAGCACATAGACAAAGGTCAGGAATGCATTGTATATTTCTTAAAAAGCACATTTATGCCCTTTCGCTCTGGTACAGCGCTGCAAGGTGTCCTGCTGCACAGCTCTGTATCATAATCTAGTACATATGTCCCTTAGTGTGCAGTCTGATGCTGTCCTCGCTATGGGAGTGCAAAGAACCACCAGGGTTGAAAGATAAGCTGGTGCTGGTCGTGATGGTTTCATACTTGATGCTGCTGGTTTTGAAGATGTTGCAGACTGACAAGGTAAGACAATGGAGTTCCATCAGGAGGGGGGTGATGTGCTATCATGTCCTCAGGCCCAGGCAAGACGTACTGCAGCATGCTGGGGTGGCAATGTATACTCTGGGGGGCCGTGGAGTAAGGTGTTAGCCAGCATCTAAATATGGAAGTATGCAGGCTTGAACAGCATTTCTGAAGTCACTTTCTAGAAGAAATGGTTTGACTTTCTTTAGAAGAGAGAGCTGGTGTTTTTCAGCATTGTTTTCCTTGTGGGTGAGGTCGATGTCCAGGATGAATCCAGGTGACTTAAGATTTGGTGAATCATGGGGTTTGCTTCCATACATTGAAATGATTCAAGAAGAACTGCCGTTCCGTAAAGCGCTCAAAACTTTTCTCTTCTGCTAATCGCTCCCTCTGACAAGATCTAGTATTCTGAGCAAAAGCGCCGGGACACCCCGTTGAAGTAGCTGCGCGCTATACAAAATACACAAAAAAAAAAAAAAAAAAAATTACCAACTGCTTATGCTTTATGAGTGTGTTGAACATAAAAGATAGTTTTGCACGTAGGCATCTAACCCAGAGTGGCTGCAATGTTGTCCGATTCATATACTCTTTGATTGACATTAGGGGCTGTTTTAATGGTCAGAGTAGCGATGTTCACAATACATGAACTGAGTGCCCTCTTTACAACAGGGTACATTCTTTTATTGTGTAGTGAATAAAAACCATTACAAAATAAAATGCAGCGTTATTTTAAAATATATAGAAGAAGACTTTCTTATACAGTGTTAAAACAACCGTTAACTAAAAATCGTGAACATGGTGTTGTTAATGACCTGATGATTCAAAGAGCTGATTCAATGTTTGGAAAATACAAATTAAGAGTTCAAGAGGGTCAAGTTTGTATTAGCTCTTTGCACAATTTTTTTCTTCAAAATTAATAACGTATTTAATTGTTTTTTCGGCAAATAAATTGTGAGTCCACTGAGTCCAAGGCTTGGATAATAACTGAGCGGCATGTGCAAATTCCTTTTTCATTAAATTTTGCTTAAGTAAGCGCCGGCGTTCGCTTTACAATAGAGGTCGAATTCAGATCAACTGAATAATGCCTTGTACAGCAGCACCACATAAGTTACAGTCCTTTGGACCTGGTGTCCTCCAGCCAGGTTGGTCGGCATTTGTAGGCAATTTGCCCATACGTAGGTTTAGGTATTTTAGTTTGAAATGTGAAGGGAAGGCAAGCCCTAGATAAGCTGCAGGTGCCGGCTTTTTATAGGATTGTATTATCATCCAAGCATGTGAGCGATATCTCAGGGTTGTTTTCTCATCGATCAACAAGTGCATGTTAACTGCCTTTTTTACAGCCTGCTTGAATAAGGATACAGGTAGCTTTCTTTTCCACAATGACATCAACTCCGTGATTTCAAGGGAGGAGTTTAGATACTTCGCGTACTGGGAATTTGGATTGCTTTGCATGGCTTCCCAAATGGCGAGGTTGATTTCTGTTTCGCGGTTCAACCAGATGCTATACCAAAATGTGACTGTCTCATATTTTTTGTGCAATGTTTGACACTGCAAACCAAATTTGAGCCGAACCTGGGCGGGTGAGGTGTGGCATGATAAGCTGAATATGTGTTTATACACTCTTGTTTGAATTTTATCTAAGAGCGGTGCACTCCTTCCACAATGTATCACACTGCCGTAAGCTATTGTTGGAAGTAGCTTGGCTTTGATGACTGTTAGGAGGGGGGTGAACAAAGGGCTTATTAGCTGCTTAGATAAACTGCTGAATGCGTGAAGTAAGGCTGTTTCTTTCTTCTCGATGGCATCAAAATGCGCGGAAAAGGTGAACCGTCTGTCCAGATGTATCCCCAAGTACTTGTAGCTTTCCACTACTTCCAGGTTCTTATTGTCAATTGTGTAGTTCAACGGTTTTATACGGCGATGGGTTATTATCATGACCTTTGTTTTCTTACTGTTTATTTCCAATAGGTTCTGTTTGGTGTATGCAGCCAGTTCGTTCATGAGACGTTGCCGTCCTATTTTCGTCTGACTGAGGAGAACGTCATCGGCGTAGGAAAGATGCGTGAGACGCATTATTCCTAGCCGTGGTGGGTGTGCATTGATCCCGTCTAGCCTTGGTGTCAGATCGGCCATGAATAAGTTAAACAGATGAGGGGCCAAGACACAGCCTTGCTTTAATCCTTCACAAGTTCTGATCTCCCGCGTGAGCCGATGGCCGTTATCAATCTTTACCTGCATCCAGGTGTTGGTGTATAAGTCCATTATTGGATTTAAGATCGTATCCGTCAGGCCATGCTGCTTAAGTTTGGTCCAAAGTCATTGTCGGCTAACACGGTCAAAGGCCGCCTTGAAGTCCACGAAGCATGTGTGTAATACTTGATGATTTTGCAGGCTTTTTTCAGCTATCAGGCTTATTGCTATGGCGTCTGCCATGGTGCCTATGCCTCGGCGATACCCTGACTGGTTTACGGGGATTTTGTTGTTGTCATCGGACCATTTTATGAGGTCGGTTAACACCAGTGAGGCATAATACTTTGCCTCAGCGTCAATGAGCGCCATCAAGCGGTAATTTACAGGATTCTTTCGATCACCGCCTTTATATATTGGGTTGATGATCGCCCCTCGCCAGCTTTCCGGGGTCCGACCACAGATGTTTATCGTACGGAACAGTTTGTTGAAGTTACTGGCCCAAAAGAGGGGATCTTCCGTATAGATTGCCTGGGGGACGCCATTCGGTCCTGGTGCACTGTCCTGCCTGCTTTTCTTTATTATTTGTAGTATTTCTACTTCTTCATATGCTCGTGGAGTGTGGACTGGTCCTTTCTGTTTGTTATACGGGGTGTTTATCAGATCGAGTACTGTTGACAACTGAGTCTCTGCGTTAGATGTTTTAAATACTGGGATTTCTGTTGATGGAAGAGGTATCATAGAATTTACAAACACTATCAAATGCACATGAGTGTGCATTTCTCCTTCTTTTCACGTGGCTGCACCACACTGGGGGTGCACTAATGTAAAACAGGGGTGTTGAGTGGTGGTAATAGGCTGTATGTTGCACAATAATGCTAAAGGTGTTGTGTACAAGTGATTAATGAGAACAAACTTAACATACATTTTATCAAGAGCACTGTGACAAGTTGAAGTAGAGACCAGCAGCAGAGAAGGGTTCAATAGCAAGTCAGCCACCCACCAGGGATTGGAAGCTCACAAGGGGGACCAACTGGACCAGCAGCTCAGTTCCCTCCAATGCCCTGAGTTTACTACACTTATTAGAGATGTGGAGGTCAGAGAGTAGTTCATGGGGCAGTCTGCCTTCATGTCCTTGTGTCTGTCTACCAATGGCAGACATGGCAGCCTTGTTCCGATTACAAGGTGGCCGACCAGGCCTAGAAGCCCAGCAGCATGGAAGCCACTCAAACAACAACACCACCAGGGTGTTTTCACGCAAGGGAAGGTAGGTGGAGGTTGCTTTTAAATGGGTTGGGATAAAGAATCTCAGTTCTAGAATAGAAAAAAATGAGTAAGTAGGGTGGATGGCAGAGTTTGTGGCACTAGGCTTGTGAAGAAATCTCAGTCGGGTGCCTACTTAAAAGAGTGTCCCCCTGGGTATATGTAGGGGAGGGATTGAATGGTCCATGAGAGAAAATCTGGTAGGTTTCCAATAAAACAGGGGAAAAGGACTATGGAGACCTTGTTTAGGAAAGTTGGGAGTCTCTCTGTTACTTCTGCAGAAATATGAGGATCTGCTTAAACATTCCTAAGGGATGTGATATCTTAAAACATATCTAATGACGTTAAATAGGAGAAAAGACTGTATAGAATAAAAGACAATGTCTTAAATATCAGGTATGAGGTAGATACCCTAGAATCTTTAATTGATTTTCAGCCAATAATCGAATATTGAAAGATCATGCTATTTTGCCCCATAAGCTGACAAGGATGATGAAGCACGAGTGGACCATGGAGCACATTGAGGGAATAATGAGCCCAAAGTCAAGATAGTGTTTCATTGTCTGGGCCTTGTACACCCAGGCATCTGCCTTGAACTTACAAGCTCTTGTAGGATCTTTGGTTAATCAGAAGAGCAGTTTTTGAATGAATGGTTGGGGCCTGGTGAGGTGCTGTAAGCCTATGCATCAATGTGCTTTAGGGACGGATTGAGAACCCTACATTTAAACCAGGTGTCTAGTGGAAGCCTCGGTTATTTCAGTAAGTTTGTGAGACTTCCTCCCAATGTTGAAAACCCTGTCTTTGTGCAACTGGTTTCAAACCACAATAGTACTACACCTGAACATTGTCCACAAGGCATGGCGTATTCTATTACAGACTTAGGAAGGTGCAGAGCTCACTCCTTATTAGCCACCAAGTTTGATTTCTGCTTAACACATCTCTTGGGAGGCAATTATTTTAGAATAACCATGATCACAGAAAAGGGATCACTTATAAATACACTGAAGTATTAGTATTATAAGTATGCACACAGATCCAAACATCTGCGGGGACGCATCCGTGCACCAGTGGCCTTTGGATAATACCTTTAAAAACCGGGTGCCTTCGGAGCAGCGGGGTCACAGCGGGTCCCGCATCAGAAGAGATCCTCACTCTACAGTATCAGCAATGCCTTTGGAAGACACCAGCTTTCTAATTGTGCTTCATTACATCTATGATTCTGAAAGCTGATATTGATGTTTGATATGAATTCACGCTCAATGATTCTTTTGTAAATTTACATCTTTTACTAAAGCAAATTTCCAGCAGAGCAGCCTCAATGATTCCTTTAGTCCTTGCATTTCTTCTCCTGCTCTTGCCTGTGGGGGTGGGGTCCCTGCCGAAGGCGTGCGCGCTTCAGGTCTGGAAGCAAGAATCCTATTCCAGAGATGGGGACATAATCATCGGGGGATCATTTGCTATTCGTTCCAAACCTTCATCCCCTGAACCAACCTTTGAGGAGGAACCAGAGGCAATATCATGTCAGGGGTAAGAATACCTTGATGGTACATGTACAGAATTACCACTTCTGATATCACCTGAGGGAACAGAACAGCTTATTATTGTAGATACAGAAGTGTCATATCCTGTGGGAGGTAAGAACACTTTATTACAATATGTATATAAGTATCACAACTGATATACTATGATTAGTAAGACCAGTTTATTACAGTATGAATAGAAGTGTCACAGCTCATATCCTGTGGGTTGTGTGTCAGACTCTCGACTACAAAAATATTGTGCAACAAAAATCTTGCTGCCAACATATTAACAACCAAAACTTTGCAAAGGTAACTATGAATAGGCAAGCATCGATTTACTATTCTTAACTCTGTATCTTCTTACCTCGAATATGCACGTCACCAAGGTATGCATATGTGAGCAGGGCTGGCTCCAGGGTTTAAAAAGCTCTAGCTGCAGAACTCCGTGTGTGTCCAACAGTTTTTATGCAAAAAACAAAACTGTAAGATAACCAGTAATTATTGTGCCTGCTGGAGAGAGATCAGACTTTTGGTTAATGGCAATTTGCACTAATTTTTTAGGTTCATAAAAGTTTATTGATCAAATAAAGGGTGTCATTACATTGAGGAAAAACAATAAAAGGGAAAATGATAACAAGCAAGTAAAACAAGGCAGTACAGTAAAACCATAAATGCAGAAAACTCCAAATGAGAAAAATGAAATACAAGGAATTTGAATACATCAAATAACAGCAAAAAGATAATACAGTGGGTAATGAAGAAAAGGGAACGTATAGGTCAATCAAGGAGGTTTAGCGACTTCCTGCTGAGTAGGGCACAGGTGAAATGAACGTTTAGCACATATGTCGAGGTATAAGGTGATAGGAAGCCAAAGGTCCAAACGTTTTGTTGCCAAATGGATGGGGAATACAAAAGCAGTATCCAGTCTATGATTATGGCAAACATTATACCACCATACCCTGAAAGAAATATTTGAAAAATTCTTCCAATTAGCTGTAATCTGTTGAAAAGCAACAGCTATTAGTAAATCAACAATCTTAACATTAAGCGCAACATCATCCCAACAAGGAGAGATACTCCCTAAAAAGAAGTGGGCAAAAGAAAAGGGAATGTGATTGTGAAAGATCAAGTTAATTTGGGACCAAATTTGCATCCAAAAAGCATGAACAATTTTACAAGAAAATAACATGTGAAATAAGGTAGCAGGTGGGGAAGAGCAGGACCAACAGGTGTCCGATACAGCGGAAAATTGCTTACTTAGAGTATGTGGGGTAAACTCCTCACCGTATAATGCAAGGAGATTTTCCTGTTGCTGCCCGTGGTGTACCTTGGTAGGTTGACGCTGCAGAGGGAGATGGTGTAGGAGGTGAAGCTTTCATATACAGGTTAGACACGTCAATGAGATAGTGGGGGTTTTGTTGCATTAGGTCAGTGGATAAGATGGACTCAGTCTGAGATTCTACCAAGAACAAATGGTTGGAAAGGGTTTTAAATGATCTTAAGTTTGTTTATGACTTAAGGAACAGGGCTCAATGATCAATGTATGACTGCTTATACTCCTCCTACCTTGTTCAGCTCACCATTGTGTTGCATGCTGTAGTTTTCTAAGATCAGCAGAGCAGAGAGGAGAACCACAGGGTCCTTCCAGAATAAAAATGCACCACAAGATGCACTGGTGAGAGGCCACTTCTGTTGCCCCCGCCTTCCTTCTTTACATGCAAATAAAACCATAGAATCATGTAATAACATCTGTGTCCTTCATGCCTTAAAATAACAGAAAATGATTTGGTCCTATAACCTACAGTATTATGTTGTAGATCTAGCTGTATTGATTATATCTATTCAGAACTATAGACATCTCCACCTGAAGAACTGATCACTAGTTCCAATATATGTGTCCATTTATTTTGCAGGTTTGTAATTCGGTATTACAGGGATGTTCTGGGTATGATTTACGCCATTGAAGAAATTAACCAAATTCCAGGATTTTTGCCCAACATAACCCTGGGCTTTCAAATCTTTGATTCCTGCATGTCTGAGATCAGAGCCATCAGGGGCACCTTGGAGCTACTTTCAAGGAGGAAGGATCCGATTCCTGGGTACAAGTCCCTGAACCATCAGCTGCTGGCTGGAATCATCGGGGAGACCATGTCATCCTTGACAGTACCAATGGCCCGGATCTTGGGGATTCTACACTACCCACTGGTAAAGTATATACATCCCTGAGGAAACAAAACGCATTCTATTTTATACACTAATGCCTTTGCGTGTTGTAGTTTATTTTGTCATGCTTACAGATTTTAATATTTGGGTGAAGACACATTCTTGTACTCAACCATGGTTGTTGATTGATGGATTCTCTTGCAGGGTGACTTCTCCACTGCTAAGGATTTTGGCTGTTCTTAGGTATGAGGCTTGACCAGAGGCCGTGTGTTTCCATTCCACTATGACAGTGTGCAGAAGGTTTACAGCCACTTTTTCACAGCCTTGCTACATTGCAGATTGGGTCCAGCAGACAAGGATGGTACAGTGTTGATTACCTGTGGGACTCCACAAGCAGAGTGCGCTGAGTTTTGCCCACTCTGTGCTATGGGAGTATAGCTGAGTACTGGTCAAACTCCACCAAGCATTGTGCGTCTGAGGTTTTTCTAGGGCGTGGCTTACCATTGTTAAGTTGGTGAGCGTGAGAGAGAATGTGTGTCCCGTAGTGTGTTTTTCAGGTGTTGGAAAGCCTCCTGGCACCACAGTTCATGTTGAGAAAGCTGCAGTTTGAGTAGATAATCTACTCAAGTAGCAGAAAGAAGCACACCCTCTGGCACGCAGAACGCATTCCTAGCACTACAAACTCAGCACTAACAGCGTAATATGCAAAATCCCACCCACTTGCAGAGTTTTTATTTCAATTACCCTCCAGTGGCCAGCATAGATTATATTATGTGGAGATCATTTAGAGTGTGGTGGCACAGGGGAGTTGACATAAGTCAGTGGTTACAATTTTGGCATATAGGGATCCTTAAAAATGCACTGTATGATATGTTCCCAGCATTCATAATATTCATAATATTTACTGTCTGTGCTATGCCCTTCCTGCAATATTTTTGATTTCTGAAATTATATAGTTTAATTTATTCTGCACTAAACCTGGATTGAAATGAAGCCTTCAACTATAACTTTGTGGATTCTCTATGTGTGCACACTTGTGGCAAAATACTGCCAGAACCCTCAACAACTATTAATCAAATAAGTCTGACAGCCTCTGACATTGGTACATGCCCAATACACATTATGTCCTGGTATGTTGCGGCTAGTCCATGGGTGGTAACTTGTCCACTCTTGCACTCAAGCTGTTAAATTTGTCCACCCTGAGCAGCCTTGAGGACTACGAAGCATCTAATGGGTTGTGGTTATATAATACCTGTAAAAACATAGGAAAATAGTCATTCTAAGGACTTCTACCACTGTTCTCTTCAGAAAACAAGGATTCAGTGACTGTGTGCATTAGTCCTAACCAGGGCCGGTATTTGGAATGGATGAGATGGGCTTAGAAAAACAAATGGAGGAGTATCACCCGAAGTTAAGCTGAAGGTTTTCCAAAAGGAGGGGGTTGTTTCTTAGAATGATAAAAAGGAATGATTCATCCTTTTGTAAGAAACCCCTCACTCACCACCTAATGGTGACATGCTTCATCATCGGGGTCCACCCTGGTGGCCTAGCGTCACCAGAGTGTACTTTGACACCTGTAGTACAGTGGAGCAGGTTGTGAATGTAGGTGCAGAAAAATAAATGTTAAAAATTGTCCTGGTTTAACTTGAAAAAATGAGTTTTATTTAAAAGCAACTGGACAATGTTAAAAACAGGGAGTGAGATACTGGAAGGGGAGTTACGACCTAAGTATCTCTATATGTGTAATGGTGAGTTGGTCAACATGTTTCTACCATGTGGGTTAATACCCGGTATTCTTCAGGACCATGAACAAGGAAATGGACTGTGTGGGCCCCCTAAAAGGCACACCCTATCCTAAATCCTTTTTGTACCTCTTGGCAAAGTTTCAAGTGGTAGTATGCTCAAAAAATAGTGAGCATATGTTGAAAGAAGCAAAAAACCTGTGGGGAAGAGAAAGTAAGCAAGTGTCAGGCGCAAACATTCTTACTAGCCTGTTACGTCGTGCTGTGTCTCAGTGCTTTCATACTTCATGCCACGGTGATTTGGGAAAGCTTCTAGTGATCAGCAGCGTGGTGATCTGGTGTCCGTGGTGCCTTAGTTCTGGTGCCAGGACAGATATATATATCAATAAATGCGTGCTCTGTCGCATGCATTATTTCTATTTTTATCGCAATTCCATTCTGTTTTGTAAATGTCACACACAGCGAGATAATATGTATCATGAACCAGACTATGGTGGTCAGGAAAATTAGGGTGCAGACTATGCCCGTTATATCAAGAAAAGACGCACAAGGACTTACAAACATGTAACATTAAGAGGGACACAGATACTGCATGGCAGGGGACAGGCTTAATTATTCTAATGCTTTCAAATGCTTCAGCGGGCAGGGTGTAGGCTCATCTCGCGGTACGACATATTCTGAAATAAATATGAATGAGTACCCGTAGTGAGAGTGAGTTTTGATAACTGCCGAAGGGCGGTATAAGTGGCCGCATCGGTATCATCATGGTGCGCGGTGAATGCCCACAGAGTAGTTCTGTGGGAGTAAAGAGTACGTATTACTTACAGTTTACCGGTGAGGAGTGAGGCCAATAACCTACTTCTACCTTCCGCTGCTCGGCTAGAACTGCCGTGCAGCTGGGGGCCGGTAATGAGTAGAACTTTGCTTCCGGGTGCGGTCACGTGGTGTAGGCGTCACTGGCCCGAGAAGTGTGACTATGGAAAGCCGGAGGGGCCGCTGGTCCCCATAGTGATTGCATGCTTTGCAATTGCGCGTGCGCAGGCTTGAAAAGGGTGCTGAATGCTTGAAAAGACTATTAAAGCAAATAAAGCAAATAAAGGGTCCGATCGAGGAAGGGCCCTTTCGTGTGGAAAAGGGAGGTTGGATGAGCGTCTCACTGGGGGAGAAGAGCGCATAGTACTTAATGAGTTTAAGCAATAATGTTATAAAAATATGGTGACTATGCCCTGGAAAAATGTTCCGATAGGAAGCAAAATAAGCAGTGTTGGAAGCAAAATTGGTTTGTCAAAGGGATTTATAAGGCTCAGGGATGGGATGTTGGTTAGGTGACAGCCCTCAATGGCGAATGATATTTGTGCATACTACATATGACAGAGGGGAGCACTTTTTATTTTAAGACAGATGCCCATGGAATATTGTCATTCAGGCCCATCTTGTGGGTTGAAAGTCTATTAATCCATGGTTGTTCTTTTTGGAAGAGACGGGATTGTACATTGGGACCTGGTTGTATTTGCTCGATCACTGTCCACTTCATATCGTTCGGGTGCGGTGTACCGTCAGGAAGTGGTCTGTGAGTCTGGTTGTATTTTTCTTACATCGGATGGTACTTCGATGTTCACAGATGCGCTGCTTTATCTTGCGTGTGGTCATTCCTATGTACGGTTTTTGACATGTACATTTGATCAGGTATATAACATTACTGCTATTGCAATTGGTATGTGATCTTTGTTCCCAAACTTTGCCTTCTTCCAGATTTAGAGTTTTGGTATTGTCAGTGAGGTGGCACACACTGCAATACCCACATCTTGAGTGTCCAGTAACAGGTGGGAGACCCCACATCTGGGTGATGCTGGGGTTATTGTTGGTTGTTGTACTCTTGGGTCTGGTGTTTACCAAGCTGTCTTTTAAGCTCTGCGCTTTTCTGTATGAAAAAAGTGGTTTGTCCCATTCGAAGTTTCCTGAATTTACTATGGACCAATGTTTGTTTATGCTTTTGCTCACTTGGTTGGAAATAGCGTTATAGGTTGTGACGCATGTGAGCGGTATTATTTCGTTGTTTTTCATTGTATCCTCCAGTAGAGCTTGTCTGGGTTGGTTTCTTGCTCTTTTTTGACATTTATGGATGATTTTGGACGGATAGCCACGGTTTCTCAGTTTTTTGGTGAGGTCTTCCGCCTGATTCTTGTAGTCTGCCAACTTGCTACAGTTTCTACGCAGCCGCAGATATTGGCCGTAGGGCAGGTTTTCCCTCAGGGGGTGGGGATGGAAACTCTCATATCTCAGGAAATTGTTTTTAGCTAAGGGTTTGAAATAGGTTTTTGTTGTCAGGCTGTCATTTTCTCTTTGAATTTCTATGTCCAGAAAAACCATTTTGTCTTTATCTGCGCTGTGGGTGAAGTGCAGGTGTGGGTCGCAGTTATTGAGCCAAGTTATAAATGCCATTAATGTTTCTTGTGGGCATTGCCAGATTGTTAGAACATCGTCTATATATCTTCGCCAGAATTTGATGTGTTCAAAATAGGGGTAGTCTGGTGATAGGATGTATTTTTGCTCGAAATCGAACACATAGAGCCCCGCTACACTCGGGGCAAAAACACTGCCCATTGAAGTTCCTCCTGTCTGGAGGTACAGAGATCCTTCATATTCAAAAAAAAAATTCTTGAGGGCAAGTGTTGCACACTCTATGATGAACTTTTTCGGCGTGCGATGATCCCAGGTGGCTTCTTCCAGTGTTTTTTTCAGGACATTGATGGTTGCATCCTGGGGTATGTTGGTATAGAGGCTTTCGATGTCAAAGCTCACTATGATGGTGTTTTCCTCCATTTTGATGTTTTCTAAGAGTATTAGTAGGCTCTTGGTGTCCTTCAAGTATGTGGATGTTCCTTGGACAATCGTTTTGAGAAAGAAGTCGCAGAATCTCGATAGGGGTTACAGTAGTGAACCTATGCCAGATACTATCGGTCTGCCTGGGGGCGGCAATTTGTCTTTATGCATTTTGGGTACCACATAGAAATACGGAATTTTGGCTTCAGTTTTGCTCAAATAGTCAGCCTCTTGTTTTGAGATGTGGCCTGCGGCTTCTGCTGTTTCCACCAGGTTTATGATTTCAATGCGTAGATCTTCTGTCGGGTCCGTTAGGAGTAGTTGGTAATTTTTGGTATCTCCTAGAAGACGTCTGCATTCTGCATTGTAATCTGTTTTGTCCATTAGGACCAGGCCTCCGCCTTTGTCCGCTGGCTTGATTACTATGGTATTGTTTCTCTTTAGGTCTGATATGGCATTATTCTCTGCCCTGCTGTTGTTGTGGTAGAGTGTTGTAACTGACATGGATTCAATGTCGTTGAACACGGCCTGTTCGAAAGTGTTGATTTCCACAGGAATATTGTGTGGAGCAGGTATGAACGTGGATTTAGTTCTTAATCCTGTTTCATTGATAGTCTCGCCCGAGTTGTCTGCGTTTGTTTTCTCAAAAAAGGCTTTGAGCTAGAGTTTTCCCCCACGGACACCAGATCACCACGCTGCTGATCACTAGAGGTTTTCCCAAATCACCGTGGCATGATGTATGAAAGCACTGAGACACAGCACAACGTAACAGGCTAGTAAGAATGTTTGCGCCTGACACTTGCTTACTTTCTCTTCCCCACAGGTTTTTTGCTTCTTTCAACATATGCTCACTATTTTTTGAGCATACTACCACTGGCAACTTTGCCAAGAGGTACAAACAGGATTTAGGATACGGTGTGCCTTTTAGGGGGCCCACACCGTCCATTTCCTTGTTCATGGTCCTGACGAATACCGGGTATTAACCCACATGATAGAAACATGTTGACCAACTCACGATTACACATATAGAGATACTTAGGTCGTAACTCCCCTTCCAGTATCTCACTCCCTGTTTTAACATTGTCCAGTTGCTTTTAAATAAAACTAATTTTTCAAGTTAAACCAGGACAATTTTTAACATTTATTTTTCTGCACCTACATTCACAACCTGCTCCACTGTACTACAGGTGTCGAAGCACACTCTGGTGACGCTAGGCCACCAGGGTGGACCCCGATGATGAAGCATGTCACCACTAGGTGGTGAGTGAGGGGTTTCTTACAAAAGGATGAATCATTCCTTTTTATCATTCTAAGAAACAACCCCCTCCTTTTGGAAAACCTTCAGCTTAACTTCGGGTGATACTCCTCCATTTGTTTTTCTATATCCTTGACCAGGGGAATAGGAGTATTCTCCGTCCACCACGGGTGGACACCATCCCTTGCTCTCCCCCTTGTTTTCCAGTGGGTTGGGCTTAGGCCACAGGTACAGTTGGAGGGCATACGAGCTGATCCCCTCCCAAGCTGGCATGAACACTGCTTTAACTCCGGGCCGCCCCTGAGTTTATTCATTTTGGATTGTAAGTGGTATACATTTGCTATCCTCCCTCCCATTACCTTTCCCCCTCTCCCCCTCCATCCTCCCTCGCCCCCTACAATGGACTCCCACCTCCAGTTTAACATCTGAATAGTTGACTAAAGTGTGGTTCAAGTGGCAAATGTATGTTAACACGCCATTCACTGGTCTGAGGTATTCAGCCCATATTACAAAAGGGCTCCCCACCAGGGTTGCCAGTGGGAAGGGGGATTTGGGGTGAGGGTGGAGGATTAGGAACAGCTGGGGCGCCAAATGAAGTTATGTCTGAGGAAAGGCGACCCTGGTCCTAACACATATTTTAGGGAATGTCCGTCCGTTGTAGTCCCATACTTGAATCGTTTCATCATTTGATCTGCAATACGCATGTTGACACATTATTTGGGGGAATGTCCTTGGCTCGAGGGCCACGGGTATGAGTCCCTATTCTTCTGATCAGCTTTGAGGCTGCTGGCCTGTCTTACTCCTATGATTTCTGTAAAGCATGTATTTTTCATTGCATTGATAAGTGCGTTCAGTGCCTGAAATTTCAAAAAAGAATTATAACGGAAAAAAAGATTAAAAACCCCTAAAGAATTTACTTGGCTCTAAATTGGCCGCTATGGGGCATGCTCTTTTTGCTTGTGAAATTACATTACTCTGTGTGAAAGGGGCATTCTATGGATTTTGCTGTGGATGTTCCCATGCAACATCCATGAGTGCTCATAGACTAGTGCACTTAAATGTAAACATTAATTTCTGTTGAGCTCTATGGGATTGTGGTTTCAAGCTCCAAATGTTGATATTCTAATTGTCAACTTGTTCATGCAGTCTTTCCCCTGTTGACCACCAAACGCGTAGATTGGATTCCTCCCTACAGTCATTTTTTAGCACCAATGGACACAATCATCACATACAAATGCAAGTGTTATATCAATGGCCTCAGTGGTCTGGGACTGAGGGGGTCACTTAGGGGCTTATTTACTAGCCCATTGCAGCACTGGTACATGACTTTCTTTGAAGAGCTAGTGGCACTGTAAGCCTACCCATGTAAAGCCAACCTGCATGGCTTTTAATGGCCTTGTAAATATAGCCCCCTTTCATGCACTACTCTACGTGAAAGGGGCATTCCATGGGTGTTGCTGGGTGGGTGTTCTCACGCAACATCCATGGAACCTCATCGCATTCTCAGATTTATGAGTTTTTATGAACCTGGGAATGCATCCGATTCCTACACGTCTCCAGAGGAGGCATAAGGGAGTAGGAACGAGGGGAAATACCTTTATTTCTCCCAGTTTTCCTTTTTCTATGTGTGCTGCATACTGCAGCACACAAAGAAACTGAAAAACACCTATCATGATTGTTTTTGTGCAGGAAGGTGTTCTTTTACTACGCAAGAACAATCATCCCTACAATGTAGACACCCATTGCACTATGGCACAAGGGTGCCTGAGTTGGCAAATGGCAGCAAATTGTGCTCCAGTGCAGGGAAAAAGGACAGGAATGTGCTGTATCTTGTATTTACGGTACATTATTGCCCTTTACTTTTCATAGTAATACTCCACAACATTGGTATGCAAGGATCTACTTTCAAATGTATCTGTTCCTTCTTCACCGGAAGAACCCAGAGAGTATGGTGGCCACCCTTCACATTAGAGACCAAGAAACTGATATGCAGTCTCCCACTGGTATTGTCCCTCAGCCCCACTCTTTCCAACATATACATGAAGCCTCTCACCAACATTATTTGTTCACAGGATATCACTGTCACCTCCTACACTGATGACACTCAACTCATCCTCTCCATGATGGACAAGACACCCAGCTCATCCTCTCACTGTCATAAGAGCCTTCCGCCCAAGGGCAAACTTTCACAGGTTTATGGCGAGCATCGCAGATTGAATGAAAGACTACTGCCTGAAAGACAACTTACCTAAACTCAACAAAGAAAAAAACAGAAGCACTGATCTTCGGAAACAACACCTTTCTGTGGAATGACTCCTGGTGGTCTTCTGAACTAGGATCCCCATTCATGCCATCAGACCATGCTTGCAACCTCAGCATCATCTTGGACAGCGAATCAATCATGAAAAAACAGACCAATGCATTCTCTTCCACCTGCTTCCTAACTCTTTACATGCTTCACAAGATCTTCAAATAGACCCCGGTTAAACCATCACCCATGCTGTAGTCTCCAGCCGGGTGGACTTTGACAACACTCTATGCAGGAATCAATTCACACTTCCTTAATAGACTTCAGACCACACAGAATTCCACTGCAAGAATCATCCTCGATCGCCCCAAGCAAACCCACCTCACCCCCACCTCAGGAAGCTCCATTGGCTCCCCATTCAAAAGAGATGCCACTTCAAAGTACTGATTCACACACAGAAAGCCCTGCACAGCAAAGAACCTGAAGTTCCACCAACCCTCCACACAACTTTGCTCAGCACCCCTCCACCTCGCTCACACTCCTTGCATATGTTGAAGCTGCAGTGACGGTCATTATATCTCCTACTTTGCAGCCAAGTTCTGGAACAACCTCCCTCTTAACCTCTGGACCTTGCCCTTGCTACTGGCATTCAGGAAAGGATTAAAGACCTGCTTGTTCGATTGAGCCTTTACAGCAAGATCCTCAGCCAATGGGTACCCGCATGGGTGATTAGCTATGCTCTACAAGTCTTGATTGATTGATTGATTGATAGATTGGTGAGAGGAGTTGGCCTAACAGCTAGGGCGGGTGACCTCGAATCTAGGGAACTGGGTTCAAGTCCTGGCAATGACGCTGAACATCCTGTGATTCTGGGGAAATCACTCAATCTCCCCGTGCCTAACAAAAATGAATGTGTTCTCATGTAATGCAACTGGTGCTATGTAAGGCGCTCTGATACCTGATTCAGGTCAAGTTTGCCACAAGAACCAGCTTCACCTACTGCATGACTGTGGTAGCAGACTGGATGCAAACCAACTGCCTGAGGCTCAACTCCAACAAGACAGAAATACCGGTCTTCAGCAACAAGACCTCCCGATGGGAATCCACCTGGTGACTGTTGGGATCAACACCCACACCTTGAGACCATGCACGAAATCTAGGGATTATCCTAGATGACAAGGTCAACATGATATCACAAGTCAATGCAATGTGTACCTTCTACTTCCACATCCTACGCATACCACGAAAGATCTTCAAATGGTTGCCTCAGAACACCAGATGGACAATCACACAAGAATTCATCACCAGCAGGCTGGGACTATGGCAATGCTCTTTATGTTGCAATCTCCATATAACTCCATATAACTCCTATACAGACACCAGGCCATCCAGAAAGCAGGTGCAAGACTCATACTTGACCTCCTACTCTGATTCCAAATCACACAACACCTAAGGAAGCTTCACTGGCTCCCCATTTATAATTCACAATAGTCACCCACACATAAAAATCCCTACACAACACAACACAGGACCAGAATACCTAAACAGACGCATACACTTTCACCAACCCACCAGACACATACTCTCCATCTCAATCTCATCCGCACACTTGCCAGCATCTGTAAAAGCAGAACTGGCAGTCGATTATTCTCCTATATTGCACCAAAGACATGGAACGATCTCCCTCAACATATCAGAGCCTCCTCTTCACTTAATTAGTTCCGCAAGAAGCTGAAGGCCTTGGGACCTCACACCTACACACCTTGCGCCTAGAAACCCTCTTGGGGGATTAGTGCACTATGTAAATCAACATAAGATAACATTTGGCGTGTGGCCTTGGGTGTTCACACTGCCATCAGTAGGCAATCATTCGACTAACTGTATCTAACATTGTACCACATACAAACCTCCAACAGTAAGTCCTGAGTGTGCAATCAGGTTACTCCATAAATGTCAAAGCCAGAAAAGGAGGAACTTAGTAATGTATTGAGTGTTCAGTAGTGTCTGGTTCCTTTGATTCCTGCTGTGGCTGCACCGGTGACACTCTAAATAACTCTATTGCATCAATGTGAGCCTTGCTGCATATAGTGACCAACACTGACAGGTCACCCGATGGGTTACACGGTTAACACTGAAAATCCTACCAAAGGAATTCAACACTTCATTTGAGTCCAAGAGTGAATCGCAGGACAGAGGTCACAAAATTACACTGAGCATGCTAATTCAGACAGCCTACAGGACTTCTTCCTGGACCACAAAGCGCTGCTACATATCATGCAGCAAATCCTGCTGTCTATAGACACCAAATGAGATGCACCCACCAGCATAGCTCAACAGATGGACAAACAAGATCGGCACAACATTTCATCATGTCTAAGTACACTGTGGTGAGAGCATATGGAGAAATGGGAAATATCAAAACCAGCTTTGGCCCAAAAACTACAGACACTGTGGGCACACAAGAACATAATTTGAATAATATCCCCTGATGGCACATAACACTATGGCAACAAGAACATACTAAAACCTACACAGATTGCTACGGTATACAGACAAAATATTGAGTAGAAAATATCAAATTACAGGAAAATCGGCTTCAAAATATAGAATGGACAAAATATCGAATGGACAGAATATAGTCATCAAAAATATCGTAAGGTAAGTAATGTAATATCGAATTTTATAAATATAGGTTATTAAAATTATTGAATTTTTCATAATATCGAATTTTTTATAGTGTTTTGTATGTTAGTATATGTGTATATTTATGTTATAATTTATTTTAAGTAATGAATTTTATGTTATTTAATTTTTGCGTAATTTAATTCTGTAGCGGGTTCGGGGTTTATAGGGGAACAGGGTGGGAAGTAATTTAATTATAATTAATTAAATATTTAAATGTATTCATTGGTATTTATTTTTAATTATTTGTTAATTAATTTTTATATGGTAATTAATAACATTTTAATTGGCAATTAATTTAATTAATTGATTAATTAATAATTATGTTCATTTTACTAATTTATTTTCTGTAGCGGGTTGTGGGTTTATAGGGGAATAGGGTGGGAAGTAATGTAATTATAATTAATTAAATATTTTAATTTATTTATTGGTATTTATTTTGAATTAATTGTTAATTAATTTTTAATTGCTAATTAATTAATTGTTAATTTGTAATTCATTTGTATTACTAGGTAATTATTGTAATAATTAATTTGTATTAGTTTTTTTAATTGTTTATTATTATATTATATTAAATTGGTAATTACATATTAATATATATATTTTTAAAATAATATATGAAGTATTTACTTTCCCTACTGTTGCACTCACTGGAGTGGGAATAGTAATTTTTACCCCTACGCTATCCAACGCTTTCCCTACTGTTGCACTCACTGGAGTGGGTATAGTAATTTTTACCCCTACGCTATCCAACGCTTTCCCTACTGCTGCACTCACTGGAGTGGGAATAGTAATTTTACCCCTATGCTATCCAACGCTTTCCCTACTGTTGCACTCACTGGAGTGGGAATAGTAATTTTTACCCATACGCTATCCAAAGCTTTCCCTACTGTTGCACGGAGTGGGAATAGTAATTTTTACCCAAACGCTATCCAACGCTTTCCCTACTGTCGCACTCTCTGGAGTGGGAATAGTAATTTTTACCCCTACGCCATCCAACGCTTTCCCTACTGTTGCACTCACTGGAGTGGGAATAGTAATTTCTACCCCTACGCTATCCTACGGTAAAAAATAGTGTGTGTTTTTTAAATAATATCATGTGAATATATATATTTATGTTTAAAAAAAATAAAAATTGGTTTTTTTAACTTAAATTAATTATTTTATAATTTTAGGGTTATTTAGGTATTTTTAAGTATGTTTTAGTTAATTATTTTTAATATTTAATTTATTTTACATTACTTTTAAGACATTTAAAACAATTCGACAGTTTGACTAACTATATTATTTTTAAACGATATTTTTGAATTGATATTTTTGTACTTACCTGTTTGTAGATAGGATTTTGATATTTTTGTAGTCGATATTTTGAAGTAGATATATTTTAAATGTCTATATTTTTGTACTCAATATTATGTCAGTGATCCATTGCTACACCCACCTATACTAACTATGCCATGGGCACCACTGAAGAGTTGAGTAGTTACCTAAACAAGATTGGACTGGCCTGGCTACCTGAGGGTCAAAGGGAATTTCTAGGTCAGCCCCTAGCAGAAGACAAGGTTAAAGAAGTCATATTGAATCTCCCAACAGGCAAAGCCACAGGACAAGATGGACTGACAAGTTCCTTTTATAAAGAATTTCCCCCCATTCTAGCACCACACTAACTTGCACAATACCAGGAAGCCTGTAACACATAGCTGTTGCCCCCTACACTCTGAGAAGGACTTATAATCGTCCTCCACAAAATGCCAGAACATTGCAAGTCCTACTAGTTCTATCGCTGATATAAAAGTGGAGGTAAAGATACTACCAAAATGTATCGCTAATAGGCTAATGCCTCACTTACCCAACTTGACACATAATCTGTGCACCATCTTCCCCTACATCACCAACTTAACCCTCAACTTGACTCTGTGGCAGTGCTATAGAACACCATCAAAGTCTTTGGTTTCATTGTATGGGGATATATGTTCATGTTCATGCAACAACTGGGCATGTCTGCAAACTTTATGCAATGGATTTAGCTACTGTACACCAGTCCAACAGCTGGAGTATGAATAAATCGGCATATCTCTGAGCCCGTAAATATCTACAGGGGGTTGAGGCAGTGCTACCACCTCTCCCGATTGCTATTTGTAGCAGCATTGGAATCACTGGCGTGTACCATATGACAGAGCCACAACACATCGGCTCAGCTCTTCACCCAGAGACTACTGGCCATCTCCTTATACCCTGATGACATGGTTTCATACATTAAAACCCCCAAGACCCACTTTGCATCATTAAGTCAGGAATACGTAAAATGTGGGAGGTATTAACTGGGATAAATCTCTGATTTTTCCTCCGACACTGGTCACTGAGCCATGTTACCTAGAGTATCCCCTGAGATGGAGTGCTGTCCCGGTAAAATATCTTATTTTATGGTGAGATTATACGTAGCAGCTACAGCACTGCTGTATTGTGACTCGAGGACAGTGTACACCGATGGTCCAAACTACCACTGTTTACGGCAGATAGCATAGCCGCCATTATGAAAATGGCTACACGGCCTACCTTTCTATATTTCTTTGTAAATATCCCTACACTCCGACCGCAATGCTTCTTCAAGACACTTAAGACATAACTCACTACCCTCACCTGGGTGGATAAACAACCCAGAGTGAGATGGGAGACACTCCCCTATCCTATGTACACAGAGGCGATGGTGCTCCGGGTTTGGAACTCTATTAATTATGTGCCCAAGCTCAGGTTGCACCCTGCTGGTACAGCACAGACTCAAACACTCCACACGACACTGTGGAAGCAGACAGTGTAAGCCTGATCCCATTAAATGGCATTCTGCCCCATCAGGGCATTAGGGTGGACAAAAGATAAACCAAAACAGTGTGTTGCACAGGAGTCGCATGGCTGGGATTACAAGCATGGGCTAATTTTTAAATGGTTTACACACCAGAACTCCCACTATTGTACCCCGCCCATGTCAGCAACCCGCGAGGAATAAACATTAGAGTTACTAGACAAAATGCAACTAGGCTACATGAAAGATAGTTACCCAAGAGGGGGTTCATTAAGCCAGAGGATGTCATTAACCCACAATATCATACCCCGTTACTAACTTTTAGGTGCTTCCACCATCACGCCGCAGATCGAGCTGTGTGGTACCCTAGTTTCAGAATGAGCCCCCATTCTGCCCGTACTGGTGGCCACTGCTCTAAAGAGGCACTCAAGCAGAGTGGCAAATGATGACAGAGAAAGCACTGAGCATAAGGAAGGAGATGTTGAATCCACCGCTGACCCACGTACACTGGGTTCTGGGTTCTGTGATGTGCACAACAAGGCATGCTATCCGCTAATGGTAATGTAGTCATACTACACTTTAAGTACTTGCATCACCTCTATCATACCCTGGTTGGACTGCACCAATATGGACTGGAGGAAAACTCACAAGGTACTTGGTGTGGGGAGGTAGAAGCCAACTTTTTTCACCTGGCCTGGACGTGTCCTTCAGTCTTCCGCTACTGGAAATAAATAACAGACTCACTCCCAAACATGCTAATGGAAATAATACAGAAAAAAAACAGATATGCCTCTTGGTGTCATCAGCGTTGTGGAGGCTGGAAGCAATGGCATTGCTCATGGCAAAAAAAGAGTAACAATGTGCTGGGGTGCACGTAGAGTACCGACGAAGCAATAAGGTTTAATAAATCTTGTCTACTGCAGAGACCAACTATAAATGCATGCAGAGGAACTGCAAGTGATGTCCCGCTCTAAACATATATGGGCCCCTCTAACAACCTATCTACTGATGGTGTGGGAAACAGTTTAAGAGACACTGTGAATGTGCTCAAACTCACAAAATACATTTGCTCCAATGCATCATTGTTGTAATCAATTACTTTGCCTATTACGTGGTAGCTTAAACACTGGTATCAATCTTTTCCATTTCCTAGTATGACTGATTCATGCTGTAGTAAATATTAAACAAGCATTTGCAATGCAATCGGTCTCACCTTTTGGACCTTATATGTATTTAGCTATGCAGCACATTAGCCTCGGTGCTGAAACATCTACTGTTCTTTAACATGGAGGGAAAGTATGCACCAAACTGCAGACACGCCATGTATGGGAACCCATGGAGAGAAATATTGCCTTTCAGCGGGAAATGGTATAGTCCAAAGCTCTGTTTTTAATATAAAATATGGGCATTTGCAGGTCATATCACTGAAAATACAAGGTTTGAAAAAAACATTATTGTCTACGGGTGCTCGTGGTAGACAATTTCTATGGACTGGAATCTGGAGAATGCTAAAGTGATTCTAGTATTTTACTGACCTCTGCTGGTCTATTTCTGTCAAGAAAGTTAAACAGAGTCAGTTGCCAGAAAAATAAAAGAAAAAAAACCCTCAGCAGAAAGCAGTTCTGGTATTTTACTGACCTCTACTGGTCGTTTTCTATCAAGACAGTTAAATAGACGTATTTGAAGTAGCAGAAAGCAATTCTGGTATTCTACAGACCTCCACTGGTCATTTTCTATTAAGACAGTTAAATAAGGCAGTTAAACAGAAAAAAAGTCCCTAAGCAGAAGCATACAAGTCCTAGGGCTAATTTCCAGAGCCCACAAAGTACATATAAGTATATACTAAAGAATATATAAGAGGTCTTGAATGCTCAAATTAAAAATAAAATGGTAATAACGATAGGTATTGTCATTTTATTTTTCCTTTTTGCGCAGTGGGGCAATGCTCCTCCGCCACTGTTAGCATGTACTGTGACCTGCCTGTCCTCTCATTACCATGTGTGTGTGGAGGCCTCGGAACAGGCCATCCTGATCATAACCAATCCAGATTTTGGTCTCATCCTATTTATAGTACTAAACAGATAGATAGCAATGAACGGATAAGTTGGGGGGCAGATAAGCCTGACATCCTGACACAGCATGGTTTCCTGGTCCCTAAAGTTCACATTTCTGGCTGACCACATCAACAGACCTGTCCACACTGACATACACACTTGAATTTATCCTTCACGCCTTCCATTCAACAGGATTGACCCTGCCCTGCCTTAGGAATGCAAACAGCACATCGCTGTTGCAATGCAATTGGTCTTGCGAGTTTGAGCTATTGGCATTGTAAATGACAATGCCTTTTGTTTATGTTTTTGATGTTAAAACATAAATAAAAAACATTGTCATTTACAATACTAATAGCTTCAACTCTCGCAAATGCGAGACCTATTCCATTGCAATAAAGGGCCTTCTCAACCGCTTGTTAGATTGTACATATCGGAAGAAAAGGACCGGCCTGCGATGTCTTCAACCTAGTGATAAATAGTGCAGTGAATAAGATGAGTAAGTGTAAATTACACAGATAAAAAAGTGTGAAGTGAGTAGTAAATATGATCTGAGCTATTAACACTAGGAAAGTGCTCCAACACCTTTTGCTCTGAGATTACACTGTCACGGCTCAGGAGGAAGAGCAAGAGGTGGGCTATTTCCTGCCCGCTCCGTGATTTGAGTGTGCAGTGTGGCATTGCGTAATGTCATTGCTGTCTTTGGCCTAATAAAAAACACTCCAGCTGTAGTAGGGCACTGCCTTCACCTCCTGGTGCAGGGCAGGCTGTGCTTTATTGCGGGCATGGAGGGATGGTCTTGGCTGCAGCTCCGGCCTCGTACAGTGCCCCTGCTATTACTAGTGAGCGGCACTGAAGGTGATGGTATTGGTGGTGGTATTGGTGGTATTGGTGGTGGTGGTATTGATGGTGCTGGTATTGGTGGTGGTATTGGTGGTGGTATTGGTGGTGGCGGTATTGGTATTGGTGGTGGTGTTATTGGCGGTGGTGGTATTGGTGGAGGTGATACGGTGGTGGTATTGGTGGTGGTGGTATTGGTGGTGGTGGTGGTGGTATTGGTGGTGATGATATTGGTGGTGGTAGTATGGGCGATAATGGTGGTATTGGTATTGGTGGTGCTGGTATTGGTGGAGATGGTGGTATTGGTGGTGATGGTGTTGGTGGTGGTATTGCTGGTATTGGCAGCGGTATTGGTGGTGGTAGTGGTACTGCTGGTGGTATTGGTGATTGTATTGGTTGTGGTGGTATTTGTGGTGGTGGTTTTGGAGGTGGTGTTAATGGTATTGGTGGTATTGATGGTTGTATGGTATTGGTGCTGGTGATATTGGTGGTGGTGGTATTGCTGGTGGTGGTATTGGTGGTGGTGGTGGTAGTGGTATTGGTGATATTGGTGGTGGTGGTATTGGTAGTGTTGTGGTGGTATTCGTGGTGGTGGGGATATTGAGGCTATTGGTGCTGGTAGTATTGGTGGAGGTGGTGGTATTGACGGTGGTGTAATAGGTGGTGGTGGTATTTGTTGTTGTGGTATTGGTGGAGGTGATGTTGGTAATGAAATAGACTTTTGAAAACACCCTGTCAGGTGGCTTTAGTACAGATGACATGTAATACAGATGTGCTGTGGTCAGCTTCAGCTCATTAACACTGGATTATGTGCTACCTGGAATTCACATGACTTAATTGATTAATCATTTCTAAGTCCATTTTACTTGGGTGCTTAAAACAGACACAAGATAATGCTGGGTTAAAGTGATTGAAAGCAGGTGCCTGTGTTACTGGGGTGGCCGTGTTGCTTAAAAAAAGTAAGCAGTTTCAGCTGAACCAGTGCATGTCCAGCCTGCAGTAAGAGAAAGTCAATAAAGTAAATAGTGCTTACAGACTAAATAACAGGCCCTGTGTAACAATTGAAGTAAAAGGGCCAGTCGCCGTGGGAGGGTACAAATGAAGAGAAGGCCGTACTAAGGAGGGACTAACAAGCCTCTTATGGGATCTGAAGGCAGCATCTATGAAAGACAATGACACAAGCCAATGAAAAATATGGGAGGAGTGTGGGAGCAGCTTCTCTCCCATATCTACTACAGCAATCTCGCAGAGAGAGCAGCGCATGCACGCTACTGCTAGGCTCGACCTAAAACTGCCCTAACTAGCAGTAAAAATGGAATCAACCTCTTGAGATGACAAAGAATCAAGCCTTCACTAGGGTTATGCCAAAACTCTAGTTGTCTTTATCACCCAGGCTCATGCTTCTGTTCTATGTTTCGACAATATGGTTAGCAAAGAAAATGAACTTTTAATCTGAGAACCTAACCCGACTACCGTCGGTTTAATTTCCCCAGCAGACCCCACCTGTATTGCATACTGTCTTCTCTGATGGAATCAAGACAATGCAGTTTTGGTATTCAACACCACAACCTTCTTCAGCGTGGCAGCTTCGGAACAAAAGTTTAGGCCCTCGAACTTAGAGCAAAAGTTTAGGCCCCACCACTTATTATCCTAAGTGTTAAGCACCAGGCATGCATTGAAGGGAGCTAAGAGCAGTGTACATGTGGAGGAGTTCCCACTCCCTGTCTTCTTTTGGGGCACGAAAACAAGATGTGGTCAAAATGAATAGCTTTTGCTTTTTTTCATAAATATAGCAAATAGATTTGGATTTTAAAAATGTGAAATAGTTTTCTTATTACATCCACACTAATGAATGGGAGCATTACAAATGGAACTCGGTTTGTGAAGATTATTGTAAAAATCTAAGAATGAATTGTATGTATGAAGCTACCTGTATGCAAATTGTTGCTTTGAGTAGAAAAGCTTGCAAGACATAATGCGGCATCACATTTTCTGTCACTTGAGCGTAGCATTTGTTTTTGTGTCTTCAATGTCACCAGCCATGTGTGATGATTGGTAAACATGTTAGTGATACATTTTCTGAAATGTATCTAGAATACAGCTGGTGCTTTGGGATGTTCAGACTTTCTTGCAGTGCAGACTTAGTCAATTTACCACAATAAGAGAGAGAACCTGGTGGACTGTGCCCCACAAACCACCTGAGCATTACATGAGTATGGTGCGTTCTGGGCACTGGTCGGTCATGTAAGACTCCCAGGAGTACTTGTTGATAGTGGATTCCAAACCTCCTTCCACCATGTATAGACAGACTCAATAATACATACTAAGAATATACTTTTATGACTTTTAATAAAATCAAAATCTCATCCTAGTGCATTGAATTTTTATAGATTTACCTATAAAGCAAACATAAAATAGGCAACAATAACAACTAGTACACAGACAAGAACACATTGGAACATTATAATAGTATTTTACAGTTTCCATGTATTTATTCCTTCAACCCCACCCATATTTCCTCTAACTAAGCTAATCTTAGCACCAAAAGCAACCTTTGTGAGTTTCTTACCTTACATGTTCCCCATACTTTAAAGAAAGGGAGAATCTGCAGTCAGGGCAGAGATCTCCACATGGTAAAGTAAATGGAAAGTTCAAAAATATTATTTCACTCATAAATAAATCTTAGACATATTTTTAAGATAAATATTAATGTAAATTAATGTATGTATTTTGTTTAAAAGTAAACAAAAGTAGAACAATTCTACCGCACTACAGAATGTCATTTGAAATAAAACTTTAATTAATGGATTTATATAAAAATAAATGACAATTTTTCTGAAATTAAAATATAGATAGATTCCACCCTGAACAAAAAAGTAGTTTTTTGCATTAATATTTATTAAAAGTGATGTATGTCCATAATCTAAATGTTTCTAATCTATACTACTATTATAAAGAGAGAACAGAAACCTTTTGGCAAGGTAAACTCGGGAACCACAGTGCCAATCCACACACCCAATACATTGTTGTAATCCTCAGGGTGTGCAGATGGACATAGGCTATAGAAAATAAAAAAACGTACATTTAAAAATATAACTTTTAAAAAAAAAGTAGTGCCCTGAAAGTAGCGCCGGCCGCGACGCTGACAGCCACGACGTAGCGCTGGCCGCAACGTACGTGATGACGAGGAGGAGCGGTGGTGAAGTGAGAAGCTTGGGGAGGAGCAGCGGCTCAGGTAAGGCTCTCGGACACAGGACGGGAGGGAGCCGGTGCGGGAGATTGGCCCGGAACAACTGCGTTAAGGCTCAGGGTCTGGGGAAGCATTTCAGGCTTGCGTGCACTCCCGCCCCGGCCCCCGCCCGCCACGACATTGTCCGGGACACAGACAATGTTGTGGCGGGTGGGGGCCGGGGCGGGAGTGCACGCAAGCCTGAAATGCTGCCCCCAGCCCCCTTCTGCCCCGGGCAAACGCTGGGGCAGGCTGCTAGTTATTTTACATAAAATGTAATGTTAAATGATGTCTCAAATTCAAAATGAAATAATAAATATGAACTATTTTACTATTGTATGTGCTATTTCATATATTGTTTAACATTAATATATAATTATTTATATTTGAATTTATTTGAAATGATCTAATGTAATTTAACATTGTTTCCTATGAGGGTTTAAATTCAATTACCTACCTCTATTATTTTCTATGGGAGGGTGTTGAAAATTAAGTGGTTGACAATATGTAGTGCTGGACTTATTACAAAAGTGTTGTACCTGGCCCTCTCTGCAGGGTCACCCCTAAACATTTTGCCTTCACTCCTCCTGTTTTCTGAATTTGTTTCTGCTAGCATTAGGACTCTGTGCACTTTATCATGGCTAAAATGCGTGTTCTCTCTCCCTAAAATGTGGTTACATTAGCCAACCCCAAATCAGCACATTTCATTTACTTAAAAGTCCCTGGTATATGGTATTGCATTGTACCCAGGACGTAAACCTTGCTTTGTAAAGTTATAACTCACCCCTTATGTAGACCCTAGTGGCTCATAGGGGAGGGTGCATTGTATTTAAAAAGTAGGACATATATATTTAAAGGTTTACATGTTGTGGCAGTAAGACATTTCTCCAGCCATTATTCGTTATGGCAAGGTTGGCCTCCCATAACTAACACTGGATTACCTTATTACATTTTATAGGTGATAACTTAAATTTGACAACAGCTAGAAAATAATTCTTTCACTCATTTCCATTGTAATTTAAAAAACTCTTTAATAGTAATTTCAGATTTTAAAATGCTATTTTGAAAATGCCACTTTTAGAAAGATACTGAAAAAAGTGACGCTGATTGCGACCCCAGCTGCAAAGGAAAAAAGTCTTCCATATAAACCAAGTTTTCACTGTAAACAAGGTAATCCATAGTAACCCAATCAAGTTTGACCAATTATAATCATCATCTCAATGAATTTGTAGAATCAATCCGGAGACAGCTAGATTGCATGGAATGCTTTATTCTTGCATTTTCAAACATTTTCTGTAGCCCATCCAAGGTTTAAAATAAACCTGTGCAGGTCAATCATAATTCACAACAAGACTTTCCATATAGCCCAATGCATTTCGAACCAATTAGGTTCTTCCTCAGGGATTGCTGTAAAATATTAAAAACATACGCTTAGCCATCCACTCTAGAACGTACCATGCTCAGTGGGATAGAAACGAAAGATATTATCCCTTTAAACTGCAAAAATCACCACCATTAACCCCTTCCATGCTGCCGTCGGCCATTGGCCGACGGCAGCACTACCTGCCAAGTGCAGCCGTCGGCCAATGGCCGTCGCGGCCCCGCTCGTTTTGCGGAAATGCTGCAAATACGCAAAATCGTGTGCGCATGAAACGGGTTCACCACCCTCACTGTGTACCAACCAATGTAAAAACAACAATAAAATGATTAGAATCTCCTCTCATAAATGAAACTGATTAATGATTGAAGAAAACAAATGTGCCCTAGACAAAATACCCCTACTATGTTCACAACTAAGTTAAAAAACAACCTATCTCATCACGCAAACCAAATTCCCCCATTTACCCTGTGAAAGCCAGATTCGGCATTATGATCTCTTCATATCTCGCCTCGTTCTCAAAAGATCAGTTGCAATGCTCACTCCCTCTCGAGTTGCACTTTAAACTGGTCACACAGGTGTGCTCAATAAAACCACATGACTACCCCATTACTATACTCCTTACAAAAAACCATCACTACTACAAATCCCATGATACATTGCCCCGCTATACAAGAACCCGAAACAGAAAACCTAGTTCCTTACATTCTAAACATAAGTGAAAAAGCCTAAGCGCGCCATTATACATAAAAGCCTGGAGATTGTGTTGCCTGGAAATTATAAAAACCATAACATTAACTAAAACAGTCCTTGAATTGTAGGACGTGCGTAGAGTGATTGAATCTACGCACGAATTATGGCATGAATGTGAGTGGTCTTCAGTGAGACCAATGTGGACACTGCAATGGCCTTCTGACAAGACCTTCCAAGATACAGACCCTGAAGTTCAGCTGCATGGAGATCTACATGTCAACAACCACCCTGCATTTCCTGACAGGACAAAGATCTGATCGTTGATCTGCTCTCTGCGACTAACAATGACAGCGATGCACTCACCCAGCAACATGAAGTTCCAACCAATGACTTGGAGGCCAGCAACCTACTGTCAACGAGCCTCTCTCCAGGACCAGCCTACACCTCATCCTCTGACAACCTCATCAACAAGAGATTCTCGCATGACCAAGACTAAGTTTTGAAGGTAAACTTTCCACCAGGAGGAACCCAGTCTCTGTATACAACCTTCACTGCTTGCGTTTGGCCTCTACTTTTCACTGTGACCCAGTCCATCGCGACCAAAACAGATAACTATAAATGGCACATTTTCTAATACAAATTTAAAAATTCAAATCTCAGATTCTACTTATTAGCGTTTTGCCATTTTTGTTGTAATTTCATTTTTTAAACTTATCTCTGTGTTTCTAAATTGGTTTGGGATTTTTCTCATGTTCTGTTTTCAAAGTATAACTCTTTGAGTGCTACATACATCCTTTACACATTTACTCTAAATTAATGCTGCCTGCTTTTGTGCCTAGCTACCAGAGGGTTAAGCACAGGTTTATTTAATTACTATTTTGTTTTTACCATGACAAAGATTGGGACTAGGTTCTGACCTTCTTGAACCAATATTCCAAAGTCTTGTACTGAGGTAATGCCTTTTTTAGACTATCTTCTTGTAAGTGAATATTTAGAAATATCTCTAACCAGAACTCACATTAACAGACTTTAGACTTCTCATTACCAAAAAGACCAGTCTATGGTCAATTTCTTTAGCCAGTCCGTATTGCAGTCTTTTATCTTGGGCAGATCCTTTAATCCTATAACCTGAAGCTTCCCTTTTCAGAGAAGCATAATACTGCCAGGATCCTATGTGTCAGGTCATTCAAGTTTGGTGGTGTTTGAGTACTATGCCATATACATTTTAAGTAGTGCTCATTATTTCATGTTTTAATGATTATTTAAATGCCATGTTTGACAAGGATCCATGAGTGGAGTGTGTTGGGCACATGCACTAATGATCTTGATAAAAATAGACCTGTTTCTTCACACCTGACAGATCAGCCACTCATCTTCACTTGCCTCTCTGAGTGACAAGCTTCAGTTCCCGTCCTTCCTGCGGACTCTTCCTGTAAACACACTCCAGAACATTGCGCTGGCACGGATTATGGCTCACTTTGGTTGGACGTGGGTTGGGATGATCGTTTCTGATGATGAGCTTGGTTTGCAGGGTGGTCAGCACGTCAAGCAAGAGATTGAGGAGAGTGGCGGCTGTGTGGCCTTTGTGGCAAGAATTCACCTGCGGTACTCCAAGGCGAAGGTCCTCCAAGTTGTTCTACAGATCCAAGAGCATTCAGTCAATGTTGTTATTGTTCACAGCGCAGAAGCTTATGTCAAGGTGTTGCTGGAAACTATGTATTCACACAATGTTACTGGGAAAACTTTGATATTCTCTGCATACTTTGTCATCTCTCCTGCTATATTTGCTGACCATGCATGGAAAATATTGAATGGGACATTGGCACTCACCCTTTATGCAGGCATCATGCCTGGATTTACAGACTTTCTCTACCGCCTTCATCCAGGTGACGTCTTCACCGAGCTCTTATGGGAGCAGATCTTCAGCTGTCAACTGTCATGGGTCAACCGAAGCAACACTACAAATGTAGCCGCAGAGGTAGAGCTATTGGCACCTTGCTCAGGACAGGAAAACTTTGATGCAGCAACCTTACCTTTGTTTGAACTGAATGATATGAGCTACACTTACCACAGTTACACTGCAGTCTACGCCTTTGCTCGTGCTTTGAACACCTTGATGGACTGCAAACCAGGTCAAGGGCCTTTCGTCGATGGATCTTGTGCCAACATCAAGGACTTCCGACCGTGGCAGGTGGGAATGGGCGAAATATTACATTGTTAAGATTAAATTGAGTAATATGATGGAGATACTAACTAAAATCTTTAGTAGCATACTTCAACATGTAGGTGGGCATGTTATTCCAGCACATTTTATGTTTTGATATAAGACAAATGTAAGGGTTCATTAGAAGACCATGATGTGTGCTTCTATGTGGAGCCCAGGGTATGACTGAACTGATATGCAAACAATGCCCAATACTATGTAAAGGACACTTCCAATCAAGACATTGTTTGGTTAAAGACATGCCTCACAATCATGCAAGACAGGGTATTCAGTGCCACCTCAAGCTTCGCACCACAAAAAGTCCTCATTACCAACAATGAAGTAGCAATGCTAGATACAGCGATGCTTTAACAAAATGAACCTGAGCAACTTCTTCCCAAGTTGTCAACAGCGCTGAATTCCAAGCTGCCACAATCATGCCACCATCAACTTGAAAACTCATATCTCTCACAAAACAAGACCATCTGACACTAACTTCCCCTGTGATTCACAAAGCAAGAAAGCTAGAGGTCTACTTGCTGTACAGTCTCCAAAATCAAACACAAAGCCAAAATAAGTATGGCAAATCATTAATTTCTGTCATGATTTTGGAATAATGAAAATTCTAATGATTTTCCATACTTGTTGTGACTTTGTGTACCAGCTTCCCCTTAGACCCAAAGTGAAACCTCTCATGTTAAAACAGGAGTTAAGAATCATCATCCATATACTCACTCTCTTTCACCTCAATATAGGCAACAATACACAGTCTGGTGACCAAGACACTACTTAAACATATAAAGGACTATTCTGCATGAAAGAATGAATAACAATTCCGATACTATGAGAAATCCACTGGCTCTCCGCCCCACCTTACACTAAATACTAGGTTTAGCCTACATCCCATCAACAATGGAAACCCACTAAAGGCAGCCAGGATAATCCTGCGTCAACAGGAGAAAATACAAGGCCCGCAACAGTAGCATCTCCAGTCTTGAGTCCAAAATCTGAAGAGAAGAAATTACCATTTGACTGGCCTTATCCGGTTACAAACTATGAATTTGGAACAGCATTCCAACTAAGAGTCAAACAGTAAAACCTCTTTTATTCCCCAGAAAACAACTCAGACCATGCACTTTAAGCAGCATCTATCCGATAAATAACCTCCTGGCTATAAAATTAGGAAGAAGGACTGATATTCCCTGCCTGCTCTCCTCTTGACCCTACTAATTTCATTCTACCTGCTACTTTTCATGTGCATTTTCTCCTGCAAAGTCTCTATCTCTTCTTGTCCTTTTCTCAATATCACGCACTCCTGTGTTCCTGCCCCGCCCCAGAGTCTAGATGTGTGTTTTCCCTTTGTTTGGATCAGAACAAGCTTACTGCTAGAACCTAGGACCATGGGGCCACATAAACACACACAAACATGATGCTAGCTGCAGGTTCCAATGGTGAAAAGGACATGGCCCCTGGAAGTGAAATGGGGGTCCACTAAAGGGATAAGTTAGAAGGAAAGTGGGCCACCACTTAACAGTACAAAATGGAACTAACCCACACTCACCCATCCAGGGCGCTCCATTATTTGGAATGGGAAACCAGAAATTGAGTTTTTGTTATACATTTTCCCAAACAGCATGAGAAAAGCAATTGTTCTTTGCCCATCTTTCATCTGGTCCGGATCAGTCCCAAAGTGGAGGTGGTGAGACCCCTGAGGGCTCCCCTGAGTCCAGATGACCATGGATAGGATCTGGCAGAATACCACAGACATCTTAGTTTGAGTCCAGAGCCTCTCCTATGAGCTGGTCAACAGCAGGGTTAATGCATGTTTTACCATTCACTAATGGATTTCTATATCAAAAATAAACTTGTGTATGAATAATTACAATCGCTACAAATTTAGAACAAAATCAAGATTGTAATCATCATAAACGTTTTACTTCAGTAAAAAGGCAATTTTGTTTACAGAGTTGACGGATCCCGGCCTATGTTAAATAGAAATGTCATTAGCACAGGCCCGCCACCTGGATTATAGAGATTTAAAAAATGGAAATAAATCACCATAACTATTCGGTTTTGGGTCTCTTTACAGGGAGTAAATAGATGTTCATAAATCACACACCCTTTACCAGCATGACTCCTGCCATTTTACTTAACCCAAATTTAATATCGGCATTAAAAAAAAGGAGAGTGAAAGTCCTTACGAGTACCATGAACCCTCCTATTGTGAAATATAACCCTGTACCAGTCCCCACTATTGGCTGATCATATTGCTATTATAATATGTCACCTTTGTGCGGATAGGCAGAGCACTAGGTGTCCTTGAACCCAAGAGCCCACCCTATGAGCTGGAAGTTATTATTGGTGCTTGAACAGGGCTCCCCTCCACCCAGGAACTCCCCCGCTCAGGGCTCCCCTACCACCCAGGGCTCCCCTCCCACCCAGGGCTCCCCTCCCACCCACAGTTCCCACCCAGGGCTCCCCTCCCCTCAGAGCTCCTCTTCTACCCTGGCTCCCCAATCACCCAGATCTCCCCTCCCACTCAGGGCTCCTCTACCACCCAGGGCTCCTGTCCCACCCAAGGTCCCCTCCCACCCACAGTTCCCACCCAGGGCTCCCCTCCCCTCAGAGCTCCTCTTCTACCCTGGCTCCCCAATCACCCAGATCTCCCCTCCCACTCAGGGCTCCTCTACCACCCAGGGCTCCCCTCCCACCCAGGGCTCCCCTCCCACCCACAGTTTCCACCCAGGGCTCCCCTCCCCTCGGAGCTCCTCTTCTACCCTGGCTCCCCAATCACCCAGATCTCCCCTCCCACTCAGGGCTCCTCTACCACCCAGGGCTCCTGTCCCACCCATGCTCCCCTCCCACCCACAGTTCCCACCCAGGGCTCCCCTCCCCTCGGAGCTCCTCTTCTACCCTGGCTCCCCAATCACCCAGATCTCCCCTCCCACTCAGGGCTCCTCTACCACCCAGGGCTCCTGTCCCACCCATGCTCCCCTCCCACCCACAGTTTCCACCCAGGGCTCCTCTCCCCTTGGAGCTCCTCTTCTACCCTGGCTCCCCAATCACCCAGATCTCCCCTCCCACCCAGGGCTCCTTTCCTACCTAGGGCTCACTTCCCACCCAGGGCTCCCCTCCCCCAGAGCTCCTCTCCTACACGGGCTCTCATCCAGGTCTCCCCTCCCACCCAGGCTACCCTCCCACCCAATTTTACCCTCCCTCCCAGGGCTCCTCTCCCACCCAGGGCTCCTCTTCCACCCAGGTCTCACTTCCCACCCAGGGCTCCCCACCCCAGAGCTCCTCTCCTACACGGGCTCTCATCCAGGTCTCCCCTCCCACCCAGGCTACCCTCCCACCCAATGCTACCCTCCCACCCAGGAATCCTCTTCCACCCTGCAGGGAACAGATTAACGTGATGGACACAGCTGTGGGGGGCAGGCAGAAGCTTTACAAAGGAAAGCCTTACAAGTGAATTCAGTCATTTCTAGTAACTTGCCTCGTTTTGTATCATTTTCTAGCTACTTCATTACCTGAGAAATATCACATTTAAAGATCGGAATGGGGAAGAAATCTTTATTGATGTAAATGGAGACGCTCAGACCTCTTTCAATATCCTAAACATTCAAATATCCCAAAGTGGTGATTTCCAACTTGTAAAGGTTGGAAAAATTGACACTACAGCTCCAGAAGGCAAAGAGATCACCGTCAACATGGGCGCCATCTTGTGGAGCCTTGGAAGTGGGGTAAGCCTTACACCGACGAACAAGCTTTTCCATCAGCTGTCACGGTCGTTGTCACTGCTGCTTAGTCTTTCTTCTCTCTCTATTCTTGATATCTCACGTCATTAAAACTCCAGTGTTGAGAATTTCTGTCTGTGATACTTTCTGAGATGTTGAGATTGCTCAACACTCATGGCTGGGTTAACAGCTATTAATGCAAGCTCTTATGGAAGACGCCCAAATGAACTTGGTGAAGAAAGTGTTTAAATGTTTACACTGCCACCACCCACCATACATTCAGTTGCAATCAAGTCCCATAATGGTAAGAGTGGATCAAAAGATGACCTCACCACACCCAGTCACCTATAGAGTATTTTACAAATAAAACCTGGATCAGATCTTAAATCCAGAATCAGACACAACTTCCCATTGCAGCAACTGTGTAAATGGACAGTGGGTATGGCCTTACCTAATGTGAAGTACAATTAACAGGAGTATGACCCATATACCTAATTAGGACTGGGTAAGGAAGGTACAATCAAAAACAATGTCCCAATAGGTAAAAATAAACAGTCAATTAAGTATGCATGCACATCGCATTGCTGAAAGGGAAGAAGGAGAACACTCTTTAAATTTAAGACAGGATGGTCAATCAACTTATTTTATGATATACGTTTATGGTCAGTAATATACAGTAATTAAGCAGCACTGCATAAATTCAATTAAGTGACAACCATATAAAACTTGGTGCTTTACAAAAGTGACTGTCGTGAAAGTGGCGACGCAAGTGAGGGAGTGGACAGCATGGACGGCGCACTGTGAACAAGGTGCAAGTTATCTACAGTGGGTGGCTCAGATCATGTGACAAAGTGATATCACAGATTACAGATTTTTACATTATTTGAACCACATTAGTAAAGTACGCCTATTAATAAGCTGTAAAGCCGACGGCGTTTGATCCACGTTAGTAAGGATCGTCATCAGGACTTGGTTGTCTGACTTGGGGCGTGCTGGGAAGGAACTTGGTATAGGTGCGATCAAGAGCGATCGTCAGGAATGAATTTGAAGCCTGCGCAGGGGCAAGGCACGGGAGGGCTGGGCGGTCTTCTCCAATCTGCCGAATTTCTGGTGAACGCTGGCGTTCGTGCTGAATAGTGATTTACTTCCCTAAAAGTAAATCACTATTCAGCACGAACGTCAGTGTTCACCAGACCTTAGGATTCAGTCCGGTCCCGGCACGCAGATTTTAAGGACACGTGCAGAAATTCGGCGGATTGCAGATTGCATAACTGTATATTACTGACCATGAACGTATATCATAAAATAAGATGATTGACCATCTTGTCTTAAATTTAAAGAGTGTTCTCCTTCTTCCCTCTCAGCAATGCGATGTGCATGCATACTTAATTGACTGTTTATTTTTACCTATTGGGACATTGTTTTTGATTGTACCTTACCTAATGTGAAGGCTTATCTATTGGAAATGTGAATGTATACTAATATATAGTAGAATCTGACAGGTATATTATGCCCGCCCACAACACCAAGCATGTTGTCTTTCTTACGCACGTGGCAACATAGGGTGAATAAATAGTAATGACAAGTTTATATTTACGCATATTAATTTTGTGTTTTAGTACATAGCAATATTGTGGTACTATTAACACTGGGAGGATTTGATACTGTTTGTACTGAACAAGACCATGACGAGTGGAGGCAGAACAACGTAGAAGATCCTAAATTACATCTTGCAACCCACATTTTATCACAGGGCAAGGGCAGATGTCAGACACCAATGGAGAGACACACAGACTTATGCAAGAGGTGCTGCACACTTCTTGCATAGCAGCAAGGATGCTGATGCCACAGTGGCCATGCACCAAAGGATGGAGATACAGAGGCTGATGCCAGAGTTGTTACAAAACAAGGGTGGAGACAAGGAAGCTCATGCCAGAGTTGGCGCAAGCCAAGAGCGAAGACACAGAAGCTGATGCCAGAGTTGTCACAAACCAAGGGTGGAGATGCAGGGGCTGACCCCAGAATTGCTTTGCACCAATAGATGGAGACACAGAGGCTGTAGCCAGAGATAGGGAAAGAGGCACAGGGTCTGATTGCAAAGTAGCAGTGCACCAAGAGATGGACATACAGTGGCTGTTTCCAGATTTTCACAATCTAAGGTTTGAGACCCAGGGGCTAATACAAGGGTTGCAGCAAAACAAGATATGGAGACACATGAACATGTGTAAGAGGTACTGCTCACCAAGTGACATAGTAAAGATGCTGGGAACCAGGGAATGGAAACACAGAGACGTTGCCAAGAACCAAGGGATGGAGACAGGTTCTAATAGCAGATATGCTGCACACCAAGGGTAGAGACCACAGGCTGATGCCACAGTTGCTGCAAACCAAGGGATGGAGACACAAAGGCTAATTGTTGTGAACCAAGAGTGGAGACAGAGGGACTGATGCCAGAGTCGCAGTGCACCAATGGTGGAGACCCTTGGGGTATCGCAAGGGTTGTTGCTAACCTAGGATGAAGACACAGGGGCTGATGCCATGGTTGCAGAGCACCAAGGGATGGAGACACAGCCACTGGTGTAAGAGTTGCTGAGCACCAAGGGATGGAGGCATGCAGGCAGATGAAAAAGTTGCTGAGCATCAAGGGGCGAAAACTGTGAGGCTGATGCAAGATTTGCCATGAACTAAAGGATAGAGAAAGAGGATCTAATGCCAGAGTTGCCAAACGCATCAAGGGATGAAGACACAGGGGCTGGTGCAAGTGATACATATATATCTGTAAGATGTGGAATTATGGCTATAAATGCATACCTTCCTTGGTGCTATCACCATCTCAATATTTTGACTTTTGACATTTTGATCACGATATTGAAGCCTTTCGATATTCTTTCCACGAAATTCCAGAACACAACCAAACTGTTTAGTGCCCAAAGGCATGAAGTAACAATGGTTACCGGAGGGCAAGCAATAACAATGGTTACCCGAGTTTATGCAGTAACAATGGTTACCTGAAGTCATGCAACAATGATGGTTACAAGAGGTCATGCAGTACAAATGGTTACCCAAGGTCATGCAGTAACAATGATTACACGAGATCATGCATTACCAATGGATACCCAAAGTCATCAGTACCAATGGTTACCTGAAGTCATCAATATCAATTGTCACCCGAGGTCATGCAGTACCATTGGTTGCATCAGGTCATGCAGTACCATGCAGTTCTTCCTCATCCTCTCCTGCCTGAACCCTTCACCGCAAGTGGGGGTGATCATTGATTCATGCAAGTGGGGGAAGGTGATGAGAGAGAGAAAGAGAGAGGAATTCAAACTGTCTTTGTTACTTAAGTATGTTTTTGTCGCTTGAAAGACTGGTTTGTCACATGATGGATCTTTCAGGGTTACTAAAGCTAGATCAAAACAAGACACTGATTACATCTCTTGTATAAAAAGATTGATTTAGATCAGCAGCATTTGAGCACACTTAACTTTGAGTCAGGACTTTGAGTGGAAGGCACTGGGCTATTCTCTCTATGATAAAACATAACTCAAGATAAATTCACTATGTGAGCCAATCCTGTATAAATAGAACAAAACACATGCGTAAAAAACGACGATTAGCATATTTACTCAAAAAACACTTTACCAGAGGCCCCTTAAAAGGTGGGAACCCTGATCAATTGGCCATGCCTTAAAACGTGTCTGTGGAGGGAGGTTGTCAAGCGTGTGCAAGCATGATACTTGTTCGAATGTAGAAACATATTTCCTTTTTTTTCTGAACATGAATAAACACTATATGATAACTGCAGCCCTGAATAGCTGGTTCCAGGTTATAGGCAGAACTGACTATGCAGTGGTGCTGAGGACAGAGAGTAGCTGATGCCATCAGATGCTTCTGGTTCTACAAAGGTCCATAAACATCAACACCGCATGCCACAATTGGTGAGGCTTAAAAAGCTAGGCGAGTCCAACATGACTGACAATTCACAAACGATTTATGGGGAATTGCTACAAATCTAGTGCTATCTCTCAGGAACTTCCAGGAATCATGTGTGAACATCGAAACTTTATGACAATTACATTTGCGGTTCTGCACCACTACATCTTTGAAGAACCAAGAAAGGTCTGGAAACTCAAATCTTATCACCTAGGATCACCCAGAGGCTGTTAATGAAGATTCCATGGGAAAGATGTGTAAAGGCACGGGTTTAGAGGTTGAGGTGGTTGCAAGAGTCATGGTTTTGGCAACGATGTAGCAGAGATATGTGGCTAATCTGACAGACTGGGCTCATGACAATGATCAACATACAGTTTCTCACCAACCTATTTTCCAAATTCAAGTCTTTCAAAATATTTTAACCTTACACCTAACAGTCAAAACAGCCATTGTTAAGGCATGTCTGGAGCCTGAAAATTGTTTGATTGTCTTACAGACGATTTCTCCACCATGCTTCACGAGGTTCCCCTCCAAAATAATCTAGGTAAACACACACTCATAATCTTCACTATTCCAATGTTCTATTCTATCCTCATAATTTACAGGAATATGCATGTACGATGAACAATAAACGAGGTACATTTGTTAGACCCACAATATACTCTAGCCAATCATTGTACATCCCACTACCAGTCTAATACATCCTTCTTATCACTTAGTGCCTGGTTTCTGTGCCACTCAATGCCCTAGAAGCAAAGGCCATACCCATGTCATACCCACTGAAATCCCCCGTGAAGATGAATTCTCCATTATGATGCTTCTATTATGAGTTTGAAACACTCCTAACAGTTGTCCTTGATAATATCAGACTTCACTTGTCCAAAAGCAAACCCACTCCTCACTTTTCACTCAAAATAAATTTCTCATTCTTCAGTAGTGGCAAAATAATGCACAACTCAGTAATTCAGTTTGATATGTCTAGGGAAGTATCTCAGTTGATCCTAGTGTTCATCCAAATGGGGCTTTTTAATAGATTCATTTTGGTTCGACCCATCTGTGGAGAAATGATGCCTCAAGCAGTCCTCTTCTTCTCTCTCAGTGTCTTTTCACCATACATAATATTTTGAGCACCTCCCTTAGTCACATCATATGACTATGTACACAAAATGTCATGTTGAGCAAAGACTATACCTCTAATTCCCTTAATTAGATTATTCATCTCTTTCAGAAACACAGCAGATGCTGATGGTAAGAAAAATTGTATTAGCTCAAAATGGTTGACATCCTGTTATACCCAATGTCAGGTGTAGTAAACCCTTCTGAAGTTTGATCTGATGGTACATCACAGACATTCACAGCATTGTAAACACCCTAGCACCCCTCAAGGCCATCCAGCATTTCTGCCATGTTTTGGGAGCGCATGGCATCCCATCCAGACACTGTTGTTTCGGTTATGCAAGTTCACACACATTCTCAGCATGCCATTGACCTTGCACACCAGAACAATGAGCACCAGCTATTTTAAACGTTCAATCTCCCCATTAATTCCTAACATACATAACTTTTCAAATTCCTTCATGAGTTCTCCCATCAGCCAAAATAAAACCATCCAGTCCTTGTGAACACAGAGCATGCATGTTTCTTTAATATAATCTTGTGCTGGAGCCATTTTAGTTTTTCCAGTTTTTCATTGAAAACGTGTGGGAACTTTTTTCTCCCACCATGGAGCTATTGCTAGCTTTGGTACTTTTTTCATAATTAATGCCACTTCCATGAGATACCTTCCTCAGTAGAAACTACTCGGTACCGCAATCCTATTACATCATTAGTATATACTCACATGCGCACTGCTCAAGAGCGCCAAAACCCTACAGAACCACCTACTGAGTAGGTTCAATAGGCTTAACAGGGGGCTGCCCAAGTCGCAGTAATTTCAAAAACAACGTAGCACATGATGAATTCGGACAAGAAGCTGAGGAACTCTTCAGTAACTCTCAGTAAGAGTTTGACTACAGAGCTAGCAACCAAGAGTGAAAACCCACTTACTAGTGAAAGTCTCAAAAGTAATTCATTAGATTGAAAAGACTTTAGATTAGAAAGAATTCCTAGGGGCCTCAGGTCGCAAATTATCCCCACCTATGACGACCTTGAGGATGACTGACTAGTAGCTTGAGCGAGGGAATTGACAGAAAACTCAAATAAACTGATGGACATACTGATTGAGAATTCTCAAAGGAAGGTCTCCAAATTGTTGGGAGAGATTTACCCCATGGAGACAGAGGTTAAAGATCTGACTCTACCGGAGGCAACCAAAAAGAATTATGCAATTCTTGAGGGCGTACTATTGATACACCAGCATGAGGTAAACAAAGAAAAGCTAAGAAATTAAAAAGGGACGAAAATGAATACAACATGGCAGGGTCTTTACCTTTGCCAAGAAATATGACCATTTAATCCTTTAATCCTTAAACAACAGACAGAGACTAAAGAACCAGCTGCATCGATCAGTTCCAGTTCTATTTCACTGGACACGCCGAGGACCAGAGAGAGTGAACGGGAGGCAAAGATAACTCTTTTTTAAGGGAGGTTTTAAGGATAAAGAAGGGGAACCGGGAGCAAAACCGATGCATTAACCACCACAGGCGGACAAGGTAGGGAAAGAGAGTGGGTTTGGCAGGAAGACAGAATGAGAACCAGATTTTGTAACAAAAAAAAATAAAGGACCCCACAGGTATCAACCATACTGATAAACCAATTAGCCTGGCAGCAACAACATTACTACAAAAGGGTCTAAGGGCCAGGTGTATCAATGCTTTTTGCGATCGCAAACGGGCTGATTCATAGAATCGGCCCATTTGCGATCGCAAAAATGCATTTTGCAATGTATCAAACATTTTTATGTCGCAATATGGGGAATCGCATTTATCTTTGATAACCTCAATTGCAAATGCAGTTAGAAGATCACAATTTGCGATTCCCTAAATGCAATTCTTGGGGCCATCGCAAATTGCGTTTTAGCATTAAGGAATCACAAATTACCACCAACTTCTAGTTGGTGATAATTTGCAAACTCCTAGAAAAATTCACTTCTTAGCATTTTCTAAGTGCCATGTGGCGTACATACATGCCCTTAGGGCATGTATATGCGCCACATGTGCACAGATGCATATTTTAGGGGTGCAACAGGGTGTCCTTTTGGCACCCTTGAAATTGCATGCACAATTATCGAGTACCTATAGGGTGCTTACAAATTGCGCATGCAATTCCCATTCATTCCTATGGGCCTCTAGGCACATAGAAATGAATGGAAAGCCATTCCTTATTTGCAACTCGCAATTTGTGACTCGCGATTAAGAAATGCGTAGAGATCGCAAAATATTTGCAGTAACTTACATATATTGCATTTTATGAGTCTATGATAGCGAATCGATAAATTCTGCCATTCTAGACTCGCAAAATACAATTGGGATACATCAGGCCCTTTGTTTCTGCCCTGTGGATAGGGGTGACATATGCAAGGCTATGGTTGACTTGTTTAAATGTGTGAGATGCCTTAAACTCAAAAAGCACTTTACACTGTTCCCATGTGTCAATAAAGACAAAATCACACTGCAAAATGATTTTCCATTTGATAATTCGACTATTCAGGATGTATTGGGCACTAAGTATTATTGTCAGTCTCTGAATGTGAGGGGAATCCAGTGACAATTGATAGACCTCTTTATGATCTTGATGTTCAAACAGACTTGAATATGAACAGTGGACTTAAGGCCAAATCGAGATGGACTCTCCCAATGCTGGTTGGCAATAACATTGATATCTTTTATAAATTTGTTATGTCAGAATTGGACAAATCTGTTGACTCATGACACTCACATCTTAGGTGGATAGACAACCTTACCCTGACAGAAAGGGTAGCACTAAGAAAATTAATGGTAGATGACAGCATTTCAATATGGAAGGCTAACAAGGGTGGTAATGTGGTGCTTCTGAACCAGTTCCATTATTACAGGGAGATTATCTCACAACTTAGTGACATGGAATGCTATGAGAAACTACCCTTGAATCCCATCTGGACATTGACTAATCTCCTTAACCAAAATTTTAAAGGTTGGCACGATCTATGCCTCTTAGACTTTAATGAGTACACCTACCTTAGAGAACAGCATCCTAGACACCCATGACAATATACACTACCTAAGGAGCATAAGAATCTCTCTTTTCCACCAGGCAGGCCTATAGTGTCTGGAATTGGTGGATCCACTGAGAAATTATCCGAGTATGTGGATATATTTCTCCAGCCGCTGGTAGTCAATGTACCATCTTATATCAGATACACGAAACACATACTTGGCACGCTGACTGACATCACTTGGGATGATACTATGACACTAGTCACTCCGGATGTTACTGCTCTATGTACGAGTATCCAACATGACTTCGCTTACAGGCATTAAGACATACACTTAACTCTCGCCTGGGCTAGCCACTGGGAACATACAGGCATGTTCCTGGAAATGACAAATAATTCTGGAGAGCAATGTGTTCCTTTTCAAAGGGACACGGTAAAGACAGATACGTGGAGTAGCTAAGGGCTCTAAATTTTCCCCTTCATACGCCAATCTGGTGGTTGGAGCAGAATTGGAAATGGGGCACCAAAGGCAGTCATTGGATGATTCACTTCTTGTTTGGGGCTGGTACATAGACGACTGCCTCCTTATTTGGACAGGGAACACTGAGAAATTGACGGAATTTTTGACACACCTCAATAGTAATGACGCCATCATCAGGTTCACCCACCATCAAAGCAAGAACTCCATCACTTTTTTAGAAGTGAAACTCCCTGTCTCCAATAACAAAATTGGAAGCAGGCTTCACAGGAAGACCACAGCGTACAATAGTGTGTTACATGCCACCAGCATGTACCCGAGACACCAGATTATTGCGATCCCCTACGTGTGATTTGTACGTGCACACTCCCTCCCCCTGTCCAGTCAACCCTCGAGCACTTCCCTCCCCTGGACCTTGACACTCTCGGTAAAATGGCACGGCAAGTCAAATCGGGTTCCCCACGCGACCCAGCCCCACCAGAAGTTCTGATGCAAGCACACGAAGCCACCTTGCCTGTCATCCTTGAACTCCTTAACACATCTATAGCCTCAGGTGTTGTTCCTACAGCATGGAAACAAGCCATGGTGCGGGCGCTGCTAAAAAAACCAAACTTGAATCCCGACGATTATTCCAACTATCGTCCCATCTCTCTCCTCCCTTAGGCTGGCAAGGTGTTGGAAAAATATATAAACGTCCAACTGGTCAAGTTTATTGAAAATCATTCCCTACTGGATACATCCCAGACAGGCTTCAGGCCTAAACACGGCACAGAAACTGCCTTATTAGCGGTCGCCGAGGAATCTCGAAGGGCGCTGGATCAGGGAGGACCAGTGGCAGTGATCCTCCTTGATCTAAGCGCCGCTTTCGATACGGTCAGCTATGCCACCCTGCTGAATCGTCTCCGGGACATCGGAGTCTCTGGCAATGCTCTAAGGTGGCTCGGCTCCTTCCTGTCCGACAGATCATTTCAGATCTTCGATGGCGACACAATATCAACCAGCAAGCCCCTCAGCTGCGGAGTACCACAGGGCTCCTCCCTGAGCCCTGTGTTATTCAATGTTTACATAAAACCACTGGCTGGAATCGTCGAACCGTACGGCATCAAAATTGTGTCGTACGCCGACGACACTCAGCTAGTGGTGTCATTGGCTCAAAAGAACATCAGTCACCCCCAAGGAGGCCTGCTGAGTTGCCTAGAGGACATAAAGGAGTGGATGACCAGCTCCTCCCTCAAATTAAATGGAGATAAAACAGAGCTCTTGCTTTTAGGCCCAGCCTCGCCAACATCTTTTATCTCCTTATGGCCCCAAGCCCTGGGCACTCCTCCCACCCCCAAGGAAAGCGTCAAGAGCCTAGGAGTGTGGCTGGATAGCAAGCTGTCCTTCTCCACCCAGGCTACCAAACTGTCCACCACCTGCTTCGGTATCCTTAAAATCCTAAGGAAGGTCCTTCCACTTCTGCCCTCAGAAGCTAAGAAAGTGGCAGTCCAAGGCCTCATCCAGTCCCGCCTTGACACAAACAACGCTCTATACGTGGGGGCTCCCGAGTTGACCCTCCGGAAACTCCAGATAGTGCAAAACTGCGCAGCACGCACCCTGTTAAAGATTCCCCGAGCTCAGTCAGCCAGATCTGCACTGAAAAGTCTTCACTGGCTGCCAGTTAGACACAGGGTGTCATTCAAGGCGTTGTGCATCGCACACCGGGCATTCTGGAAAACAGGACCTGCTATTAACAGCAAGCTCGTCATCCCCTACCACCCAAACAGGAATCTCCGCTCCTCTGAGGCTCTCCTGGCAGTGGTTCCTCGTGTAAAGAGAGCCAGATCCGGGGGTAGGCAGTTCTCAGTGAATGCCGCTAAACTTTGGAACACCCTCCCCCTCTCACTCCGCTCCAACCCGGACCTGCTGTCATTCCGCAAAAAACTGAAGACTTTACTATTCACCCAAGCCTCCGAGCTCTAATGTGTCACGTCACCTGTCCCTTTGATTCTTACCCCCAGCGCTTGGACGCCCCCGGGCAGCAACCGCGCTTAATAAATCTATTTCCATTCCATTCCACGGCGCAACTGCAGTGCTGATTGCGACTTTGTTGGTTGCCCACAGGGGGTAAACAATGCACTGACCAGAATTTCACGAGTAGAGAGACACTAGACTCTTCAGAACAAAGGCAAGCGAGGGGACTCTAACACTACTCGGCTTATCACAGACTACAATGTGCTTAATATGACACTCACAAGAAGCATGCAGAAGCATTTGGCGCCTACTATGAGCTGATAAGACATTGGAGCCTTTTATCTCATCCAGACCAGAAGTAACATTTTGTAAGGGCAAGAGCCTTAGAAACCTATTGAGCCCTAGTTACCCAAAGGCGGGTACTCAGACACATTGTCTTTCAACTCATGGTCTGGGTTTTCTCAAATGTGGACGATGCATGCAGGTGGACCACAAATAAAAAGAAGGAATTTTCTGGCCCAAATCTCTGTACCTCCAAGACAAACATTAACTACCAGACCAACTATGTAGTTTAAGCGGTCGTATGCAAATGCCAACGCAGATATATTGGCAGCACCATCAGAGCTCCAAAAGACCGTATTGCGGAACACATTAGGGCAGTCAAACAGACCAGATATCCCGTAGCGATGCACGTAGTGGAATGTCCTGCTCAAGGTAGCCACAAATCCTTCTCCTTTTACGAATTTGATACTGTACCCAGAGATGTAAGGGGTCGCAATTGAGAACTTATGTTGAGGGGAAGGGAGGCAACTTGGATCATGCGATTGAGAAGTGTAGAAATTGGCCTAAACACAGACCACAAATTACAATATTTCTTGGGGGATTAGCACTCATGTTCCAGATGTGATGGGTAATGTCACCAAGTTTAGATACAAGTCTTCAGCTACTCAATACTGTATTAATCTTGTGGTCGCCGAACAATATTCAATGTGTTCCGATTTCCAACTATGGCTCTCCCTTGCTGACCTACCCTATTTCTCTGACCTTCAACTTCTCACTTTTGAAGGTCTAAACAGAAAACTTGGAATCTGCTCTCTCATTCACACATGTGATCCTATCTAGGAATTTAGGTCCCATATGTATGTTTTAATTCTGTCATAACCTTTTGATTCTATTCTGGCATAGATATGTAAATTTTGAATGAATTACATTCTCAACGCGACTCACAGGATTGTGTCTGTAGATCCTGTGAGTATCTAATATGTGATGTCTGGACTTTTGACAACTACTTTTCTTGCATCCTTGCCGTAGGGCAGCTGTAAGTGTGACACAAACTCACTGAAGTATGGAGTCTTTTCCCTCGACTCTCCTTTAATGTTGTCTTATTTCTATATTACCCAAAGGTTTGTGTTACTACACGGGCGGTGTGGTTTGATGTATGGGCCCCTGCCCTTTTTTGTATATATTCATTTCTTACACTTCTACGTGCAGGGGATGATCATTATTCATCCTGCCCATTCTATTCGTCCATGGTTACTATTTTTTTTAATTAACCTAGTATACTGTTACTGTAAAATCCTACCTGAATCGGTACCTTCCATCATAGTAGGTTCCCCCTCATAACTTCTTTTCAACATACACAAATCTGGCCATAGGCCTAGCAGCCTTTTTGCACTTATGTCCATCAATCCCCAGTGGGCCCTAGTATAATTTTTTATGTACCTTGGGTATGACATTATGCCCCCTGTAGATATCTCTGTGATGAAGTGGGTGCGGTCTGTTTCCATTTCAAGATGGCCGACGCCCTTTCCTTGTTTCTTTATGACTAAGCGGACTGAAGTCCTATGAGAATTTCCTCAGTCATGCCGTTATTAACGCGGGTTCCCCAGCGGGCCTTCAGCGGACACCTCAGGGGAACTCTGATGTTCAAAGAGTTAAGCGTCAGTGCTAGGACGCTCTTTAACACTTAGGGGCCCATTAGGATATCAGGTGGATTGGCCCCGCCAGGCTGGCGGTAGCCACCGCTGGCCTGGTGGTAGCCACCGCCGGCCTGGCGGGGGCAATCCGCACGACATCCACTCCTGCATTCCCCCCAGCCATATTAGAATGGCGGGGGGGACCGCGGCGGACAGAAAGACCGTCCGCCGCTTTTCGCTCTTGCAGCCGGGGCGGAAAAGGATTAATATGGTGGCGGTGTCTGTCAGACACCGCCAGCCATTTTACAATAGGCTTCTGGTGATGCCTTTCCGCGGCGGTGATGCCGCCATGGAAAGGCATGCGGTCTTCACTCTGGGGGCCTCCTACGGGCCCCCAGAGTGAAAGAGAGGTGTGGGGTGCACACGGGTGGGAACCCCTTCATTTGCATAAACAAAGTGGCAGGCAACGTGCGGTGCCTGCGCTTTGTTTATGCAAATGCTTTAATGCATTTACAGCATTGTGGCGGGCGGTGCAGAGAGCACCACCCGCCACAATGCTATAAATGCAGGATGTGCCCGCCACTGTGTCGGGCACATCCTAATACCCCCCACGGGACCCCCACCCTAATGGCGGGCGGTCCTGAATTCTGACAGAATCCTAATGAGCCCCTTAGATGTGAATTACAAAATACTCTAGAAACGAGCACCTCCTTATGGGGGTACATTATCAACAGTATCACCCTGGGATTGTTAACACATGTACTTTGACAATCCACTGTGTTCGATGTCTTACGTTTAGTGCTTGCACAGATGCCAGCAAGGATTTTTCTACTGGCACGGATCACTGACAGAATACCAACAACAGGAATATCGAGATACCTAAATATTGTGTACAGAATATCCTATCTCAACAAAGGTAAGTACAAAAATATTGAAACCAAAATATCGTTGTTTAAAATATTGTTGTTCAAAATATCGTTTTTTTTAAATGTCTTAACAATAATATAAAGTAAATTCAATAATACATTTAATTGATAAAAACTTTAAAAATGTTTCAAATTATAAATAATAAATGTAACATGAACAATTAAACATACATATATACAAATTATCATATTTATATGTACTTAATATTAATACATAACTATTTTATTAAAATATAAAATGTTAGAAACATAATACAAATTATAAATACATATATATATATATATTCACTGAAAAAACCATAGGTTTCACACCAGTTATAGTTAGGAATTAGCATTTAAAAAACCTATTAAATTCACTGAAAAAACCATAGGTTTCACACCAGTTATAGTTAGCTGGAAATTTTACTGATATAAAACCATTGAAATTCCCACGTTATAGTTAGTCGGACTCACTATAACTTGCGCGTGCAATGCACTGCTGATGACATCACATATTACATCACTCATGACATGGTCAGTGACATCACTCATGACATCACTGATGACACCATCCAGTGAATATGTGTCTTTCTGAAAAATAAATATTAGTGAGTTATGTTTAAATATTTAAATACATATATTAGTGTTTCACTTTGTGTATAAGTGACTACATGTGTTGATAAGTAGCTACATGCGTATGTATATGGGTTATTTGATATTTTTATTAGTATCACTATGAGTGTCTATATGGTTTGGTGGGGGTATTACTTAGCACATAGATGCATGAGTGACTGACTCTTTGTTTGTATGTGTTTTGAAGACAGCATATGTACAGGACTGTATGGGTGGATGAGTGTCTATATGTGTTTGTTAGTGAGTGAATGACTGTCTCACTAGTGTCTTTATCAGTAACTACATATGTTTTAATCTAGTATATATGAATATTGATGTATATAAGTGAGTATATGTGAGAGTAAGAGATTGTAAGATTTCCTGTTTAAATAAGTATGTGTTTCTATAAGTGATTGTTTAAGAGAATAAATATGTGTAATTTTCAATAAAAGTAAGGTGGAAGTGTGTGTATAACTCTATATTCAAATAAATGGTTGTTCAATAGTTTATTTGCACGTGTGAATATGTGTGTGAGTAACTTTTGGATGAATGTCGGTGTGTAACAGGATGTATAGGTGTATCTCTTCATATGATGAGTGAGTATATGTATGAGTGACTATATAGAACTGTTGGTGAATGAGTGGATGTGTATATAGATAGTGGAAGTACAGAATTGCTTGTTGTAACTGATATAGGTATGTCCATTTTTAAAAAATTTCAGTTTCTATTTTTGAATATGTGTCTCAAGGGTTACTTTACACTGAGAGGAGGTCTGTGACTGTGTCACAAGGATGGTGTCATCAGTGATGTCATGAGTGATGTCACTGACCATGTCATGAGTGATGTAATATGTGATGTCATCAGCAGTGCATTGCACGCGCAAGTTATAGTGAGTCCGACTAACTATAACGTGGGAATTTCAATGGTTTTATATCAGTAAAATTTCCAGCTAACTATAACTGGTGTGAAACCTATGGTTTTTTCAGTGAATTTAATAGGTTTTTTAAATGCTAATTCCTAACTATAACTGGTGTGAAACCTATGGTTTTTTCAGTGAATTTCAAAGGTTTTTTTAATGCTAATTCCTAACTATAAGTTTCACTTTATAAATAAGACTGTTAGCACTCTAGTTGTTCTTTTTAACAATCTGGTACATTTTCTCATTGGGCTACAGTTGGGCTACATCTAGTTGAATTTTGGGCTACATTTTCAATTTTTGATCTCTGGTGGCCATCTTTGGGCTACATTGGGCTACTTTGGGCTACATTTGGGCTACATTTTGGCTCTAACATATATTAAGCCCAATGTAGCACAATACATATTTTTCTAAAGTTAATGTTTTTTACAAACCACTTCAGAATAGAGCTACCTGTCCCTACAATTTTCCCAATTTTTTTTTAAAAAATTATTTTGGGGAGCGCTCCCGGAGCGCGCCCCGGGGAGCGCCCCGAAAAGCGTATTTTTACAAAGCGCCCCGGGGCGCGCTCCGGGGAGCGTCCCGTAAGCGCCAATATCGCAAACGAAAACATAATCGTGACGTATCGCGTAGCCGCGACCGCGTGATACGCACGGCGTAAGCGCACCCGGAAGTACTCGAGCGAATACGATCGCACAACGTAAACTTCCGACGCGCTTACGCTGCGCGACCCGGGGCGCGCCCCCGGGCGCGCCCCGGGCGCGTAGCGTAAGCGCGTCGGGTCATGTGAGCAGAAAATAACACTTTTCATTGGTTCATAACAGTTTTGGTTTCATAATGATGAAGCCCCTGGTCTTGTGACCTGAAAATAACACTTCTCATTGGTTCAGGACAGTTTTTTTTTCTAAATGATGAAAGACCCCACCTTTTTTCCTTATTCTGACTTTGTCCTTTGACTGAGGAAGACCTGTTTGTTGCTCTGTCTACTTTTTTGCTCTTTGAGTAATATTTTGTACTATAAAATGGCTTCATTAGTAGCATCAGCTGGTGCATCTGCCCCACCACCACCACCACAACCACCAAGAGGACCAGCTCCAAATTATGTTGGTGGTCAAGAACAGGAGGAGGAAGAGGAAGAGGAACAGGAGGAGGGGAGAAGAAGATGGCTGCCTGAAGAAAACACACCTTATAAACCCAAACCACACTTCATTTGGGAGTTTTTTTCAATTCCAGAGGGGAAAAAAAAGGTGAATGCGCCAAAAGTCACTTGCCTCATCTGCAATGATGAACTTTCACGGGGCAACCCAAATAAGAAATATTCTTTTGGTAACTATACCATGATTCGGCACATGACAAGAAAGCATCCAAACAACTACTCTCGTGCAGAGTTCCGGGAACTGGCCAGTAACCTCCCCCATTCATCAAGGACCCCCTCCCAAAGAAACCAACCCACTTCCTCGCAACCAGAAACATCTGAAGTGATGCCTTGCATTCAGCCGAGGTTTGCTGATTTTAAAATTACTTGCAAAGCTTGTGGCAAACTTATCTCCTATGGGGAACAAAGTGTGAAACTCATCGTCCTTGCAGGTGATAATCACAAGTGCCCCAAAAAGAAGTAATTTTTTGGGTTTTTTGTTTTTTTGCTCCAGTTGAGCCAGTTTCAATTCCCTTTTTTTGTTTCTCCCCCAAAAAAATACAAAAAAATATATAAAACTGTTTTGAAAAGCCAAAAAAAGTACAAAAAGTTCAAAAAACACAAAAAAAATATAAAACAACAAAAAGAAGAAAAAAAAAAGTTCTTTTTAGAACTACCTCCAATTTCTAAATCAAAACTTCATTTTTTAAACACTCTGTCACCTTTTTTCATCATAGTGCGCTCCCAGGGCCGCTCCCCGGTGCGCGCACCGTGCGCTTCCCCCGCGCAAAACGAAAAAAAAAAAATATTTTAAATGCCCCGCGGGGCCCTTTTATAGCCCCCACATCAAACCTAGGGGGTCAAAGGGGTCTATCCCTGACGCCTTATGGCCAGTTCCCACTTTCTTTTAGCCACCTCTTATGTCTCGATTTTACCGAGACACAAGATGGCGACCGCTCTGGACTGTTTCGAATGTTTACAGACACCCGAGAGCCAATCAGCTTTCCATGCGCACCTCGCGTGGCGCGCCTGGAGCGCTCCCCGGTGCGCGCACCGGTGCGCTGCTATAGATATATATATTTTTTTGAACCTAAATTACTCAAAATCCACTGGAGCACATATCTTGAGACATAGCAAAGGCACATCGGGCTACCAGTCCCTACAATTTTGCCAAGTTTGGTGGAAATCCAGTCAGCCGTTCGGGCTAAAAGTGAAATCGACCGCCCTATGGAAATTAACATGGGGAAAACGCGTTTTGGGACCCCCCTTTTATCTCGGCCCCCGCTTGACGAATCCCCCCCAAACTTTCAGGGAAGGACCGGACCGCCATGAGACCATTTTCCTGAAAATTTCAGGCAGATTCGTCAACCGGCGCCAAAGTTATTCAAAATAGAATGTTGAGATTTAACATTGAAAATTATCCTAACTATAACTACCTACTGGCGACCGCCAGTAGGTAATATATATATATATATATATATATATATATATATATATATATATATATATATATATATATATATATATATATATATATATATATATATATATATATATATATATATATATATATTCACTGAAAAAAAACATAGGTTTGACACCAGTTATAGTTAGCTGGAAATTTTACTGACATAAAACCATTGAAATTCCCACGTTGTAGTTAGTTGGACTCACTATAACTTGCGCGCCTGCAATGCACTGCTGATGACGTCACATATTACATCACTCATGACATGGTCAGTGACATCACTCATGACATCACTGATGACACCATACAGTGAATGTGTGTCTTTCTGAAAAATAAATACGTTTTATATATGCATATGTAAAGGTCGATGGAAGAATAAATGTTTAAAAAAGTGTCTAAATGGATGTTTTAAAAAAAAAATTGATTGGTTAACTGGCATATTAAGTGTATCTTAGTGAATACATATGTTAGCAATATTGTTTAAATATTTAAATGTTTGTATCAGTGTTTCACTTTGTGTATAAGTGGCTGCATGGGTTGGTGAGTAGTTACATGTGTGTGTATATGGGTTAGTAGATGTTTTTTTAGTATCAGTATGAGTGTCTGTATGGTTTGGTGGGGGCGTTACTTTGCACATAGATGCATCAATGACTGACCTACTGTTTGTATGTGTTTTGAAGACAGCATATGTGCAGGACTGTATGGGTGGATGAGTGTGTATATGTGTGTGTTAGTGAGTGAATGACTGTCTCACTAGTGTCTTTATCAGTAACTACATATGTTTTAATCTAGTATATGTGAGTATTGATGTATATAAGTGAGTATATGTGAGAGTGAGAGATTGAAAGAGTTCTTGTTTAAATAAGTATGTGTTTGTAAGTGATTGTTTAAGAGAGTAAGTATGTGTAAGTTTCCTTAGAAGTAAGGTGGTAGTGTGTGTATAGCTGTATATGCAAATAAATGGATGTTCAATAGTTTATTTGCATGTGTGATTATGTGTGTGAGTAACTTTTGGATGACTGTCGGTGTGTAACAGGATGTATAGGTGTTTCACTACATATGATGAGTGAATATATGTATGAGTGACTATATAGAACTGTTGGTGAATGAGTGGATGTGTATATAGATGGTGGTATTACTGAATTGGTTGTTGTGACTGGTATGGGTATCTCTATTTCTTTTGAAAGTTTTAGTTTCTATTTTTGAATATGTGTTTCAAGGGTTACATTACACTGAAAGGAGGTCTGTCACTCTGTCACAAGGATGGTGTCATCAGTGATATCATGAGTGATGTCACTGACCATGTCATGAGTGATGTAATATGTGACGTCATCAGCAGTGCATTGCAGGCGCGCAAGTTATAGTGAGTCCAACCAACTATAACGTGGGAATTTCAATGGTTTTATGTCAGTAAAATTTCCAGCTAACTATAACTGGTGTCAAACCTATGGTTTTTTCAGTGAATTTAATAGGTTCTTTAAATGCTAATTCCTAACTATAACTGGTGTGAAACCTATGGTTTTTTCAGTGAATTTCATAGGTTTTTTAAATGCTAATTCCTAACTATATAAGGCCTGAAACCTATGTTTTTTTCACTGAATTTCAAAGGTTTTTTTAATGCTAATTCCTAACTATATAAGACCTGAAAGCCCACCAGGAATCTCCAGTATGCGCCAGGGGACTGCATTGCAGAGAGGTTTAATGAAGCCATGCCCCTTTTTACACCTCTCTGCAACGCAGCCCCTGTGCATGTTTGAAGAGGGGGAACTAATTCCCCTTGCATACTGGGGGACCCTGGGGGCCAACTAGCCCACCTGGAACCTCCAGTATGCGCCAGGGGGCTGCATTGCAGAGGTGTAATGAGGCTATGACCCTTGTTACACCTCTCTGCAACGCAGCCCCCTGCCGCGTTTGCAGAGGGGGAACTAATTCCCCTTGCATACTGGGCGTCCCTGGGGTCCAACTAGCCCACCAGGAGCCTCCAGTATGCACCAGGGGGCTGCATTGCAGAGAGGTGTAATGAGGCCACACCATTTTTTACACCTCTCTGCAACGCAGCCCCCGTGCATGTTTGAAGAGGGGGAACTAATTCCCCTTGCATACTAGGGGTCCCTGGGGGCCAACTAGCCCACCTGGAACCTCCAGTATGCGCCAGGGGGCTGCATTGCACAGAGGTGTATTGAGGCTATGCCTCTTTTTACACCTCTCTGCAACGCAGGCCACTGGCGCGTTTGCAGAGGGGGGACTAATTCCCCTTGCATACTGGGGGTCCCTGGGTCATATCTGCCCAAACACCGATATTCTGAACGATTGAAAATGACTTTTTTTGAGAAACATTTGGATTTGGATTATCATGTCCTATACTTTGGAATTTTTGAAAGACTGACTTTGAGGATGCTATAAATTACTCAAGTCTGCCCGAATTGTGTGGGTAAAATTGATACCTAGTCACTTTGAATAAGAATGTACTTACGTCTCATCTAACATTTGGAAGAAATATCTAGTTATATGACAACAGGATACCGACATAACTTGAAGGAAATAAGAACGCCCTGAAGAAGTTCTGTTGTACAGAACGAAACGTTTTGGCTGGCTGTGGTACATAAACTTAAGAAAAATAAAAGCATTTGAATATACACCAAGATTCAGCGCTTCAATAAGGACTCTAAGTGATATGATTTGATTGGACTTATTGTGCAAGTGGTGCTGTGCCAAACTTTGGAATATTCTCCACTACTCTCTACTGCTTACTCTCTCCTACTCCACTACTCTCAAATACTCACTCTCTACTACTCATTCTCTACTACTCTACTACTCTCTACTACTCTCTCTCTACTACTCACTCCCTACTACTCACTATCTATTACTCTCTAATACTCACTCTCTACTACTCACTCTCTACTACTCTCTCTCTACTACTCACTCTTTACTACTCACTCTCTACTACTCTCTACTACTCACTCTCTACTTCTCACTCTCTACTACTCTCTCTCTACTACTCACTCTCTACTACTCACTCTACTACTCACTCTCTACTACTCACTCTACTACTCACTCTCTACTACTCTCTACTACTCACTCTCTACTACTCTCTCTCTACTAGTCTCTACTACTCACTCTCTACTACTCTCTACTATTCTCTCTCTCTGCTACTCACTCTCTACTACTCACTCTCTACTACTCACTCTCTACTACTCTCTACTACTCACTCCTTACTACTCTCTACTACTCACTCTCTACTGCTCTCTACTACTCACTCTCTATTACTCTCTACTACTCACTCTCTACTACTCTCTACTACTCACTCTACCATTCACTCTACTACTCTCTACTACTCACTCTCCGCTACTCTCTCTACTGCTCTCTACTACTCACTCTCTACTCTCTATTACTCACTCTCTACTCTCTACCTCTCTACCTCTCTCTACTTCTCTCTCTAGTAGTCTCTACCTCTCTACCGCTACCACTTTACCTCTGCCTCTCTACCTCTACACCTCTACCTCTCTACCTCTCTCTACATGCACACATATACACATATATATATGCATATATATATACATATATATATATGTAAACAACCCTGCCAACTATCGACCAATATCCCAGTTACCTTACCTCTCAAAAGTGCTGGAGAAACTGGTCAATAGACGGCTATCCACTTATTTGGAAGCCAATGAACTGTTGGATGTCTCTCAGACAGGTTTCAGGGCGAACAACAGTACTGAAACAACACTTTTGGCGGTGACGGATAATATCAGGGCCCAGGTGGATCAGGGTAAGACAGTCGTCCTGATACTCTTGGATTTATCGGCGGCTTTTGATACCGTACCACACGACCAACTACTGAAAGCCCTGGAAGGGAAAGGTATTCGAGACAAGGCATTGGGATGGCTACAATCCTTTTTGGCGGATCGAACACAATCAGTGTGTCTGGGTGATTTCATTTCTCCCCAGCGAAACATTAAATATGGGGTTCCTCAGGGGGCTTCATTAAGCCCAACCCTGTTTAATGTATTTGTTTCCTCATTGGCAGCCATTGGAAGAAAGTGGGGTGTTGAAATGTGTTCTTATGCTGACGACACCCAGCTGATGGTCACCATTGATGAGAAAGATGATCCTAAAACTCGACTACTAAAATGCCTGACTGAGCTGGCCAATTGGATGCAAGAGCACTGTCTGAGATTAAATGCAGACAAGTCAGAAATCCTCCTGTTTGGCAAAAATCCCCAGCTCTGGGACAACAGCTGGTGGCCAAGTAACCTGGGCTTGCCCCCAAATCCTACCATAAAAGCGAAAAACTTGGGTGTGGTACTGGACAGTGCTCTGTCCATGAAATCACATGTCTCCACTGTCTGTGGCAGAGGCTTTGCATTATTGAAAATGCTCAGACGAGTCTTCCCCTGGATTCCGACTGAGTGTAGGAAGACCCTTGTCCAGTCGCTGCTGATGAGCAGACTGGACTACGGCAACTCTCTGTTTGTTGGAATGGCAGACTATCTTTTCTCTAAACTGCAGATAGTGCAAAATGCCGCGGCAAAGGCTGTATGCAATAAGAAGAGATATGATTCGGCCAAAAGTTGCATGCGAGAACTACATTGGCTCCCAATGCGACAAAGAGCCAACTTCAAATTACTGTGTATCACACACAAGGTACTTTACAATACAGGCCCTACCATTCTACACAATAAAGTCAAATTCCATAGACCATCGAGGAACCTTCGATCCAGAACTTCAGGAAGAGCAAACACTACCCACGTGAAGACTGTCAGGATGGGAGAGCGGGCTTTCTCTCATCTAGCTGCAACCAAGTGGAATGATCTACCTCCCAATCTCAGACTGACAGAATGTCTCTTATCATTTAGGAAACAATTAAAGACACTACTCTTCCCTAAACCAGAATAATCAGTAATCAATGCGGTCACCGTACCCCTCAGCACCAAACCTCAGCGCCGTGATATCCTACCTAGGATGATTGTTAGCGCTTTATAAATAAATTAAATACAAAATACAAAATACAAATGTGTATGTATATATATATTCACTGAAAAAACCATTGGTTATAGACCATATATAGTTAGGGATTAGCCTTTTCAAAACCTTATTTTACTCACACAAAACCATTGAAATTTCATATATAGTTAGTTCCACTAACTATATATCGCGCACCCGCAATCCACTGCTGATGATGTCACATATTACATCATTCATGACATGGTTAGTGACATCACTGATGACATCACTGATGACATCTCAAATGACATCACTGATGACATCACTGATGACAACATCCAGTGACTGTATGTTTCTGTAAAGTTAAAATATGTCTTACATATTGAAGAATGAGTGGATGTATAAGTGTCTGGATGAAGGATTTAGTAGGTGCATGACTGACTGTATGAGTGAGTGATTAAATGTGTCTCACTGAGTGCATGGGTTAGTGACTAAACTGTTTTAATTTGTGCATCATTATATCTGTTGTTCTACAAACTGCTGCATATGTTGATCAGTAGCTATATTAGTAACTGTATGGGTTATTCATTGGTTGTCCAAGTATTTGTATGGGAAACTGAGTGTGTGTGTATGGGTGGCTGGGAGGTGTGTGACTCTGTACATAGATGTGTGAGTAGTTGATTCACTATATGTATGGGATCAAAAGTGCATGTGGAAACAGCTGTATGGGCGGTTGACTGTGCATGAGTGTTTTAGTGAGTGAATGGATATCTCAGTGCTACATGTCAAAGTAAGTACATATGTAAAACACAGTACATGTGAGAGTTGACATATATAAATAACTGTGCATAAGAGCCAGTGAATGTGTGAGTGGCTGTATGGATCATTGTGAACATGTATCAGGGATTGTATAAGAGAATAAAGTAAATATGTGTTAGTATATGTTTGAATAAGTAAGGTGTGTATAACTGTATAGTTGAGAAAATGGAGGTGTGATTGATTTTTTGCATAACTGACTAGGTGTGTGAGTAACTCCATGGATGAGTGACAGTCTGTGACTGTCTGTTTACACTGATTGTATCTAAGATTATATTAGAGTCTGAAGAGGTTCATGGTATTATCACATGAATGATATCATCAGTGATGTGATCAGTCATGTCAAATGAGATGTTATCAGTGATTTTATCAGTGATGTCATTTGAGATGTAATCAGTGATGTCATTTGAGATGTCATCAGTGATGTCATTTGGTATGTCATCAGTGATGTCATCAGTGATGTCACTAACCATGTCATGAATGATGTAATATGTGACATCATCAGCAGTGGATTGCGGGTGCGCGATATATAGTTAGTGGAACTAACTATATATGAAATTTCAATGGTTTTGTGTGAGTAAAATAAGGTTCTGAAAAGGCTAATCCCTAACTATATATGGTCTATAACCAATGGTTTTTTCAGTGAATTTTCAAGGTTTTGTAAATGCAAATTCCTAACTATATATGGCCTATAACCTATGGTTTTTTCAGTGAATTTCATTGGTTTTTTAATAGCAAATATCAAAAGCTGTAAAATGTCAAGTACGTGATAGGTAAAAACTTTTTCGTGTTTATGCACGCTGATGTGCTTTGAACGCTGCCCCCCTCCCCTCTTTTCTCTTAGTAGTACTCTCTCTTTGCAGATAGGGAAGAGTAGTTAACGCAGGCCTTTACCCCCGTTGTAATCCGTCGTGCCTGCTTGTCTCTCCATTTGATTGATTGTTATCCAAGCATTTACTGTTTTACAATTGATTCTCTTTGGTTCATTCTCTATTTACAAACAAGCACAAAGTCGCAATACTCTGTTTAGTCTTTGCAGATAGTGAAAAATCGTGTAAAAAAATAAAATTAATCGAGCAAAATCAGTAGGCCACTAATTGGATCTCTTTTTGACCTCGCTAAAATAGAAATATTAGGAACAACCCTTCATGAGAAATACGAAAATAGTGAGATGAACTGAGCTCCACACCATGAGGGCTTCAAGACAGCTCGGCTCCGTCACCCACCCCGCCCAAAATAACGACAAACCCTATGCAAATATTAAAAATATAGACAACACACCAGCAAAGAAACAGGGTTAAACATTTTATTAAATAACTATTTACATAACTATTTTATACTTTTTATTGCCCGATCCGGCTAGCTCAATCGATTGAGCATGAAACTCATGCACTCTGATAGCAAGCGTTGCTACTGATGCTATGCAGACCAAAACTGGTTTTCAGTTTGTACATTTTTCTAGATTTTTCCATCCAAGGTTGATTGAGTTTGTAGAACGATGGCTTCAGATTTTCAACATACGGTGTGGTGGCGCGGACTGGGAGGGGGCGCTTCGCTCCTGCCTCCTCCCCAAGTAAGATTTTCATACGTGAAAGTACGTTAATGGTTTTGGCCCCTGAGTTGCTTCAATGTCACTGCTATTCTCAAATGGCATAAGTTCTGGATGTTGGGTGCCATAGTTCAGAGTTCTGAGCAGCGCTTGTAACACTGTCTGAAGCTTATTTCCACCTACTGCAGCTTCACTATTCTCAAAGTAAGTGAGTGTCGTTTGTGGACCTGACTGCATTTGAAAACAATGTGATATGGTACCTCCCTAAACCGCTTGACGGAGGCCCCCGAGGGGCGGTGTGATGGCACGGACTCGGAGAAGACGCTTGGCTCCGACCCCCTCGCCAAGTCTTATAGCACCGGTTTAGCCTGAGATCGCCCCCGACATAGGTGGCCGGCTCCCGGGGTCCGGCGGAACTTTTTGCCTTTTGATGACTCTTCTATTCTGGACCTTGTCCCACAATCCGTTTGACCTGAAGACACGCTGTAGTGGGGCGCCCCTTTACCGTTTTAGTTGCCATTCCGCCCGCTTTTGCTACACTGTGCCTCTTCCGCCATTCAGCTGTTTACCGCCCGCTCTTGCGACTACAGCGTCTCGCTCACCATGTAGTTGAGTTGCTCCCGCTCTTGCGATGCAACGATAGGCGACTGCCACAGGACTCTCAAAATGGCGGCCGGCTCTTCAGATTTGGGCGTGGTCCACTAAAATGGCCCTGGGACACCTTGGAACTCGGACGCTTCCCTGATAGGGCTTGGGTCCCATTCTCGAAAGCGTCCCCTCAGCCGTGAAGATTCTACAAAAGTCTTGGGGGCCCCCGACTCCCGCAGGCTTCTGGTGGGGAGCGGCTGCCATGTCTGCTCGTGGAATGGCCACGATGGAGCTACGAGATGGTAGTGCTCTCATGCTGACGCCAGCTTTAGTCTGAAACATCCAGAAACACTGTAGACTACCAATTCGATCAGTTCCGGTAGCGCCCCAACATGACCCGGTAGAGAAGAACTTGCCCTCCCCTCTTTGACTGATGGTTCTTGTTGCCTGTCCCCTCTGTTGTCATTTTACAGAACTTTTTGGACTGCTGAAAGGGGTTGTGTTCCGAACGCTGGTTGGTGGAGACATTTTGACTATATTCTTGACCTACGTTGTCGCGTAATGCGTTATATGACACGCCGCGTTAGCGCACCCGGAAGTGATCCGGGGCGCGGCGCGCAGCGCGTAACGTAAGCATAACAGGTCATGTGACTTGTTAATAAAACTTTTTATTGGTTCATTTTACTTTTGTTATTTTAATAATGAAAAGCTTGGTCATATGACCTAAAAAATACGCTTTTTATTGATTTCGAACTTTTTTTTTTATAACATATATGTTATAATATTCCAGGCTAATGTACTTTCCCGGAAAATTTACAACTGTCCTGCAAGTAAAATATATTCCTTTTTCGAGAAAAAGGGCGTTTCTTCGTTCCATGAGGGAGCCGTTGAGTAAAAGAGACTCGGCCTGCTGTCTTACTCGCCGATACGCCTGATTATCAGATTCTTATCGATCACTTTATGTTGCAGGAGTGGAAAACACAACTGCCCTTGACCATTTATCTTTACTGCGTTCCTACATATTATACCTTTTATCCGTCATGTAATTGGACTGCTTTATTTCACTTGCCTTTTACTGATTCTAAAACAGTGACTAAAAGTAAAAACTTTACCAATGTAAATACTACTACCATGTTTTGTTTTAAAAACCTTTATTGTGAAAATGTCAGTATACAAATACGGGCCTATAACCACGTGGGCCGGCCACGGAGCAAACTGAAATCGTATATGATGAGGAGACATTTACATTATAGAGGAACGTAACGAACGAGCCATTAGGTTGCAAGAACTAAGGTGTCTAACAGTTGCGGAATCGGTGGACGTACATTTTGTAATTAAAATACGACAGGGCCACTTACAAAAAAGTTATCTAGATATACATTTGCGTGCAAGTACCATGGGTGACGTTAATTCGAACTTTCAATAGTACAGTATTCAATAACACATCAGAACTTAATATCAATAGGGATGTCGAAATATTCAATCAATTCTCGTCCCCGCCCGCCATGAGCATCAAAACTGCATTCATATCTCGTGATATCAACGTTGTTCAACCAGTACACAACAAGGAGTTACGAGTCCCATTTATACCGGCGCCATTTTGGGCGAGGCCGGGCAGGTCCAAGATATAGTCAAAATGTCTCCACCAACCATCGGCCGGACCAGAACCCCTTTCGGCCCTTTATGCTACAAGATGGTGTCTTCCATTCAGAAAATATTGTTGGCAGCATTTTGAAAGGAAAGATAAACAGCCGTTCTCCTAGTGAGTCTCACATTGTTACATTTAGGAAGAATGTTGAAGAGTAATATGTGGAAAATCTGAAGCCATTTTTCTACAAACTCTCAATCAGCCTTGGATGGAAAAAAAAATTCTGAAGAATGTACAAACTGAAAACCAATTTTTGTCTGTATAGCATCAACAGCAACGCTTGAGTCAGCTTTGTGTCAAGCCGCCATTTTCATTCAATCAATAGCGTCCCCCTGCACACATTCAGGGACCTGGTCGTGTCTTCAGGTGAAACGGATTGTGGGACAAGAAGCAGAAAGGAAAAGGAAAAAAGTTCCGCCGGACCTCGGGAGCCAGCCGCCTATGTCATGGGCGATCTTTGGCCACACCAGGGCAATAGTGAAGCTGCAGCAGGTGCAAATAAGCTTCAGACAGTCTTCAATGTTGTCTGATTCTTATAATAAGTGCGTCGACAACACACACAAGTGAAATTAGGCCTCTCACTTGATTTCATTTGACTTTCGGCGCAGCATTGTAGGATGGCCACACCAGTGCGGCAACTTGCTGGACACAACCTCGGTGCCATCCGGATCTCGGCGCGTTCGAGTCACTGTACCGCAAGAGTGACCGAAACTCAGCTGGACACGCCGTCTTTCGGCGCAGCATTGTAGGATGGCCACACCAGTACGGCAATTTGCTGGACACCACCTCGGTGCCATCCGGATTTCGGCGCGTTGTGCTGCCTTCGGCCTACTGTAGCCGCAAGTGCGGACGCAACTCAGTTGGACGGCGAGTGAAAAGATAAGGGGCGCCGCACTGCAGCCGAGGAGCCTCCATCTTGGGGGAGACGCACAGCCCCCACTGACTGACGCGACCTCACAGGCCAAAGGGGCGCCCCACGCCGACTTTCGGCGCAGCATTGTAGGATAGCCACACCAGTGCAGCAACTTGCTGGACACTAACTCGGTGCCATCCGGATCTCGGCGCGTTGTGCTGCCTTCGGCCTATTCGCACACCAGTCCGCTACTGACGCCGCCTCACGTGCCAACGGATTTTCTACGCTTTTTGTAGCCCTATGCCGCATAACAGGTCATGTGACTTGTTTATAAAACTTTTCATTGGTTCATTTTACTTTTGGTTTCCTAAAGATGGAAGGCTTGGTCATATGACCTAAAAATAACACTTTTCTTTGGTTTAGAACATTTTTTTTTCCCACAACGATGAAAGCCCCACCTTGTTTCTGGATGATTCAGACTGAAGCTGGCGTCACCATGAGAGCACCACCATCTCGTGGCTCCGTCGTGGTCATTCCGCGAGCAATCATGGCAGCCGCTCCCCACCGGAAGCCTGGTAGGAGTCGAGGGCCCCCAAGACTTTTGTAGAATCTTCACGGCTGAGGGGACGCTTTCGAGAATGGAGCCCAAGCCCTAGCAGGCAAGCGTCCGAGTTCCAAGGTGTCCCAGGGCCATTTTAGTAGACCAGGCCCAAAACCGAAGAGCCGGCCGCCATTTTAAGAGTCCTGTGGCAGCCGCCTATCGCTGCACTGCAAGAGTGGGAGCAACTCAACTACATGGTGAGCGAGACGCTGTAGCCGCAAGAGCGGGCGCAACTCAGCTGGATGGCCGCCACCTGGGGAGGCCCGTTCACGCCGCCTCCCCCACGCCCCCCCCGGGCCGCCCCACGCCAATTTTTGGAGCAGCATTGTAGGATACCAAAACCAGTGCGGCAGTTTACTGGACATCACCTGGGTGCCATCCACATCTCAGCGCGTTCTGCTGCCTTGGGACTATTCGCACAACAGACCGCTACTGACGAGGCCTCCCCCCGCACCACCCGTCCCGCCACCACGCTGTTTTTCTGAGCTGCATTGTAGGATCCCAAAAACCAGTGCGGCACCCAGGTGACATCACCTGGGTGCCGTCCAGAACTCAGCACGTTGTGCTGCCTTGGGACTATTCGCACAAAAGACAGCTTCTGACCATTGTTGCTTTTTTTTGTCAAAAATGTTTAAATGTTTGTTACAGTTTTTGTTCCGTTCGTTATATTTAAAAGTTAATAAAGTTTTATAATCCCACTTTGTTGGAGTGCTATATATTTTTTAAAAATCGGGTGAATGGGGCCTTGAATCGGGTTATTGTCATGTGTGGGCTTTGCAAGTGTACTGCTACAGGATCGGACATTTATCGGACACTTGTGGGACACCCCCGCGCCGCACGGCCACCAGCTGCTGCGTGTGTTCCCCTCTGCCTGCCTTCTGCCTCGCCGCCGGCCTCGCTGACGCCGTGGTCGCTCCCCTCTGGTTTCCCAGTTGTTTTGCCCTAAATTTGTGCTTGTCTGTTTCTGCCGTCTGCTCGCGTATTTTGCTGTTTTTCCTTGTTTTGACCGTAATTTGTGCTTGTCTGTTTCTGCCGTCTGCTCGCGTATTTTGCTGTTTTTCCTTGTTTTGCCCGTAATTTGTGCTTGTCTGTTTCTGCCGTCTGCTCGCGTATTTTGCCGTTTTTATTTGTTTTGCCCTAAATTTGTGCCTGTTAATTTCTTTGTATCCCCTGTGCCGTGTCCAGTTTCCTTCCTGATTGGCCGCCTACCTCGCCGCCCTCCGCTCTCGCTTCCCGCCACCGCCATTGGCCCCGCCCCTTTTTCTCTTCTGTTCCCTCCCCGCTCCCGCCTCCCAGCTGCTCCGCCCACCCGCGCACTTGGCCTTAAATGGCGACCGTGCGGACGCGCAGCGGTCACGCGCAGCGGGCGCGCCGATTGTGCGCCGAAGGCGCGCCAAAGGTAAGCCCGTCTACGCCCGTCCGCGACCGGATCGCGACCAGCGCCAGGACCCCTGGCCCACGAAGACCCCGACCGACCCGCCTGACGTACTCCGCCGCCACCCTCACCGCTCTCAACACCGGCCGACTCCCAGAATGCCATCAAGCCTCTCCACGACGTACCCACGGACCCTTCAGCTGCCACGCCTGCAAGTTCACCTGCATCCGGACCTGGCTCGCACCAGCACCCACCAAGCCGAACACCAGCAGTACCCACCTCAAGTGCATCCTGCTCAACACCCGCTCCATCCACAGACATGCCATCGAACTCTGGAACCTCCTCGACACCACAGCTCCAGACGTGGCCTTCCTCACGGAGACCTGGATGAACGCCTCTTCAGCTCCCGACATCGCCATCGCCATCCCAGAGGGCTACAAGATCGTCCGGAGGGACCGAAACGCCAACCAGATGGGAGGAGGCATCGCCATCATCCACAGGAGCACCATCCGTCTCACGACCAGCACCGACAACTCCCTGACCACCGCCGAACACCTGCATTTCCAGATCCACACCAACCCGAACACCACCCTCAGAGGCACCCTGATCTACCGACCCCCTGGACCACGCACACAATTCAGCGAGGACATCGCCGACTTCGTCAGCCCACATGCCCTCCCCTCCGCTGACTACATCCTCCTGGGAGACCTCAACTTCCATCTGGAGAACAACAACGACCGCAACACCAGCACCCTGCTCGACAACCTCACCAACCTGGGACTCAAGCAACTGGTGTCCACCCCCACCCACCTCGCCGGACACACACTCGACGCTGTCTTCTCATCCAGCAAGGACATCAACTTCAGCCACACCACAGAGCTTCAATGGACGGACCACAGCTGCGTCCACTTCACCTTCAAGAAAACAACGACCCACCACCACCAGCAACAGACCGCCCGCAGAAGCTGGAACAAGATCACAGCAGACCAGCTCGCCACCTCCCTGAGCCAGCACCCTCCTGCCAGCTCAGCGAACCCCAGCCAGGCCGCCAACAACCTCACGAAGTGGATCAGCAACTGCGCGGACGAACTCGCCCCACTGAGGACCCCGCCCAGCAGACCCGGCAGCAAGAAAGCCCCATGGTTCACCGACGAACTCAAGAGCTCCAAGAAGAACTGCCGAGCCCTCGAGAAAGTCTGGAGAAGGGAACCGACACCGGACAACAGGACCTCCTTCAAACTTGCCACCCGGAAACACCACCAGCTGATCCGCGCCGCCAAGAAAACAGCATTCAAGGACCGGTTGGACAACAACGCACACAACTGCAAGGAACTCTTCAACATCGTCAAAGAGCTTTCCAACCCCAGCGCAGGAAACAACGACATCACCCCATCGCAAGACCTCTGCAACTCCCTGGCTTCATACTTCCACAACAAGATCACGGACATACACAACAGCTTCAACAACCAACCAACGCACACCATGACCGAACAACCACCCCCCACCACCACCCTCCACGCCTGGACCCCGATCAGCACCGAAGACACCATCCGCACGATGAACTCCATCCACTCCGGATCACCGACCGACCCCTGCCCTCACCACGTCTTCAACAAAGCCGACGCTG